>NC_137873.1:45286181-45481181 GCF_963924005.1 Protomyctophum bolini | reverse complement strand
GGTGAGACATTCTATGTATGTTTGACATGAGTACAGAAAGGGCCAGGCAATCAATTCTGAGACACTTAGTGTCTGTGGAAACTGCGTGCGTGCGTGCGTGCGTGCGTGCGTGCGTGCGTGCGTGCGTGCGTGCGTGCGTGCGTGCGTGCGTGCGTGCGTGCGTGCGTGCGTGCCTGCGTGCGTGCCTGCGTGCGTGCGTGCCTGCCTGCGTGCGTGCGTGCCTGCCTGCGTGCGTGCGTGCCTGCCTGCGTGCGTGCGTGCCTGCCTGCGTGCCTGCCTGCGTGCGTGCATATTTAGGGTAAGTGTGATCTGAGTGCTTTGACTTCCCGAGGCTCCAGTAACTCAGTCAGCAGAGCCACACCGCCCTCTTGTGGTGATGAAAAGCATCACCACAGCAGGTTCCTTACTGGTCCAATTGGTTACATGTGGTCACTTTATACAGTTATGGTTAGACATTATAGTTTTACTGAGGTTAAGGTTAGGTTTAGACATAGTTTTACTGAGGTTAAGGTTAGGTTTAGACATAGTCTCTGAGGATTAATCTGGTCATCTCTGAGGTTACAGGAGGTCAAGTGCTTAAAGTATGATTATACCTTTGAGGGGATTAAGCATGTTTGCTAGGTGTGTTTATGTTTACCTACACCCATTGGTGTCAATCAGTTTTGTTGTGTTCCAAACCACGAACTTCCATGACACTTCCATGACACCATGACAATGTGTCGAATCCCTTGACTCATTCAAAGCCGCTCTCAAAGGGCACCTACGGACGGCTGCAATTCAAAAACTGGCCCCCGTAAAATCGGAACCCCCCCCCCCCCCTTTTTTCCCCTCATGGTAAATGTTTCTTTTCCCTTTTTACCTCCTTTATGATGAATTCCTGTTCTGTTCTTTGGCTAGATAGAAGTGTCTATTTGTACGTCTAAATGTTTTGATGAATTGAACAAGGTGGACCCTCTTGTAAACAAGTGTAATGCTTTATGGTGTCGTCCACTCACAGTTAACAGTCTTTGTATTGAGTTTGTGCTTGAAATGTTCTGCAAACTGTTAATAAATATTTCAATCGATCGATCGTGGGTGAATGTGCTTGTAGTTCAATGCATGGATGGTACTGTTGATCTAACATGCATGTCTCTCTCTCTCTGTGTGTGTGTGTGTGTGTGTGTCTGTGTGTGTGTGTGTGTGTGTGTGTGTGCGTGTGCGTGTGCGTGTGCGTGTGCGTGTGCGTGTGCGTGTGCGTGTGCGTGTGCGTGTGTGTGTGTGTGTGTGTGTGTGTGTGTGTGTGCGTGCGTGCGTGCGTGCGTGTGTGTGTGTGTGTGTGTGTGCATGCTGTGCGTGCGTGCCTAGGTGTGAGATCGAGGCCACCCTGGAGCGTCTGCGTAAGCTGGAGAGAGAGCTTTACTCCAAGGAGAAGGAGCTGGAGGAGAGAGAGAGGAGACTGAAGCTCTGGGAGGAGAGACTGATAGAGAGGTCCAACATGTCCTCTAGTCCCCCCACATCCTTCAGGTCCAACATGTCCTCTGTGAGTACATTTATACTGTTAGGAGGAGAGACTGATAGAGAGGTCCAACATGTCCTCTGTGAGTACATTTATACTGTTAGGAGGAGAGACTGATAGAGAGGTCCAACATGTCCTCTAGTCCCCCCATGTCCTTCAGGTCCAACATGTCCTCTGTGAGTACATTTATACTGTTAGGAGGAGAGACTGATAGAGAGGTCCAACATGTCCTCTAGTCCCCCCATGTCCTTCAGGTCCAACATGTCCTCTGTGAGTACATTTATACTGTTAGGAGGAGAGAGAGGAGACAGTCATGGACAGGTCCAACATGTCCTCTGTGAGTACATTTATACTGTTAGGAGGAGAGAGAGGAGATACTCATGGACAGGTCTTCTTTGGCGGTTTTCCCAGAAACTACGCTGTGATGAAAGAAACATGTTCCACTTCCACTCACAATTTAGGTGGCTTTTAAAATGCAGTACTTATTCCTTCATTAAAATATGATTGGCACCTCAAATCAAGTATAATATAGCCTACAATTGAAACCTGCTACTGCAGTGATTTTATCCTGTGTTCAATGCGTTTCTACGTTTGGGTGTGGACTCAGATATCTCTGTCCTATGGACAGGGATTTTTTCTACAACGGAGGATGAAAATATCCGTTTTGCAAAAGATCCATGTACGTGTAGCCTGGGCATTAGTCTCTGCAACAACATGTCGAGGTCAACAGTATAAAATGCAGCACTAAAGTCCTTAAAAGGTGTTGCTCAGGCCTGGGCCGGCTTAGCGGTCAAGGCACCTAGGCTGGTAATCCAGCATGACAGTGTGTTACAGGTTCGAGTCCCGATCCCGACAAACTTTGCTGTGTCTCCCCCCCCCCCCCCCCCCCCCCCCATATCTCTCCCCGTTTCCTGTCCACCTACTGTAAATCTATCAAAAAAAGTGAAAAAATAAAAATAAATCTTTAAAAATTCCTTGCTAACCTTAGGATGTCGATGTATAAAGTTTCTGAAGTTGTTGTCCAACAATCTTTGAACAAATGTTCAGTTGTTGCAGCAGTTGTGACTTTAGGGCTGCAGACAGACATCCATACCAGGTGGTACTACAGTACTGAAGAACACTCATAATAACAGAGGTGAAAAACAAAAGGAGAATCCGTCTACTAGCACCGAAGGATCTTAGACGGCGAAGGAAGTAGATTCTTTGCTTTGTTTTCTTACACACTGAATCAATCTGATCTTTCCATGACAAAAGATGGTCTATTACTACTCCTAGGTATTTGTACGAACATACCTGGTTGATCGGTTCCCCATGAATAGTAATGGGGGATCTGTGTATCTCTGGTGGTGTACCAAAAACAATCTCTTCTGTCTTTTTTGTGTTAATGATGAGAGCGTTGTTATCACTCCATTCTATCTAGGAGAGAGATCAAAACTGTATCATCTGAGTATTTTAGAATGTATTGGTCTGGTGTGTCAGTGCGACATTCAGACAGGCATTCCTCAATACGACAGCTGTCAGTATAGAGGGTGAAAAGTACAGCTGAGCTCACACAACCCTGGGGAGCACCAACATTATTAGTTAATGCTGATGAGAGGGTTGTGTTCACTTTCACCCTCTGTACTCTGTTAGTAAGAAAAGAAGCATACCAGTGAATTAAGTATGGATTCAGTTCCAACTGTACCATTTTTGACACTAGTATATCAGACTGTATTGTGTTGAAAGCTGAAGAATAGCACTCTCGCATGATTCTTATTTGACTTATCCAAGTGTTTTGTAATTAAGTGGACCAGTGTGACGACCGCATCCTCTGTACCACAACCCTTTTTGTAGGCAAACTGACTGGAGTCGAATTTGTCTTTGGTTATACTGACAAGATGTTGTAACAGTATTCTTTCAAGTGATTTCATAATCACTGAAGTGAGGGCTATGGGTCTATAATCCTTATGTTCTTTTGTACATTGGATTTTGGGTAGTGGTTTAATGTGTGAGGTTTTCCAAGACAGGGGAATTGTGTGTGTGTCTACAGAGGATTGGAATATTGGTTGCCACACTGGAGCCAGCTCAGATGCAAAGTGTTTGAGGAGAAAAGCACTGCATTCATCTGGCCCATTAGCTTTCCTTGTGTTAGTACACTGAAACACTTTTCTTACATCCTCTTCAGTGATGGTAATTCTGTCTGAGGGGGCAGGTGTTACAGCCTTGAGTATTTCAGTACACTTTGAGGAATTGTCCAATGATTCAAATCTGGCGAAAAAGGTGTTTAGGTCATTGGAAAAGACAAGTTCATTTTCGGTCACAATAGGTTTCGTTGGGGTTGACATTCCTGTCATAGATTTCATAGTATCCCATGCCTTTTTGTGATCATTGGCATTAAACGCGTCCTCCAGACGCTGTCTGTGTGCCACTTTTGCCTGCCTCATTTTAGTTTTTAACTTTTTATCTGCCAATTTAAGTGCACCAAAATCTTTGTTTATGAAAGCTGTTTTCCTTTCATTTATTACATTTTTTATATCTTTTGTCACATATGATTTGTTGTTTGGATAGATTTTTATCTCCTTTGTAGGAACAACCAGCTGTACACAGAAATTAATATAATCATTTGTAATGGTAGTAATTTCATCTAATGAACCCTCTCTGAACGTGTCCCAATCAGTCCAGTCCAGGCATGCTGCAAGTTGTTCCTTGTTGTCATCTGTCCATGTCCTAACTACCTTCTTCTCTGGCTTCCCTCTTTTTAATTTGGACTTATACACTGGGGTCATGCACACAACATTGTGGTCAGAGGTCTCTATCGGTGGCCCAATCTTCGCTACATATGCATTTGGAATGTTTACAATAGCACTTGTCCAAAATATTATTTTCCCACAGTGTCCAGGTAACACTGGTTTAAGTCTCCAAGCACGACTGCTGGTGCGTCCGGGTACTGCGTCAAACGCTGCACTAAGGTCCAACAGGACCAGTACAAACGCTGCACTAAGGTCCAACAGGACCAGTACAAAGGCAGATCCTGACTGAAAACCTTCATATAAACTCTCTCTCTCTCTCTCTCTCTCTCTCTCTCTCTCTCTCTCTCTCAGTTCTTCTCTCCCATGACCCTGGGCGGTTCCGGTTCGTCGTCGTCCTTCTTCCGGTCTCACTCCCAGGAGTCCAACAGCAGCAGCCTGAGCAGCGCCGGCGTCAGCGGGGGTCAGCGGGGTCAGCGGGGTCAGCGGGGTCAGCTCTCTGCTGCGGACCCTCAGCAACGGAGACACCGCCGCCGCCGAGCGGGGGTCCGCCGGGGGGGCGGGGGGGCTCCACGCCGTCATGCTGAGGGGGGCGGGCTTCCAGGAGGCCTTCGGACGGGACGACGAGGAGGATGAGGATGAGGAAGGCGGTACTTCTCCTCCTCCTCCGCCTCCTCCGGAGGTGGACCTTAACAGCATCGCGGGGGGGAGGGGGAGCGCGGGGGGGAGGAGGGGGCTGCAGGTGACCCTAACCCGCCGCTTCCCGGGCGGGGGGGGAGGGGGAGCGATAGTGGAGCAGCAGCAGTGTACCTCCTCCTGGGAGATGCCCCGCCCCCCCCACCAGGGGGAGATGCCCCGCCCCCCCCACCAGGGGGAGATACAGAGGAGCACCATGACCACCATCCTGAGGGGGGGGGTTCTCCTCTTCCTCTCCGGGGGGTTTTGGGGAGGATGAGGAGGAGGAGGAAGAGGAGGAAGAGGAGGAGGAAGAGGAGGAGGGAGGGGGGCTCCAGAACATGCTGAAGGGTCTTCGCCAGGGCGGGTTGTCCTCCTCGGCCCCCGGGGTCCCGGGGCTGGGGGGGACGTTCGGGGACATGCTGTCCTCCCTGGACATGGAGCGTGACATGGACATGGGGGGGGGAGTGACCGCCAAGTTCAAAGGTCACCAGCATCACCGCCGCAGCGAGGGGGTCCGCAGCGAGGTCATCAGGGGTCAGGGGGCGGGGGGGGTGATGGTGGTCCAGGGGTCGTCGTCGTCGGAGGCCAGAGGTCGCGACCTCAGCGTGGAGGAGGTCAGAGGTCAGATGGGAGGAGGGGGGGTGCAGGTGAGCATGCGGGCCTCCTCCTCCTCCTCGTCCAATCAGAACTCTACGAAGAGCTGCAGCATTCGGACGAGCCGCGGCATGGCGGCTCTGGAAGCCATGGATCTGATTGGCTGGTCCGATGACAGCGACTAGCCCCGCCCCTAACCACACCCCCCTAACGCTAACCATGGATCTGATTGGCTGGTCCGATGACAGCGACTAGCCCCGCCCCTAACCACACCCCCCTAACCCAGTGGTTCCCAAACTTTAGATTTTTATTCTCAACGGGTCCTTTTGGTTCCATTTGTACACTCTCAGAGTTAAATTATATATATTAGGGTTAGGGTTAGGGTATATTTAGGGTTAGGGTTAGGGTTAATATATTACGGTTAATATAATATATTATATATTAAAGGGTAAATATATTTACAATATAAATTGGGGGTCCCAGAGATAGAAATGCCATTAAATGGGGGTCCGTAGACTAAATGCATGTCAAACTAGGGGGTCCTTGAAATTAAACGGGTTGAGAATCTTTGCTAGAGCCGTAGAAATCTCTTATGGGCGTCCCTGGCATATCTCTTCTAATGGGGGTCCCTGGCATATCTCTTCTAATGGGGGTCCCTGGCATATCTGTTCAAATGGGGGTCCCTGGCATATCTCTTCTAATTGGGGTCCTCGACATGTTTGGAAACAACATGTTTGGGACAAGTTTGGGAACCACTGCTTTAAATTAGGATGAACAGAGCAGCGAAGTTCTGGGGTCTTATTTCTGATTTTTTGGCGCATCGCGATACACAGGTTAACACACACACGCACACACACACACGCACACACACACACACACACACACACACACAGACACACACGCACACACACGCACACACACGCACGCACGCGCGCACACACACAGAGGCCGATATCAAAGCTACTTTAGATTTAGAAGCCCATATGTGAGTCGTGTGTCCATTTGCAAACACACCTTGTTTTTTTTCTTTTTCTTTCTTGTTTTATTCTTGTTGAAAGCGTTTAATTTAGTTTTCGTATCCATGCAGATCGTATGCTTACCGCTACACTGAGAACGCAACGGAACCGTACGAAGCTAGCTTACCGCTACATTGGGGAGGCAACGGAACCGTACGAAGCTAGCTTACCGCTACACTGAGAACACAACGGAAATGTATGTAGCTAGCTTACCGCTACACTGAGAGCGCAACGGAACCGTACGTAGCTAGCTTACTGCTACACTGAGAACGCAACGGAAATGTATGTAGCTAGCTTACTGCTACACCGAGAACGCAACGGAAATGTATGTAGCTAGCTTACCGCTACACTGAGAACGCAACAGCCATGTACACGCAGACAGGCGAAGACAAATAGAGCACTTGCGTAAAAAACTAAAACGTTGCGGAGCCATTTCCTTCCCAATTGTAGCCCTTAGACCCCTGTGTGTGTGTGTGTGTGTGTGTGTGTGTGTGTGTGTGTGTGTGTGTGTGTGTGACTTACTGTGAAGTAGGAATACAAAGACGCTTGGCATGCTGTCACAACCATGAGCTTTTAGTGTTTAGTTACATTACTTTTAAAATTATTATTATTAATATTATTATTATTATTATTATTATTATTATTACTATTACTATTACTATTACTATTATTACTATTATTATTAGTAGTAGTAGTATTATTATTATTACAGTTATTATAATTTTTATAACTTTTATTATTTCTATTATTTTTATTATTTTTATTATCGTTATGGATCTAATTCGTGCAAAAACAATAAGCTTTGACTTCATAAATGTCTAACTGTGATCCACTGTGTGAATTTTCATCTTTTTTGTTGGCATTTCTCTCGCAGTCTCTCTCTCTGTCTTTGTCTCTCTCTCTCTGTCTCTCTCTGTCTCTCTCTCTCTCTCTCTCTCTCTCTGTCTCTCTCCTTCTCTCTCTCTCTCTCTCTCTCTGTCTCTCTCTCTCTCTCTCTCCGTATATTGTATTATTTTTCAATAAAATAAAGGAAGAACACCTTGATGACTCGAGGTCTGTTATTGACATTCATCTTTTCCATCTGTTACTGAACCTATTCTCTGGTTAACTTCGTCCATTTCCATCCAACTTGATGGATAATTTGTAATTATTGTATAGATTTGTTGTTTGTGAATGAATGAATCATTACATGTGAATTATAAATCATTGCCCTATGACAGTGATACTCAACCTCAGGCCCGCGGGCCACATCAGGCCCGCGGGACCATTATGACTGGCCCACCAATGAAAATCTAAAAAAAAGAAGAAAGAAAAATCTGGAAAATGAAATAAAAATAAATAAATCTGAATGAAGTTATCTTTAATTACATTATTATAAGTAATACTATTAGAGTTGTACTCTTACTCGAACGAAAATAAAAGCTTGGGGGGGGGGGGGGGGAGATGCAATGCAAATGAAAGACATACTGTGTATCCCTATTCCCTGACATAATTTTATAGCTAAACGGACAGAATTCTATTTTATTTGAATGATGAAACCCACCTGCCATTAATAGTTGGAAATGGAAATGGAAATTGCGGAAATTGTAATTGCGGAAATTGCGGAAATGGTGGAAATGGAAATTGCGGAAATGCGGAAATGGAAATTGCGGATATTGCGGAAATGGTAATTGTGGAAATGGTGGAAATGGAAATTGCGGAAATTGAGGAAATTGCGGAAATTGAGGAAATTGCGGAAATGGAAATTGCGGAAATTGCGGAAATGGTAATTGCGGAAATTGCGGAAATTGCTCTTCACTTATAGCTATCTATTTTCAGGTAGATTGTTTTATTTTACTCAGTCAGCCATATCACTACTCATTTTTTTTTTTCATGAAAAAGGTCATAGCTGGGTAATCTATTTTCAGGCAAATTGTGTTTATTGTATTTTATTTTACTCAGCCATAACAATTTATTTTCTGTTAACCAACTTGCTGGCTGGCAGGCAGGCAGACAGCTACTCATAGACAGGCAGACAGACAGACAGACAGCTACTCATGGAGAATTGGACAGGCAGGCAGTCAGACAGCTACTCATAGACAGGCAGACAGACAGCTACTCATGGAGAATTGGACAGGCAGGCAGACAGCTACTCATGGACAATTGGACAGGCAGGAAGGCAGACAGCTACTCATAGACAGACAGCTACTCATGGACAATTGGACAGGCAGGAAGGCAGACAGCTACTCATAGACAGACAGACAGCTACTCATAGACAATTGGGCAGGCAGGCAGACAGCTACTCATATAGACAGACAGCTACTCATGGACAATTGGACAGGCAGGAAGGCATACAGCTACTCATAGACAGGCAGACAGACAGCTACTCATGGACAATTAGGCAGGCAGGCAGACAGCTACTCATAGACAGGCAGACAGACAGCTACTCATGGACAATTAGGCAGGCAGGCAGACAGCTACTCAGACAGGCAGACAGACAGCTACTCATGGACAATTGGACAGGCAGGCAGGCAGACAGACAGCTACTCATAGACAGGCAGGCAGACAGCTACTCATAGACAGGCAGACAGTAAGACAACTACTCATGGACAGACAGGCAGGCAGGCAGGCAAAGAGCTACTCATGTTATGTTATTATGTTATTATAACAGCTACTCATGTTATGTGCAATAATTTGTGCAGTTATGGAAACAGCTCTTTGTGTTTATGCAAGAAAATGTAACACATTTATTTATTTACATATTGTGTGCATGCACATTGTACTTTGATACATTTTGCGAAAATAAAGCAATTGAAAGAGAGAAGTTATCAAGTATCATTAATGTCGTAATTTTATCTACTGGCCCCTGGCCCCTTGCCATTTTTGTAATGTGGCCCACAGGTAAATCTATTTGAGTATCCCTGCCCTATGACTTATATTTCATGTCACGAAGATAAAGGATTGTTTTATCCTGTTTGCCAAAAACACCCAGCGGTAAATGACTAAATTGTTCTAAATTGTAATTTGTATGTAAGAAGAGCCTCCATTGGACTGAAGCCAATAGAAGTCTATGTAGAAGAGCCTCCATTGGACTGAAGCCAATAGAAGTCTATGTAGGAGAGCCTCCATTGGACTGAAGCCAATAGAAGTCTATGTAGGAGAGCCTCCATTGGACTGAAGCCAATAGAAGTCTATGTAGGAGAGCCTCCATTGGACTGAAGCCAATAGAAGTCTATGTAGGAGAGCCTCCATTGGACTGAAGCCAATAGAAGTCTATGTAGGAGAGCCTCCTCATTGATCCAGATGGTCATGTGACGCCTAGAGAGACAGGAAAGGATACATGAGAACATAGATCATTATCTGGACCACGTGCACACACACACACACACACACACACACACAGCTAGCAGAAGGAAGGAGCGGAGCAGGACTCAGGAGATGCAGGAACATCAGAGAAGATCCCGGACTCTGGGAGAAGGAGAACCAGGAGAACCCTGATGGCACCTCCACCTCCTGCTACACCCACGGACCCCCCACCTCCTCCTCCATGTGTGTATTATGTGTGCTGCTGTGTTTGTCTCCTGCACTCCGCGTGGATCTGTCCGTGTGCAGCGATCAGGAATTACCCTCACAACGATCGAAGGTGAGTTCATTCTGGTGGTCCGTAGCGCTGTGTCTGTTGTTGTGGTGGTCCGTAGCGCTGTGTCTGTTTGTTGTGGTGGTCCGTAGCGCTGTGTCTGTTTGTTGTGGTGGTCCGTAGCGCTGTGTCTGTTGTTGTGGTGGTGGTCCGTAGCGCTGTGTCTGTTTGTTGTGGTGGTCCGTAGCGCTGTGTCTGTTTGTTGTGGTGGTCCGTAGCGCTGTGTCTGTTTGTTGTGGTGGTCCGTAGCGCTGTGTTTGTTGTTGTTGTGGTGGTCCCCACACACACACACACACACACACACACACGCACACGGTTTCCTTGTTGTCTCCACCAGGCCGAAGGCATGGGGAGAGAGTAGGCATGCAATGTTTTGTTTTGCACTCCGTGGGTGTGTGTGTGTGTGTGTGTGTGTGTGTGCTTGTGTGTGCGTGCGTGTGTGAATCTATACCCGTTTAGAAACGGGTAGATTCATTGGTACGCCTGAGGAGGACAGAGTCTGTCTAGTGTGTGATTTGAAAGAAATTGAAAATGAAATTCATTTTTTGTTTTACTGCCCATTATATGAAGAATTAAGACATGTATTATTTTGTAAAATGACAACCATCTGTGCTACTTTTTCTGGTTGGAGGACTATGAAAAACTGGAGTTTTGTTTTAGGAAAGGTGTTTTTGCTTTAGCAGACTTTATGCAAAGCGTGGGAAAAAAGGCAGAATGTTTTGTTTGTGTAAAAAAACAAAAACAAACAAACAACAACAACAACAAAACCTGTTTATTGTACACAATGCAATATTGAAGCAATGTTATGGTGTGTCCTATAAGTCCATGTGGGCTGGGCGCCTTTGGTGCATGACACGAAAATAAAGAATCTATCTATCTATCTATCTATCTATTGATGATGTGATTCATCGGGAGGCGGACTTTTTTCCGACAGCATTCTAGCCGACGGGGCAACGATCCGATCCGCAGCGGGGGGACATTCGCTGCGATGTGAAAAAGCGATGGTCCGACATGCGCTGCTCCCGTGCTTGCGGTTAGGGTTAGGTTAGGATTGAGGTTTCGGATCAATATGCTGTCGGAAAAAAGACCTGCACCCGATTCATCATCTTGATGATGTCATCAAGATGTGATTCACCATGTTAATGATTGTTTTCAGACCTCCTGTTCTATACGAAACACAGAATGGGGCGACTTTTAATGGTATACATTAATGACATGGTAAAATGTTAAAAATGAGTGGAATTCCCCTTTAATGCTGAGGCAAACATAATGTAACACGCGCGCACACGGCCACACGCATGCTGTCATTACGGTTCGCGCGGAAATCCTTAGCATGCTATATTGCGAGGTCAAAGGTCACATCTGTTTTAATTGCTTTAATCCACAATGTGTGTGTGCGCGTGTGGTGCTCCCATGCAACGACCATGACCTTGGAGAGATGAGGACATATATCTTCAGAGAAAGAGAGAGAGCTTTTCTGAGAGGCTAAATGTCATCAGATGGTGGTTCCGTGGCTCAGATGGGTCTGAGAGGCTAAATGTCATCAGATGGTGGTTCCGTGGCTCAGATGGGTCTGAGAGGCTAAGGTCACATTCTCACCTAATACTTCGGTAGACTCGAATGCGTATGGGCGGGGATTTTGGGATTCTTGCATATTTAATTGGCTGCGGTTTGCCTTCACACTGTCATGGAAACGCAGCAGGGGGGGACCTTTATCAATGTGTTCCATTCATAAACTAGCCTACACAGTGAAATCAATGGTAATAAAATTACACTCATAGTGCATGTGTCGTGCCGTCTGGGGGACCCCCCCCCTTCTCTCTCTCTTTCTCTCTCTCTCTCTACGCAAGCACCCACACACTGTTCTTTTGGGCATGGAGGCACAGCGCTGCATGAGCGCACTGATATAACTCCCCAGTCCCCACACAGTGACAGCACTGCATGTTTACGGCACGCACAGACAGACAGACAGAATATTCTGTAGGCTATAATAGGCTACACTGCAGTGTTTTTATGTGTTTTCTTAAGCAATTGATTAATGTACACGTCCTCATTTCGATCAGGGCTTCAGACAGTCTCCTCATTCGACCACGTCTATCCACAGTAACGGGACATCTTTGCGCTGCGTAAAATATGCCTTCCCCGTGTTCACCCGCCACATTGTTTGCTTCATTTCCTTTATTTACTGCGGATTGCATTCACACCTGCACCGAATCGTAGTCAAGTGCGATTGGAAGCGAAGCGAAACCCCCGTTTTTGGGCGGAGTAAAATGCGGTTCTTTGCTGCGCATTAGGATTTGAATGAGCCTTCACACCTGCCAAACGAAGCGCACTTTCTGAAAATGCGCAGCAGGATTCGTTTTAATCGCAGCAAAGCTCTCTGGTGAGAATGTGACCTAAATGTCATCAGATGGTGGTTCCGTGGCTCAGATGGGTCTGAGAGGCTAAATGTCATCAGATGGTGGTCCGTGGCTCAGATGGGTCTGAGAGGCTAAATGTCATCAGATGGTGGTTCCGTGGCTCAGATGGGTCTGAGAGGCTAAATGTCATCAGATGGTGGTTCCGTGGCTCAGATGGGTCTGAGAGGCTAAATGTCAGTTAACCCCTTTTGGTGTTTTAAGCATAACTAGACCTGTACGTGCCCGTCGCAGTCGGCCACCGGCCTACTTGGGAACGATGCAACCTGGGAACCTAATGATATGATATACGTTGCCATAGCACCCGTTTTAACTGTCAGCCGGTGTCCCACATGGAGATCTGTGTGTGAAGACTGCAAACTGAAAAGTGTACTTGGCAATCAATTGGCTGAAGGCAGAGGCTGGAAATTGCACAGGTGAAAGGAGTTGGCCTCATTAGGCCCACTGGATTACAACCGTTCTCAGGTCTAATGATAATGAATAGTTCATTTTCCTCTGTTGTTTCTACAGTCACGTTGTTGGACTCCATGTTGGACCCAATGTTGGACTCCATGTTGGACTCCATGTCAGGTCAGACTGACCTGGAGATGAGCTGGAAGACCTACCCTGATGGAGGGGTGAGTACACACACACACACACACACACACACACAGACGCACGCACTCACAGACACACAATTCAATTCAAAGGGCTTTATTGGCATGAGAAAACATACGTTTACATTAATGCCAAAGCAGAAAGAACAATACAACAATACAGCAATACAATCAAAACAAAGATTATGTACTTTGAAGGTCAGAATCTTCAATAGATCAACTTCTATGTACCAAGATCACTCGATGCAGGTATAGTGCAGGAATATACACAATGATTAGTCTTTAGGGTGGTTGTGTTCCATTTGATATCCTTCTCCTATATCACAGCAACTCACAAATCTTGCTGCCGTGTTTGCACATTGTTGTACTTCGCCCAGCAGATATGGGAGTTTTTTGTCATTGGTCATGTTTTCAAAATCTCCGTGTGTGGTTGTAATCTGTGGGAAGTATGTGTCTCTGATGTCTTGGTACAATGGACAGATGGTTAGGAAGTGTACACGTGCGTGTGACACACGCACGCACGCACGCTCGCAGTAATTAGGAGAGCTTAAACTCTCCAGTCATGTTTTCATTTGACCTCCCCCCTACACACACACACACACACACACACACACACACACACACACACACACACACACACACACACACACACACACACACACAATCTCTCCCTCTCCCTCTCTCTGTCTCTGTCTCTCTCTCTCTCTCTCTCTCTCTCTCTCTCTCTCTCTCTCTCTCTCTCCTTATACAGACCCATAAGGGTCCATTTGGTTCCTGGAACTCTGTCACGGACCCCTGGGGGTCCCCGGACCACCCTTTGGGACCCACTGGGCTAGTGGGCTTAGCATGCTACCACATTGGGCTGGTCATTTGGATGGCTCTGGTCATATATGGCATTATGAATTCAGATATATTCTATCTATAGAATGAATCTCTCTTCATCTAACGCGTTTCCGCCGTTTCCTTCCGCGGTGCGCACGCGCGTGCAAGACGGGGAAACCACGTGACATGACGTAGCAGTCAAAAAAGAAATATACATGCATTGTGGTTATATATTGTTTTTTCTTTTTTCTTATTTGACTGTCTTACCTGAAGGTTTCAAAATAAAGATAATCAAATCAAATCAAATCTCTCTCAGCTAATGTTGACACAACATTTGTGTTGTACGGCTTTCGACTGTGTTCCGACAAGTTACAACAGGTGGTCTACTTTGAAAGCATTCTTGAGTGATAAAACCTCACAATGTCCACAGGATGAACTCACAGCTTTAACAGATTGTTATCTTAAAGTGTCCCTATAGAGGCCATCTTTAGTGACTCCACAGATAGCCTCTGGTCAACCTATGCAACTATAGCTGTTTGAGTCTTAGAATAGACTGTACTGCATGGCTTAACTGAACCAATGAAAAACATGACTTATTACAGTTGTGAATGTACAGTTATGACATTATGTTGAGGGGCATAAGCTATCAAAATATACATCAAGCTAAACCATTAAAAGTCCATAGACTTGGCTGCCACATGCCAGAATAGCGCCCCTCAAAGAATAAAAGAACAAAGTCGCTATCAAACTATACAGATTTGGTAGCCTGGGTTCCTGCATGATTCACTTGATTGATTAATTGATTGATTGATTGACATTTCTGTTCACTAAATTACATTAAAGTTAAATTAAATTAAAAGCCTGGTGAAAGTATCAAAACTCCACTGAACATTTCACTGGGGGGGGGGGGGGGGGTTCAGAAACACAGAGAGAGAGGGGGGGGGGGGAGACCCCCCCACATGGGTAAGAGGGGGAGGGGTTCAGGTCACAGACAGAGAGAGAGAGAGAGGGGGGCGGGGGAGGGGTTTTAGAACACACACATAGAGAGAGAGGGGGGGGGGGGGTTAGAACACACACACAATTCAATTCAATTCAAAGGGCTTTATTGGCATGAGAAAACATACGTTTACATTGCCAAAGCAGAAAGAACAATACAACAATACAGCGATACAATCAAAACAAAAATTATGTACTTTGAAGGTCAGAATCTTCAATAGATCAACTTCTGTGTACCAAGATAACTCGATGCAGGTATAGTGCAGGAATATCCACAATGATTAGTCTTTAGGGTGGTTGTGTTTCATTTGATATCCTTCTCCTATCACAGCAACTCACAAATCTTGCTGCTGTGTTTGCACATTGTTGTACTTCGCCCAGCAGATATGGGAGTTTTTTGTCATTGGTCATGTTTTCAAAATCTCCGTGTGTGGTTGTAATCTGTGGGAAGTATGTGTCTCTGATGTCTTGGTACAGTGGACAGATGGTTAGGAAGTGTAGCTCGGTTTCCACTTCGTTTAGTGTGCAGTGGGTGCATAGTCTGTCTTCTCTCGGGATACAGGTCTGCCTATGACGGCCTTTCTCGATCGCGAGACTGTGCTCACTAAGTCTGTACCTAGTTAAGATTTTTCTTTTTTTTTGGGTCGGTCACGGTGCTCAGGTATTCTGCCACTGTGTATTCTCTGTTTAGGGCCAGATAGCATTCTAGTTTACTCTGCTTTTGTGTTGCTTCTTTCCAATGTGTCAGATAGTTTTCCCTTTGCTGTTTTATAATTTGGTTTAGTCCAATGGGTTTTCTATCTCGTGGCTCTGTTTGTGTTTGTGCCCGGAGTTCCAGGGCCAGCTGGCTGAGGGGGCATCTCTCTAGAGTTTCACTGTGTGTGAGTGCCTTGTTATGGAGTGCATCTAGGTCACTTTCTTTTAGGTGGTTGTAGAACTTAAGTGCTCTCTTTTTTATTTTGATTATGAGTGGGTATCGTCCTAATTCTGCCCTGCATGCATTATTTGGTGTTTTTTTCACACACACACACACACACACACACACACACACACACACACACACACACACACACACACACACACACACACACACACACACACACACACACACACACACACACACACACACACACACACACACACACACACACACACACACACACACACACACACACACACACACACACACACACACACACACATAGAGAGAGAGGGGGGGGGGGTTTAGAACACACACACACACACACACACACACACACACACACACACACACACATAGAGAGAGAGAGAGGGGGGGGGTTAGAACACACACACACACACACACACACACACACATAGAGAGAGAGAGGGGGGGAGGGGTGCATGCTTGGTGGGTGCCCCCCCCTCCCCTCATGGTGCCCTGCAGGTCAACTGACTTCTCGACCTATAGGAAGAGAGAGAGAGAGAGAGAGAGAGAGAGACGCGCACCGTGACACACACACAGCAGACTGCAGAGAGTGAGAGACAGAGAGAGAGACAGAGAGAGAGAGAGAGACAGACAGACAGACAGACAGACAGACAGACAGAGACAGACAAAGAGAGAGAGAGAGAGACAGGAGAAGTCAAGACGTCTTCTCCAACACATGCTGAGTCTTCTGTTTTCTTAAAGGTAAGACATTTTCTATTTTAAACACATGAACATGTAGAGAGTAGAGTTAGCCCTGGTTCTTGACTCTCGTATTCATACGAGAGTCAAGGCTTAACTGCACCCTGTTTTTTTCGCTCGCTACATTTACAACTTTTACGTATATATAAACATTCGGAATTCAAATATAAAGTACTCACCATTTGTCCCACGGGTGTTAGTTAGTGGCTGCTCCAGTGATTAGAATTGCTGCATCCCGCGTTGTTTAATAAAAAGCATTTTTATCCGAGCTGTTATTTTGCCATTGGCTTTCAACTACGCGCCCCTATCGGTCGGGAGGAGGGTGGCACTCGGTGTGTTCGATATAGGTACGCTGACCGCCCTGCCAATACAGACTAATAGGCGAGTGCGCTCCCGGTGTGCAACTGTGGATTTCCCAAACGAACCCTGTTTGAAAAAAGTAGCCGGGGCGCTCGGATAAAAATGCTTTTTATTAAATAACGCGGGATGCAGCAATTCTAATCGCTGGAGCAGCCACTAACTAACACCCGTGGGGAAAATTGTGAGTACTTTATATTTGAATTCCGAATGTTTATATATACGTAAAAGTTGTAAATGTAGCGAGCGCAAAAAACAGGGTGCAGTTTATATGTCATGACTGTCATGATAATCATCATGGCAGTCATGTTTCAGGGCTAATCCAACATGTTCATTTGAGGGACAGTAGCATCACTTGTGTGGGACAGGACGGACAGGACAGGGTCTTATTGGGACAGGGGGGACAGGCAGGGCTGCCATGTCTCACCCTTTGAGTGTGACAGTCACGCAATTTAACCCTTTACCACGCACCACGCCACACATGCCATTTCACACACATTATAAATAACAATGTTCTCCGCGGCTCCGCCGCGTAATAACGCGTGCCCATGTGTGCGTCCTCACAAACGGTAAAATAGCCGATTTGCATGCAGCGCTGATGTATGCAGTAGGAGGGTAAACAGTGGACCAAACCCTCAGTAGGGTCCCTGACTGTGTGACGCATGGAAATGAGCCATGCAGAGTTTAACATCGCTTCGAAATATTTTTCATGGAAGACAATAATATAGCCCCCACAAGTTACCACAAGGGAGGTGTGTGGCGTCTCTTGCGTGATATGAGGAAGTGGAACGGAGCCAGTAGCCTGTGCGTGCACATTATAGGGACAAAGTTATGTGTGTGTGTGTGTGTGTGTGTGTGAAGTGAGGGGGGGGGGGGGGGGAGGGGCTGCATCGCGACTTGTTTCTGTTCAGAGAGAGAGAGAGAGAGAGAGAGAGAGAGAGCCCACAGATGCATCAGCTATACATCAGTCTGTTGTGCACGTGTGAGTCAGGCCTCAGTCAACAAGTTACAACAGGTGGTCTACTTTGAAAGCATTCTTGAGTGATAAAACCTCACAATGTCCACAGGATGAACTCACAGCTTTAACAGATTGTTATCTTAAAGTGTCCCTATAGAGGCCATCTTTAGTGACTCCACAGATAGCCTCTGGTCAACCTATGCAACTATAGCCGTTTGAGTCTAAGAATAGACTGTACTGCATGGCTTAACTGAACCAATGAAACACATGACTTATTACAGATGTGAATGTACAGTTATGACATTATGTTGAGGGGCATAAGCTATCAAAATATACATCAAGCTAAACCATTTAAAGTCCATAGACTTGGCTGCCACATGCCAGAATAGCGCCCCTCAAAGAATAAAAGAACAAAGTCGCTATCAAACTATACAGATTTGGTAGCCTGGGTTCCTGCATGATTCACTTGATTGGTTCATTGATTCACTTGATTGATTGATTGATTGATTGACTGACAGTATGCAGAATGGCTACATTTCAAATGAAAGCACAACTCGATACAGATCAGTGTTGTTTTCGTCGACTAAAACTAAGACGAAAAATGTTTGTCCACTAAACCTTTTTCCACTGAGGAAAGTGAAATATCAGTCATTACGACGGCATCCGCCCACCAAAGTATACATTTCTGTCGACTAAATTCAACTCAATTAAAATTGTATTAAATTAAAAGCCTGGTGAAAGTATCAAAACTCCACTAAAACATTTCACTGGGGGGGAGGGGGGGGGTTCAGAACACAGAGAGAGAGAGAGAGAGAGAGAGAGAGAGAGAGAGGGGGGGGGGGGGGGGAGACCCCCCCACATGGGTAAGAGGGGTTGGGTTCAGATTGCAGAGAGAGAGAGAGGGGGGGGGGGGGGTTTCAGAACACACACAATTCAATTCAATTTCAATTCAAAGGGCTTTATTGGCATGAGAAAACATACGTTCACATTGCCAAAGCAGAAAAAACAAAACAACAGTACAGCAATACAATCAAAACAAAAATGATGTACTTTGAAGGTCAGAATCTTCAATAGATCAACTTCTGTGTACCAAGATAACTCGATGAAGGTATAGTGCAGGAATATACACAATGATTAGTCTTTAGGGTGGTTGTGTTCCATTTGATATCCTTCTCCTATCACAGCAACTCACAAATCTTGCTGCTGTGTTTGCACATTGTTGTACTTCGCCCAGCAGATATGGGAGTTTTTTGTCATTGGTTTTCAAAATCTCCGTGTGTGGTTGTAATCTGTGGGAAGTATGTGTCTCTGATGTCTTGGTACAATGGACAGATGGTTAGGAAGTGTAGCTCGGTTTCCACTTCGTTTAGTGTGCAGTGGGTGCATAGTCTGTCTTCTCTCGGGATACAGGTCTGCCTATGACGGCCTTTCTCGATCGCGAGACTGTGCTCACTGAGTCTGTACCTAGTTAAGATTTTTCTTTGTTTTGGGTCGGTCACGGTGCTCAGGTATTCTGCCACTGTGTATTCTCTGTTTAGGGCCAGATAGCATTCTAGTTTACTCTGCTTTTGTGTTGCTTCTTTCCAATGTGTCAGATAGTTTTCCCTTTGCTGTTTTATAATTTGGTTTAGTCCAATGGGTTTTCTATCTCGTGGCTCTGTTTGTGTTTGTGCCCGGAGTTCACACACACACATAGAGAGAGGGGGGGGGGGAGACCCCCCCACATGGGTAAGAGGGGGATGGGTTCAGATTGCAGAGAGAGAGAGAGAGAGGGGTGGGGGGGGGGGTTTCAGAACACACACACACACACATAGAGAGAGGGGGGGGGGGGGGTTGCATGCTTGGTGGGTGCCCCCCCTCCCCTCATGGCGCCCTGCAGGGCAACTGACTGCTCGACCTATAGGAAGAGAGAGAGAGAGAGATAGACGCACACCGTGACACACACAGGCACACAGCAGACTGCAGAGAGAGAGAGAGAGAGAGAGAGAGACAGAGACAGAGACAGAGACAGAGACAGAGACAGACAGACAGAGACAGGAGAAGTCAAGACGTCTTCTCCAACACATGCTGAGTCTTCTGTCTTCTTAAAGGTAAGACATTTTCTATTTTAAACACACACATGTATAGAGTATAGGCTAGGGTGAGCACATCCAACATGTTCATTTGAGGGACAGTATAGCATCACTTGAGTGGGACAGCATTTGTTGTCTCTGGCTTTCATTGCAGTCAGTATGTCCGTATTCATCCATGCTTGTTTAGTACTGATGTAAATTTGGTTTTAAAGCCAAAGCCATGCTTCTTCGACTAGTGAGCTCCTGCGCACATCGGAACAATCCAGATTCTCCAGTTCAAGGCTAAAGGCCTCAGGTTTTGAGGTCCCTAGATATGACTGTTTTGTGACAGTCAAACTTTAGTTTTTGTTTTTTGCGGGTACAGAAAATCATAAAATTATCACTAAGCCCACATACAATTAACCCCTTTCTTGGAGATTCTGGATTGGTCCGAGGTCAGAATGAGATCAATGACAGTTTGAGTAGAATCACACACTCTTGTGGGTTGCGTTGACTGATACTATGCAGATCACAAAACCGACTAAATGACTTAAACACATGGGTGCTACCTTACGATGCATGTCTGTATTATAGTCACCAATCTGAGAGTGTAACACATGGAACCAAATGGACCCTTACAGGTCTGTAACCAAATGGACCCTTAGGCCTGACTCACACACACACACACACACACACACACACACACACACACAGATTGATGTATAGCTGATGCATGAGACTTGTTTACTGATGCAAGCTCGCAATGCATTTCCAATGGGAGTCACATGGTTTGACACAGCATCTGTGTTGTATGAGGGGGGAGGGGGGGCAGTCGAAACACAGCCGAAAGCCGTACAACACAAATGTTGTGTCAAACCATGTGACTCCCATTGGAAATGCATTGGGGGCAAGATGTAAACAAAACCTTTGTATACATCTAGCATGCATCAATGTTGTATGCTACTGTAGATGCGAAGGTGTGAGTCAGGCCTTAGAGTGCAAACCACCTACAAGTTTAGATGCAGAGCTTGCAGATCAGCTGTTTTCAAGTATTTCTCACCGATAGTCTATGCAACATACTGGGATCTTTAATGAATTGCAGGTTGGCTAAGAACACTTCCTTGATTGATTGATACTAGACCTGTACGTGCCAGTCGCAGTCGGCCACCGGCCTACTTGGGAACGATGCAACTTGGGAACCTAATGATATACGTTGTCATAGCACCCATAGTTTTAACTGTTATGTCAGCCGGTGTCCCACATGGAGTTCTGTGTATGTGCCTGTGTGTGAAGACTGCAAACTCTGGAGAACTGTCGGTCCGACCGACTCGATACCGGGCACTGCACCCCCTGAGGGCGTGTGGAACGCGTGTGGAACGCGTGTGTCGAATGTGAAGTCGGCGGGGCAAACGGTTCTCGAGTTACGTGCATTACAACCGTACACACACACACGTACGCACACACACACACACGTACACACACACACGTACGCACACACACACACACGTACACACACACACACACACACACACACACACACACACACGTACGCACACACACACACACACACACACACACGTACGCAGAGACGTGGCGATTTATAGTAGGATGGTACTTTATTGACTAACATAGTAAAAGTCTTTTAAATTATTAAATAAATGTCAATAATTTTAACATTTCTAACTTTGTGCTTATTCTTTTGTAGAGTATACTTTTTACACTTTCAAACACAAATGAAAACTTCCAACACAAAATGAAAGCAATTCTGCTTGAAGTTGAATTCCTTCCCAATCCAAGCTAGCAGTAGGCTATATATACTAAACACATTAGATAACATTGTAACACATTATAAGTGTTGTAAACATAATGACTGAAAATAAAACAAACATCACTGACCATTGGCCTCCTTGGACTTGGAACCCATGGGTAGGACCTGTCACCTGCTTCTTGTCTCTGGTCATTTGTTTGTGAGTTTGGCTGCCATATTTTATATATTATCTATTTACTACGTTTCTATATTATCTATTTACTATGCATTATATTATCTACCGGTATTTACTATGTATAGTATGTACACAGGGCCGGATTTAGCAAACAGGGGGCTGTAAGCAAACCAAATTCAGGGGCCCCCTTATTGCCACGCCGGGGGGGGTCCGGGGGGGCGCTATCCCCATCGGGTCCAGAAGAATCTGTAAATTTGCCATGAAAATGCTTCAATCTGGTTCACTTTGAGATCAAAATTTTGATCTAGTAGATCTGCTATTTTTGCTCTTTTTTAAATTGGAATTCTGAATTATTTTTAGCTATTTCTGAATTGAAATCTTGAAAAGTTAATGTTTTATTTAATTTCAAATACTGCATGTACTGAAAAAAGCATCAAAAGCAGCTGTCCTGGCCAAAGAGCTGGGTCATCAGTTATGTCATTCACTGGCACTGCAGGTGCTTCAGAATCAAATTGCTCCTCCTCAGGCTCCTCATCATCATCATCATCATCATCATCAGCAGCAGCAGCATCATCATCATCATCATCATCATCATCACTAGTAGCAGCCCTAGTAGCAGAAAACTCACTTGTTGTAGTCAATCGACTAGTAGTTGCAGCAGCCTCAGAACCAACCTCATTGTTATTGTTGTTAGCATCCTGGTG
The DNA here is from genome assembly GCF_963924005.1 of Protomyctophum bolini. NCBI lineage: Eukaryota > Metazoa > Chordata > Actinopteri > Myctophiformes > Myctophidae > Protomyctophum > Protomyctophum bolini. Next base: position 45,458,567 of record NC_137873.1, on the reverse strand, counting down.
CAACACTTCCTCTTGCTCTCTCTCCTCTAAAATTGGGTTGGGTAAGGGTTCTTCTGCTGGCTTGAAATAATTTGTTAGCTTGGGTAAAAAAGCCCGGAACATTTAATCTTTTTTCTTTTTTTGTCTTTTTGAGATCCACTGGGGTAAACTCGTTTCATGATTCAACTAAACTAGTAGGCTACAAACGCAAATGAACAAACTGTTGATGCAGCAGCAAATGCAACCAGAGAACATATGCATGACACACTCACTGAACACCTTATTGGTAGAGGAAGCCCATTTATTGTAATTTCAATTGGTATTAACACCCAACCAATCATTTTCGACAGGAGAATGATCTGCAATTTACGCCACTGAAAACTTTCATATTAAATTAATTTACTCACCTAGAGTTTAATGGAGGATTCATGTAAGAACACACTTTTGTTATTGAAGAGCAGGGTAAATATGACGTTTTGCGCCAAGGTCCTATTCCTTTCCTGACAGTTTAGGCTGTATGATTGTTGTTGTTTTGTTTTGCAACATTATTTCCACGTTGAAACGGCCGGTTTGAGGCGCAGTATAGGGGGACAAAGACCAACAGGGGAGCCCACGACGGGACGGACGGCCGCGACCGGGCGTCGCTTAACGGGGGAGGATCATGAAGAAGTGACGCCGAGGAAGCGACGCCATGGGCCGTCGTAGCCCCCCCTGGGGGGGCCCCCCTAACCGACCGCAATAGGCAAAATATCAACTGCGAGTCTGCGACGGAACGGGCTGGCGGGGCTTCGATATTAAACATTTTTCAGGGAGAACTCTCGGGGCCTCTAGCCGTCGGGGCTCTACGCAGCTGCGTAGTTTGCGTAGCGGTAAAAACCGCCCCTACAGTACACTATCGTTATAATGACCAGGCTTCAAGAGTACAAGTTCACTTATATGACGCCCATTTCCGTTACGTCAACATATAGGGGCGGGCGTAGACTAGGCGCCTCACAGAACAGTCATGGCGCTTCCGTCTGTCTTCAATAGATCAACTTCTATGTACCAAGATCACTCGATGCAGGTATAGTGCAGGAATATACACAATGATTAGTCTTTAGGGTGGTTGTGTTCCATTTGATATCCTTCTCCTATCACAGCAACTCACAAATCTTGCTGCTGTGTTTGCACATTGTTGTAGGCTACTTCGCCCAGCAGATATGGGAGTTTTTTGTCATTGGTCATGTTTTCAAAATCTCCGTGTGTGGTTGTAATCTGTGGGAAGTATGTGTCTCTGATGTCTTGGTACAATGGACAGATGGTTAGGAAGTGTAGCTCGGTTTCCACTTCATTTAGTGTGCAGTGGGTGCATAGTCTGTCTTCTCTCGGGATACAGCTAGGTCTGCCTTAGCCCCGCAAGCAGAACCCGAATGTAGTAAAGTTTCTGACACTTTTATGACTTTACTGCATTGGGTCCTGCTTCACGTGGGGCTGTCGCCAGTTACGCACAAACAAATACAATGTAAACACGCCATGAGACGGACTTCTGCGCGCTTTTACCATGGTTATTCATGTATTGACTTACGAATGTGCGAACTATAAGTACCTTACATACCATACCGACACATCTCCTGTGTCGCGGAAGCCGTTAAGTATTTTTAATCCATGATTGATTAAAAATGTCGCTTCTTCCTACCTTGTTTATTGACACCTCATTGTACCGCCTATCTGGCTAGCTAGTGGTGCTACAGCTATGACGGAGCAGATCAGAGGCAGGGACATTGCCCGCAAAGCCTACCGCACATCGGGAGGCGGTACAATAAACGGTAAATAAACAAGAAGAAATCAAAGCGACATTTTTAATCAAACATGGATTAAAAATACTTAACGGCTTCCGCGACACAGGAGATTTTATCAGAGGTATGTAAGGTACTTATAGTTCGCACATCCGTAAACAAACACAATAAAAAGCGTCGTAATACCGCGCCGATCGACTAAACGATGAGTTTGAGTATATCCGCGTCCCAACAATCGCATTGAAAAATCTTAGCGTGACCAGGAACCCTACGGGTCAGCCCGGTTCGGTTCGGATTGGGCTGACCCAGGGGGTTCCGAGAGGGGCTAGGTCTGCCTATGACGGCCTTTCTCGATCGCGAGACTGTGCTCACTGAGTCTGTACCTAGTTAAGATTTTTCTTTGTTTTGGGTCGGTCACGTTGTTCAGGTAGGCTATTCTGCCACTGTGTATTCTCTGTTTAGGGCCAGATAGCATTCTAGTTCTAGTGTCAGTCAGTTCAGTGTTGAGACGGGAGCAGTCGCTTGTTATGGAGCGCTGCGTGTAGCAATGAAAGGTTCGTTTTATTATTTCGGTGTCATGTCATTAAGTCATTTGTCAACATTTGAGTTCCTTATTGCAAAACATTATAAGGTTTATTGATCGTTTTCGTTTATTATGTTTCTTTGCAGTCCTGGTTGTTATGATGAAGTTGTATTGTTCCTTTCCTCATGCCCTTTGAATTATGGGCAGCCAGCCAGTGAGGTAAATAACGTTTGTTTTGAGCATTTGTTTGTTACGCTATGATTTATGTCGTTATGTGTTTGATTTGATACTCATGTTAATCATGATTTATTCTTTGTGTTTTTTGTCAGTTTGACGTAGGCTTTGGGCCATTCATATCGGCATAAGATAAAGCAGAAACACTGTCTCGTTCATCGTTCATTTCATGATCAAAGGGTATGACAGTGAGAATGCTCCCTCCTAACCTGACTCTCTGCTGCCCCCATCTGGCGGAGTCAGGTTAGCTCCCTCCAGCCTTTCCAGGTGTTCCAGCTCAGGCTTTTTTTTGATTGATTGAAATATTTATTAACAGTTTGTAGAATCACAGTGCATTTCAAGCACAAACTCAATACAGAGACTGTTAACTGTGAGTGGACGACCCAATTAAGCATTACACTTGTTTACAACAGGGTCCACATTGTTCAATTAAAACATTTAGAGAACAGAACAGGAATTCATCATATAGGAAGCAAAAAGGGAAAATATACAGTGAGGGGAAAGGGGTGGGGGGGGATTCAGATTTTACAGAGGCCAGTTTCGAATTGCAGCCATCCGTAGGTGCCCTTTGAGAGCGGTTTTGAAGGAGTCAAGGGATTCACATGTCTTAATGACTGTTAAACGAGCCTGGCAAACGAGCTGGAACTACTTAATACTTAATAAAAGCTGATATTATGAGCTTATGAGCTTGTAGATCTACTATTTTCTGAAACTGTTAGTACAATACTCCAATTTAACACTAATGGTAATGTTTTGGACTTTATCTGACTATATATTTCTTTACAACACTGCAGGAGATGTTTTGGGTTGAGCGGTGAGTCTCTTACCACCGCGGCTCAGTGATGTCATGTTGTAGTTTTAGTAAAAACAGAGAGGTGTGTCTGGGTGAGCGGTGAGTCTCTTACCACCGCGTCTCAGTGACGTCATGTTGTAGTTTTAGTAAAAACAGAGAGGTGTGTCTGGGTGAGCGGTGAGTCTCTTACCACCGCGTCTCAGTGACGTCATGTTGTAGTTTTAGTAAAAACAGAGAGTTGTCAGGTGTGTTTGGGTGAGCCTCTTACCATCGCGGCTCAGTGACGTCATGTTGTAGTTTTAGTGAAACAGAGAGATGTGTTTGGGTGAGCGGTGAGTCTCTTACCACCGCGGCTCAGTGACGTCATGTTGTAGTTTTAGTGAAAACAGAGAGGTGTGTTTGGGTGAGCGGTGAGTCTCTTACCACCGCGGCTCAGTGACGTCATGTTGTAGTTTCATGTTCTTGTGTTCTATTTCTGATGTGGATATAAATGTGTGTGTGTGTGTGTGTGTGTGTGTGTGTGTGTGTGTGTGTGTGTGTGTGTGTGTGTGTGTGTGTGTGTGTGTGTGTGTGTGTGTGTGTGTGTGTGTGTGTGTGTGTGTGTGTGTGTGTGTGTGTGTGTGTGTGTGTGTGTGTGTGTGTGTGTGTGTGTGTGTGTGTGTGTGCGTGCGTGCGTGCGTGCGTGCGTGCGTGCACAGGATGACATTGGCCCTCCTGTGGTTTCTTGCCACATCTCTTCCTGGTGAGTATATTTATTAATAATTTTACTACTAACAGAGTACTTATTGTCGTGTCCAATTATGGATGTGCGAGATTGATTCTCAGAAATTGGAGTAAAATATATATTGGGTCAAATTGATTGATCAAAGTGTGGTTCTCTGCTGAAGCAACTGTGGAGAGCTGGAGGTCTCTGACCACATTCCAATGGATCCAATTAGCTCTTCGCTAAGTCCCACCCAAGCCCGTTGTTGGCCAATACCACGTTAGGGACGGTTACTAAGGTAGGATCCTGGTCAAGCTGTCTTACCTGCGTTCACCAGTGCTCACATGGAGTTGAATTCCTCCATGTCAGTGAAAGACATCCTGAAGGAAATAATTTCCAACTTCTGGAGTAGTAGTGTTAAGGACTAGTGTTAAGGAGATATCGGAGAGAACAAGGCAAAAGGGATGACAATATGCCTTTGAAAAGTACATTCATGAAATAGTGTGTCGCCGGAGTAATGCCAATGAACATGACATTCAAATCGAGGCGAAAGCTCACCGATCGCAATGTAAAAGTCAGCCGCCCCATGTCTTGTCCATTGATGTTCAGGACAAAAATATAAAGGGACAACAATGTTCTTGCACTGCAGGGTAAGTCAATATAGTGTCCTTGTTGTATTTTAAGGTGTGGTTCAGTCATGACTTACAACAAAAATGTTGGGTCAAACCATGTGACTCCCATTGGAAATGAATAGCGAGCTTGCATCAGTAAACAAGTCTCACGCAGCTATACAACAATCTGTTGTGATTGTGTGAGTGAAGCCTAACTCTTTAATGGGATCCTGTTTCTCTGCAGCTCTCACAACAACAACAACAACAACAACAGGTAAACAAACATCAACAAACAAACACACATTACAGATTGTAACCTAGAAGTATTTATAATAAGAGTAAATATTACTTCATGTGAGCTGTTTATTGTATTTATAATCAGAGTAAATATTACTTTATGTTAACTGTTTATTGTATTTATAATCAGAGTAAATATTACTTTATGTTAACTGTTTATTTTATACTGTCTATCTGTCTGTCTGTCTGTCTGTCTGTCTGTCTGTCTGTCTGTCTGTCTGTCTGCCTGCCTGCCTGCCTGGCTGCCTGTCAACTATAGTTTTTTTCAACCAAGGCTCATGTTTTAGGTTGTTATTAGAGAAACTAAAAGATGGGTGTTAATTGTCTTTCATTTGCTGCTTTCTTTTGTTTTAGGGATTTTAGCAGTTTTTGACAGGGGGGCGGGGGCATTCGAGCATGGGGCTATATATGTATTTTTTTACAAAATTTGATGGCGATTTATTATTTTATTATTTACTATAGTCCTACTAGACTCCAAGAAATTACATCTGGCCACAAAAGATCACGTAATCTACTGAATGTGTCAAACTGACATATTGAGCCATATACACATAGTATAAGCCTTCCCCCAGTATAGGTCTCCTTCACATTCAGTAGATCCTGTGATCTTCTGTGGCCTGGGGTTTATTAGGACTAAAGTAAATAATAAATAAAAAATCACCATAACATTTTGTAAAAAAAATACATATTTAGCCCCATGCTCGAATGCCCCCGCCCCCCTGTCAAAAACTGCTAAAATCCCTAAAATGAAAGAAAGCAGCAAATGAAAAAAAATTAACACTCATCTTTTAGTTTCTCTAATAACAACCTAAAACATGAGCCTTGGTTGAAAAAAACTAAAGTTGTCCTTTAAGTCCAGGAAAGCGTCTCTGTGTTGTTTTACATTTTAAACTTTAATCATATTTTATTCTTTAGCCATTCAGAAATATCAGATCTACAAGCATGTATTGTGAGGAGTTGTGAGCTCACAGATGGTGTGTTTTAGCAGACAATTAACCCTAGAATAGGAACACTACAGTTCTTGATGTTTATTGTATTGTCTGTGTACAGAGCCTGGTGATGTCAGGCTGGTGGGAGGAGCCAGTCACTGTGCTGGTAGACTTGAGATGAAAGTCCAGGACCAATGGAGACCAGTGGATCCTTTTTACTGGAACCTTCAGTCATCATCTGTAGCGTGTAGACAGCTGGGCTGCGGCTCTGCTGTTTCTACAGAACGGAGATATGGTTCTACATCTCAACCTGCATGGTTGATTACATCTAACTGTGTTGGATCTGAATCTCTACTGAGGGAATGTGGAATAATGACGTCTGGTACTTCCATCTTTAGTCTGGAGCTGATCTGTTCAGGTAACAACATGACTTCAACAATGATACTCATCTATTCTGTCTGTCTGTCTGTCTGTCTGTCTGTCTGTCTGTCTGTCTGTAATAATTCAGTGATTGGTCAGATAGTTCTTAACCCTTTAAGTCCAGGAAAGCGTCTCTGTGTCGTTTTACATTTTAAACTTTAATCATATTTTATTCTTTAGCCATTCAGAAATAGCAGATCTACAAGCTCACAGCGTGTCACTTAGTGCCGTGCAGTGAACTTCATATGTGAACTGGGGACCCCAAAAATAATCATATTGGATTCTCTCTCACTCTCTCTCTCTCTCTCTCTCTCTCTCTCTCTCTCTCTCTCTCTCTCACTCTCTCTCTCTCTCTCTCTCTCTCTCTCTCTCTCTCTCTCTCCCCCCGCTCTCTCTCTCTCTTCCTCTCTTCCTCTCTCTCTCTCTCTCTCATCCCCCCCCCCTCTCTCTCTCTCTCTCTCTCTCTCTCTCTCTCTCTCTGAGTGGAAGGACGCGAGTGAGTGAGGTGCTGCGTGTGAGAGGTGTTTTTGCAAGTGATTTCTAATTCTATCTATTATCTTATCTTTACCTATAAATGTATTAGTAGTGTTGTTAGTTTAAAGTGTTTTTTGGTGTCTATAGCGATTTGTTGTGGTTGTTTGGCGTGTGTTTACGTTCGGCCAGCACACGCTGGTCGGCGTGTCATTAAGGACACTTATGTCCCTGTTGTTCCTCTCGCTACACCATCAAAGAAGGTGACGATATCTAACGTTCCCCCGTTCATCAGTGATGACATTCTTCTCCGTGAGCTTTCAAGACATGGAAAGATTGTCTCACCGATGAAGAAAGTACACTCGGGTTGTAAAGCCCCCGAATTAAAGCATGTTGTGTCACACAGACGCCAGTTGTACATGATTCTTAATGAAAGGAATGTGGATTTGAACTTGGCTTTTAAGATTAAAGTAGATGGTTTTGACTACATCGTTTTTGCGACATCGGATAGTATGAAGTGTTTTAATTGCGGGAGGGAGGGGCATATCGCAAGAGCTTGTCCAGCGAGAAAAGCGGAGAATAATGATGCAAGGAATGAGGCTGTTGGTGGGGCGGTTGGGGCTGCTGATGGGGCGGTTGGGGCTGCTGTAGAACAGAATGAGAAGGCGACAGGTGAAATACAAGCAGACAGTCAGGTGAGTGAGGAAGAACAGGCGGAAAATAATGTTGCAAGGAATGAGGCTGTTGGTGGGGCGGCTGGGGCTGCTGCAGAACAGGATAAGACTGAGACAGGTGCAACACAGGCAGACAGTCAGGTGAGTGAGGAAGAACAAGAGATTGAAGTACAGGAAAGCGGTCAAAGTGAGGGAGGACAGGGGGAAGGTGAAGTACAGTCAAATAGTCAGGGGAGAGAAGAAGGACAGGCAGAGAAAAGTGAGGCAGGAAAAAAAGACACGGGGGAACAGAAAGCTGTTGATGGGATGGTTTTTGGGCCAAAGGCTATCATTTCTGGGAAACAAATTGATCAAAGCGCTAATGATATAAGGGTTGAAATGCATGCAGTGTCAGACTCTGGCCGAGCTGATATTGAGATGATGGATGAACTTTTAAAAGTGCCACACATGCTGAAGAGAAAGGGTAAAAGTAGTAAAGGAAGTTCAAAGGCAAAAAAAACAACAGAAAGTGAGGAAAAAGTAACTAAGACAGCAAAACAAGTAGTCAGCGAGAGTGATAATGAGTCTACAGATGATGGTGGTCTTGAGTTTTCTGTTGATAAAATAAGAGCTTTTTTACGGAAAACAAAAAATAAGAAATATGTGAAGGTGGGAGATCACTTCTCTGACAGTCAGCAGTTTGCTGATTCTGCTCGGTTTCAGATGAGCAGTGAAGGAGAAGGAGGGTTTACTGACCAGGAGATGTTTAGACTGAGGAAATTTGTGTCCAAAATTAGAGCAGAATTAAACAATGAAGATGATGTTTAAGGGTTTATTTTCTATGTGCAGCTTATTTCTTTGCTGTTTTTTTTCATTATCTTTTGCAATGAGTAATTTTAATATCAGCACTCTGAATTTAAATGGGGCAAGAGATGTAGCTAAAAGATCTCTGTTATATGAATTAATGAAACTAAAAAGGACTGATATTATGTTTGTGCAGGAGACTCACAGTGACAGCTCTATTGAGTCTGAGTGGAAAAGAGAGTGGGAGGGGGAGGTGGTGCTGAGTCACAAGAGCACAAACAGTGGGGGGGTGGGTATTCTTTTTTCAAAAAGTTTCACGCCAGTGTCTTTTGACATAGAAGAAGTTGTAGAGGGCAGACTTTTGGTGGTTAGAGCAGTTTTTGAGCAACATATTTGTGTTCTCATTAATGTGTACGCTCCTACAAATGGACCTGAAAGAGTGCTTTTTTTACAAGTGTTAAGTGATTTTTTAAGTAAATTAAATGGTGAAGATTATCTTTTTTTGGCAGGTGATTACAACTGTACGGAAAATAGTTTAGATAGGAATCACTTGGAACCTCACAATGCTTCAAAATTTGCACTGAGGAAAGTAATGCAAATGCATGATCTGGCAGATGTGTGGAGAAAAATGAACGATGGAAAAAGGCAATATACATGGGTTCACAGCAGAGATAATTTATTATCTCTGGCGAGATTGGACAGGGTTTATTGTTTTAAACATCACTTGAGTATTTTTAAGAATTGCAGAATAGTGCCTGTTGGTTTTACCGATCACTCTTTGGTCAGCTGTACTGTTTTTATTAATAATGTAAAACCTAAAAGTGCGTATTGGCATTTTAACACGGCTTTGCTTCTTGATGCACACTTTAAAGATGTTTTTCGGTTTTTTTGGGGGGTTTTTAAGGGGGGAAAAAATGATTTTAAATCTTTGAGACAATGGTGGGACTGTGGGAAAGTAGAGATAAAACAGCTCTGTCAACAGTACACTCTCAATGTTACGCGGGACATCACCAGGTCTATGCAAGATCTGGAGATTGAGATTGTGGAACTACAGAATTTTGCAGAGTCCACTGGAAATCGAGGTCATATTGAAGACCTCAAGTCTAAAAGATCTGCTCTTACAGACCTACTAGGCACTAAGGCACAGGGGGCGCTGGTACGGTCGCGTTTTCAAAGCGCAACCCTGATGGATGCACCATCAAAGTTTTTCTTTGGTCTTGAGAAGAGGAACGGGCAGAAGAGGCTGATGCACGCTCTGCGCTCTGCTACAGGACAAGAGTTGAGAGACACTAACGAGATACGGAGACGGGCAGTGGACTTTTATTCTGAACTGTACAGCAGTGAATACAAAGAGAACGAGGAACTGTTTAGTTCTTTTTGTGATGATTTGCCCAACGTTCCAGAGACAACTGCTGCTGAGCTGGAGGTTCCACTGGGGCTAAAAGAGCTTCATACAGCCCTGCAGGGCATGGAGGGGGGTAAAGCCCCGGGCATCGATGGCATTCCAGTCGAGTTCTACAAGGAGTTCTGGAGCGAGATGGGTGAAGATCTTTTAAGCGTGTTCAACGAGAGTTTTAAAGACATGACATTACCGCTAAGCTGCAGGAGGGCAGTAATAACTCTCTTACCGAAGAAAGGAGATCTACAAGAGATTAAGAATTGGCGCCCCGTTTCACTTCTCTGCACAGACTACAAAATCCTCTCTAAAGCTTTGGCTAATAGACTCAAAGAGGTCATGGACCTGGTCATTCATCAGGATCAGACGTATTGTGTGCCTGGTAGGTCAATTCTGGACAATGTGTCCTTAATTCGGGATATTTTGGACGTCTCTGGTTCATTAGGTGTCGACTTTGGTCTCATTTCGCTGGACCAACAAAAGGCATTTGACCGGGTTGAATATCTGTACCTCTGGGATACTCTGGAGAGTTTTGGTTTCAGCCCTGGTCTAATAGCCATGATCAAGGTGTTGTACCAGGACATTGAGAGTGTACTGAAAATTAATGGTGGTCTAAGTGCCCCTTTTAAAGTGTCCAGAGGGGTAAGACAGGGCTGCAGCCTTTCAGGAATGCTGTACTCGTTATCCATAGAGCCCATGTTGTGTAAAGTAAGAAAAAGTATAGGAGGTCTGCTTTTAGATAATTTTAACAAAAGTCATATTTTATCAGCTTATGCAGATGATGTCATCGTCATCATAAGTAACAAAGAAGATATACAAAAATTGGAAGAAATTGTGAATGATTTTGGAATTTTATCAGCAGCAAAAGTGAATTGGGAGAAGAGTGAAGCATTGGCAGTTGGGAACTGGAGGGAAGGTCTGCCCATTTTACCAGGGGGGTTGACATGGAGGAAGGATGGGCTAAAATATCTAGGAGTATATGTTGGGAATGAGACTATAGTTAAACAGAACTGGGAAGGGGTAATTGCGAGAGTAGAAGGCAGGCTCAACAAATGGAAATGGTTAAAACCACAGATGTCCTTTAGAGGCAGGGCTTTAATCATAAATAACCTAGTAGCTTCTGCTCTCTGGCACCGGTTGGCATGTATGGAGCCCCCTAAAGGACTTACACACAAACTACAAGCCATTTTCTTGGATTTTTTTTGGGACAGGTTACATTGGGTGCCCCAGAGTGTGTTGTATTTACCAAGAGAGGAGGGGGGACAAGGTTTAATACACATAGAGAGCAGAAGAGCTGCTTTTAGACTACAGTTCATACAGCGGTATCTTATAGGACCAAATGATGTCGTGTGGAGAGAATTGGCGAGCAGCATCTTGAGAAAGACATCTGGGCTGGGTTTAGACACTGCTTTGTTTTTGATGGAGGGCAAGGTTTTAAACCTACGTGCTTTACCTCCTTTTTATAAAGCACTTTTTAAGGTTTGGGACTTGTTCAAATGGGAAAGACTAGAGCCCACATGTTCTTTATACTGGTTATTAGAGGAGCCTCTTATTAATGGAGCCAGGTTGGATGTTCAGGATAATTCAACACCAGGTCTTAACAGCATTCTGTGTACCACCAGGGCCGTTACTCTGGGAACAATAGTTGATTTAGCTGGTCCTGGTCTGAGTGACACCACGGCTGTAGCTTCTTTTCTTGGGCTGAGGTCGTTACGACAGACCAGAAACATTTTGAATATGTGGCTTGAGAAATTGACTGAGGATGAGGTAAAAATGTTGCAGGAATACAGTGACAGAGTAGAGACTCCTGATGAGGATGATCCTTTTCCTGAACTGGGTTTCGTTCCCAATTTAGAAGGTTTCTCAGGAGCTTTTTTGAAAGAAGACACTGAATATGTAGACTTGTACACTGCAAAAGGAAAAATTATGTATAAAGGTTGTGTAAAAGCACTGAACAGGTGTAAGTTGAATGGGAGGGTTGACACAGTATGGAGACAAAAATTAGAGCTGGATATTGAAGTGAAACCTGTATGGAGGGTATTATACAAACCACCTACAAAAAAGAGAACTGGTGATTTACAGTGGAGGATTTTACATGGTGCCATTGCAGTTAACAGTTTTGTCTCTATGATTAATCCCACAGTCCCAAGTTTATGCCCTTTTTGTGACAAAGTGGAGACCGTTTTTCATTGTTTCTATGAGTGTAAAAGACTTTGTGATCTGTTTATTGTTTTGGAAAACTTGTTTCATTTGTTTGGTGAAGAGTGGTCTAAGAATGCTTTTATTTTGGGAGCAGGTTATAGAAAAGCTAACTGTGTCAAATGGCAATTATTGAACATGGTAGTAGGTGAAGCCAAACTGTCTATATACTGCAGTAGAAAGAACAAAGTCGAGGGCAGGGAAGGACAAGACGCAGTTCCTTTTTTCATTGCACTTACAAAAGCCAGAATATGGGTTGATTACAGATTTTTTTAAAGAAATGAATGACATTGATGAGTTCATGAGAAAATGGTGTTATGATGATGCACTTTGTTCTGTGGTAGACGATGAATTAATATTTAATATAATTTTTAGGTAGAGAATTGAAGCTATTGTTGGAACTGTAATGTTTTTACCTGATCTGATCTGATGTATAATTGTTTTAATTAGTTTTGTAAATAAAAGTTTTTGGTAAAAATCAAAAATCTCTCTCTCCAGGGTCAGTGAGGTTGGTGAATGGTCATGGTTCGTGTTCAGGCAGAGTAGAGGTGAAGTCTGGTCAGTCGTGGGTCTCAGTGTGTGAAGGTGACTTTGACCAGCAGGATGCAGAGGTGGTCTGTAGGCAGCATGGCTGTGGGGCTCCTTCAGTCCTCCAGGGGGCGCTCTTTGGAGAAGGCAATGCTCCGATGTGGACCAAAGAGTTCCAGTGTGAAGGCAGTGAGTCTGTTCTCCTGGACTGTAGAACCTCAGACTCAACTAGAAACACCTGCTCTCCTGACAAGACTGTTGGACTCACCTGCTCAGGTAAAACACACACTACACTTTAGTTTACAGTCAAAGTCATATTACTTTTGAACCACTTCAAACCTATGTTTAGTCGACTGTATTCCCAAGGGCTCTGTAGTCGGCCCACTCTCGTTGTCACTCTAAAATATCAGATCTACAAGCGTGTAATTGTGAGGAGTTGTGAGCTCACAGATGGTGTGTTTTAGCAGACAATTAACCCTAGAATAGGAACACTACAGTTCTTAATGTTTATTGTATTGTCTGTGTACAGAGCCTGGTGATGTCAGGCTGGTGGGAGGAGCCAGTCACTGTGCTGGTAGACTTGAGATGAAAGTCCAGGACCAATGGAGACCAGTGGATCCTTATGTCTGGAACCTTCAGTCATCATCTGTAGCGTGTAGACAGCTGGGCTGCGGCTCTGCTGTTTCTACAGAACAGAGACGTGGTTCTACAGATCAGTATACATGGTCAACCAACTGTGTTGGATCTGAATCTCTACTGAGGGAATGTGGAGCAATGATGTCTTTTACTTCCTCCTACAGTCTGGAGCTGATCTGTTCAGGTAACAACATGACTTCAACAATGATACTCATCTATTCTGTCTGTCTGTCTGTCTGTCTGTCTGTCTGTCTGTCTGTCTGTCTGTCTGTCTGTCTGTCTGTAATAATTCAGTGATTGGTCAGATAGTTCTTAACCCTTTAAGTCCAGGAAAGCGTCTCTGTGTCGTTTTACATTTTAAACTTTAATCATATTTTATTCTTTAGCCATTCAGAAATAGCAGATCTACAAGCTCACAGCGTGTCACTTAGTGCCGTGCAGTGAACTTCATATGTGAACTGGGGACCCCAAAAATAATCATATTGGATTCTCTCTCACTCTCTCTCTCTCTCTCTCTCTCTCTCTCTCTCCCCCTCTCTCTCTCTCTCTCTCTCTCTCTCTCTCTCTCTCTCTCTCTCTCTCCCCCCGCTCTCTCTCTCTCTTCCTCTCTTCCTCTCTCTCTCTCTCTCTCATCCCCCCCCTCTCTCTCTCTCTCTCTCTCTCTCTCTCTCTCTCTCTCCAGGGTCAGTGAGGTTGGTGAATGGTCATGGTTTGTGTTCAGGCAGAGTAGAGGTGAAGTCTGGTCAGTCGTGGGTCTCAGTGTGTGAAGGTGACTTTGACCATAAGGATGCAGAGGTGGTCTGTAGGCAGCATGGCTGTGGGGCTCCTTCAGTCCTCCAGGGGGCGCTCTTTGGAGAAGGCAATGCTCCGATGTGGACCAAAGAGTTCCAGTGTGAAGGCAGTGAGTCTGTTCTCCTGGACTGTAGAACCTCAGACTCAACTAGAAACACCTGCTCTCCTGACAAGACTGTTGGACTCACCTGCTCAGGTAAAACACACACTACACTTTAGTTTACAGTCAAAGTCATATTACTTTTGAACCACTTCAAACCTATGTTTAGTCGACTGTATTCCCAAGGGCTCTGTAGTCGGCCCACTCTCGTTGTCACTCTAAAATATCAGATCTACAAGCATGTATTGTGAGGAGTTGTGAGCTCACAGATGGTGTGTTTTAGCAGACAATTAACCCTAGAATAGGAACACTACAGTTCTTGATGTTTATTGTATTGTCTGTGTACAGAGCCTGGTGATGTCAGGCTGGTGGGAGGAGCCAGTAACTGTGCTGGTAGACTTGAGATCAACGTCCAGGACCAATGGAGACCAGTGAGGCCTAATAGCTGGAACCTTGAGTCATCATCTGTAGCGTGTAGACAGCTGGGCTGCGGCTCTGCTGTTTCTACAGAACGTAGAGATGGTTCTACAGATCAACCTACATGGAAGATTACATCTAACTGTGTTGGATCTGAATCTCTACTGAGGGAATGTGGAACAATGACGTCTGGTACTTCCTCCTCCAGTCTGGAGCTGATCTGTTCAGGTAACAACATGACTTCAACAATGATACTCATCTATTCTGTCTGTCTGCCTGTCTGTCTGCCTGCCTGCCTGCCTGCCTGCCTGCCTGCCTGCCTGCCTGCCTGTCTGTCTGTCTGTCTGTCTGTCTGTCTGTAATAATTCAGTGATTGGTCAGATAGTTCTTAACCCTTTAAGTCCAGGAAAGCGTCTCCTTGTCGTTTTACATTTTAAACTTTTTAATCATATTTTATTCTTTAGCCATTCAGAAATAGCAGATCTACAAGTTCACCGCGTGTCACTTAGTGCCGTGCAGTGAACTTCATATTTGAACTGGGGACCCCCAACATAATCATGTTTGAACTGGGGACCCCCAAAAGGATCATATTTGATTATCTCTCTCTCTCTCTCTCTCTCTCTCTCTCTCTCTCTCTCCCCCCCACCCTCCCCCTCCAGGGTCAGTGAGGTTGGTGAATGGTCATGGTTCGTGTTCAGGCAGAGTGGAGGTGAAGTCTGGTCAGTCGTGGGTCTCAGTGTGTGAAGGTGACTTTGACCAGCAGGATGCAGAGGTGGTCTGTAGGCAGCATGGCTGTGGGGCTCCTTCAGTCCTCCAGGGGGCGCTCTTTGGAGAAGGCAATGCTCCGATGTGGACCAAAGAGTTCCAGTGTGAAGGCAGTGAGTCTGTTCTCCTGGACTGTAGAACCTCAGACTCAACTAGAAACACCTGCTCTCCTGACAAGACTGTTGGACTCACCTGCTCAGGTAAAACACACACTACACTTTAGTTTACAGTCAAAGTCATATTACTTTTGAACCACTTCAAACCTATGTTTAGTCGACTGTATTCCCAAGGGCTCTGTAGTCGGCCCACTCTCGTTGTCACTCTAAAATATCAGATCTACAAGCGTGTTATTGTGAGGAGTTGTGAGCTCACAGATGGTGTGTTTTAGCAGACAATTAACCCTAGAATAGGAACACTACAGTTCTTGATGTTTATTGTATTGTCTGTGTACAGAGCCTGGTGATGTCAGGCTGGTGGGAGGAGCCAGTCACTGTGCTGGTAGACTTGAGATCAACGTCCAGGACCAATGGAGACCAGTGTCTCATGACTGGAACCATCAGTCATCATCTGTAGCGTGTAGACAGCTGGGCTGCGGCTCTGCTGTTTCTACAGAACGGAGACGTGGTTCTACATCTCAACCTACATGGAAGATTACATCTAACTGTGTTGGATCTGAATCTCTACTGAGGGAATGTGGAATAATGAAGTCTTCTACTTCCTCCTCCAGTCAGGAGCTGATCTGTTCAGGTAACAACATGACTTCAACAATGATACTCATCTATTCTGTCTGTCTGTCTGTCTGTCTGTCTGTCTGTCTGTCTGTCTGTCTGTCTGTCTGTCTGTCTGTCTGTCTATTTTGTTAGTTAGTTGCTGCGAGAGTGAGGTCTAGCCAACACCAACTCAGGATTCCTGGATCGCTGCCCTCCACACTCTCCTATCCAACATCAGGTTCTTGAGCTCTGCAGTGTTGTCAGTCAAGCTGTCGCGCCGCAGCACGTCTACATAGGTGGTACGCTTCTTTCCCCTCCTGGCTTTGCCCTGGGTTTGGCTCCCATAGGGTCAATTTACTTGCCTCAAGTTCTGGGTGCCTGACGCAGTGCCCTGCCAGCCTCATCCTTCTCTCTCTGACTTTGTCCCTGACCCGTGGTAGGTCCCCATAGAGGTCCACATTTCTGATGCGGTCCGTCCATGTGACATCTAGTGCCATTCGTAGCATTCTTGTGTAGACTCCATCCAGGCATTTTCCCTGTTGTACTGTGAGGGTCCATGTCTCGGGCCCATACAGCAGTACTGACTCCACTGTGAGGGTCCATGTCTCGGCCCCATACAGCAGTACTGACTCCACTGTGAGGGTCCATGTCTCAGCCCCCATACAGCAGTACTGACTCCACTGTGAGGGTCCATGTCTCGGCCCCATATACAGCAGTACTGACTCCACTGTGAGGGTCCATGTCTCGGCCCCATACAGCAGTACTGACTCCACTGTGAGGGTCTATGTCTCTGCCCCCATACAGCAGTACTGACTCCACTGTGAGGGTCCATGTCTCGGCCCCATACAGCAGTACTGACTCCACTGTGAGGGTCCATGTCTCGGCCCCCATACAGCAGTACTGACTCCACTGTGAGGGTCTATGTCTCTGCCCCCATACAGCAGTACTGACTCCACTGTGAGGGTCTATGTCTCAGCCCCATACATCAGTACTGACTCCACTGTGAGGGTCCATGTCTCGGCCCCATACAGCAGTACTGACTCCACTGTGAGGGTCTATGTCTCTGCCCCATACAGCAGAACTGACTCCACAGTAGCTATGAAATGCCGCCTCTTAAGGTCTTCTCCCATGTCTGGTTTCCACACTCTCCTCATTCCGTGCAAGGCTTTCCAAGCAAGTGCTCTCCGAACCTTCAGATCCTGTTCAGTTGAGGCAGTCCAGGCCCCGAGGAGGTACTTGAAGTCCTCGACTCGCTCGAGTCCCTCTGCAGCAGTCTGCAGAGGCAGTGGTTTTGTCCTCGGTGTTGACTGGAATCTTACTGGAAATAGAAGTCGCTACCAGGAAGAAGCCTTGTTGACTTGAAAGTGAAACCAAAGCATATTATGGATGGAGGAGTCATATTGTTGATAATAAAAATAATAATAACTAGAACTGCACTCTGTCGAGTGACCATCGAAAACCATTGGGTCCTTTAATCCACATCTTTATTACGTCATCATTGAGAGCTAGTTATACCAGTTATACCCTGACGTCATATGCTGGGACGGTGCATACGCATCGAATATGCTGGGACGGTGCATACGCATCGAATATGCTGGGACGGTGCATACGCATCGAAAGTCGTCCTGGGCGAAACTAGTACTTGCGCGCTAGTGTTTATTTAGTCTGGACAGTGTTATTGTTTATTTAGTCTGGACAGTGTTATTGTTTATTTAGTCTGGACAGTGTTATTGTTTATTTAGTCTGGACAGTGTTATTGTTTATTTAGTCTGGACAGTGTATAGTGTTTATTTAGTCTGGACAGTGTTATTGTTTATTTAGTCTGGACAGTGTATAGTGTTTATTTAGTCTGGACAGTGTTATTGTTTATTTAGTCTGGACAGTGTATAGTGTTTATTTAGTCTGGACAGTGTTATCGTTTATTTAGTCTGGACAGTGTATAGTGTTTATTTAGTCTGGACAGTGTTAGTGTTTATTTAGTCTGGACAGTGTATAGTGTTTATTTAGTCTGGACAGTGTAAACTGTTTATTTAGTCTGGACAGTGTATAGTGTTTATTTAGTCTGGACAGTGTAATTGTTTATTTAGTCTGGACAGTGTAAACTGTTTATTTAGTCTGGACAGTGTTAGTGTTTATTTAGTCTGGACAGTGTATAGTGTTTATTTAGTCTGGACAGTGTTATTGTTTATTTAGTCTGGACAGTGTATAGTGTTTATTTAGTCTGGACAGTGTATATTGTTTATTTAGTCTGGACAGTGTTATTGTTTATTTAGTCTGGACAGTGTATAGTGTTTATTTAGTCTGGACAGTGTAATTGTTTATTTAGTCTGGACAGTGTATATTGTTTATTTAGTCTGGACAGTGTTATTGTTTATTTAGTCTGGACAGTGTATACTGTTTATTTAGTCTGGACAGTGTATAGTGTTTATTTAGTCTGGACAGTGTAAACTGTTTATTTAGTCTGGACAGTGTAAACTGTTTATTTAGTCTGGACAGTGTATAGTGTTTATTTAGTCTGGACAGTGTATAGTGTTTATTTAGTCTGGACATTTAGTCAGGACAGTGCATATTGTTTATTTAGTCGGGACAGTGTTATTGTTTATTTAGTCTGGACAGTGTTATTGTTTATTTAGTCTGGACAGTGTATAGTGTTTATTTAGTCTGGACAGTGTGTAGTGTTTATTTAGTCTGGACTGTGTATAGTGTTTATTTAGTCTGGACAGTGTAGATTGTTTATTTAGTCTGGACAGTGTATAGTGTTTATTTAGTCTGGACAGTGTTATTGTTTATTTAGTCTGGACAGTGTAATTGTTTATTTAGTCTGGACAGTGTATATTGTTTATTTAGTCTGGACAGTGTTATTGTTTATTTAGTCTGGACAGTGTATAGTGTTTATTTAGTCTGGACAGTGTATATTGTTTATTTAGTCTGGACAGTGTATATTGTTTATTTAGTCTGGACAGTGTTATTGTTTATTTAGTCGGGACAGTGTTATTGTTTATTTAGTCTGGACAGTGTTATTGTTTATTTAGTCTGGACATTGTTATTGTTTATTTAGTCGGGACAGTGTTATTGTTTATTTAGTCTGGACAGTGTTATTGTTTATTTAGTCTGGACAGTGTTATTGTTTATTTAGTCTGGACAGTGTTATTGTTTATTTAGTCTGGACAGTGTTATTGTTTATTTAGTCTGGACATTGTTATTGTTTATTTAGTCTGGACAGTGTTATTGTTTATTTAGTCTGGACATTGTTATTGTTTATTTAGTCGGGACAGTGTTATTGTTTATTTAGTCTGGACAGTGTTATTGTTTATTTAGTCTGGACAGTGTTATTGTTTATTTAGTCTGGACATTGTTATTGTTTATTTAGTCGGGACAGTGTTATTGTTTATTTAGTCTGGACAGTGTACAGTATAGTGTTTATTTAGTTGGGACAGTGTATATTGTTTATTTAGTCGGGACAGTGTATAGTGTTTATTTAGTCTGGTCAGTGTATAGTGTTTATTTAGTCTGGACAGTGTTATTGTTTATTTAGTCTGGACAGTGTATTGTTTATTTAGTCGGGACAGTGTATAGTGTTTATTTAGTCTGGACATTGTTATTGTTTATTTAGTCGGGGCAGTGTACAGTATACTATAGTGTTTATTTAGTTGGGACAGTGTATATTGTTTATTTAGTCGGGACAGTGTATAGTGTTTATTTAGTCTGGACAGTGTTATTGTTTATTTAGTCTGGTCAGTGTATAGTGTTTATTTAGTCTGGACAGTGTTATTGTTTATTTAGTCTGGACAGTGTATTGTTTATTTAGTCGGGACAGTGTATAGTGTTTATTTAGTCGGCAAAACATGCTAATTCCATCTGCAGTCCCCAGACATCAAACATCAAACAATAGACTAGTAAGAATAAAAAATAAGAAAACATTAAACTATTATTAGGGTAGGTTTACTCTTTTTTGGACTATAAACCAGTCCAGTGTCCAGTGTTTTATTATTTTAACCAAAGGTGACATTATTCATACATTAATCATTGTTAGTGTTCATTCCTAGTGTAAAATGCTGTATACACAGCCCACTGTTATTTGAGTGCATCGATGTTTATTCCTCCACAGACCCTCCAGAAAAGCCCTCAGTATCAGCGAGTCCACCAGGAGGCGTTGTTGAGGGCAGCACGGTGACTCTGACCTGCAGCAGTGAAGCCAAGCCACCCGTAGACACCTACACCTGGTACAGAGACGGAGGAATCACCTCTATCTCCACTGGTCCTCAGCTGGTGAAGGACAATGTGTCTCCTGCAGACGCTGGACAATACTTCTGTCAGGCCACAAACACACATGGATCCCAGAGGTCACCTCCACACGCTCTAGATGTTCAGTGTAAGTGAACTAAAATATCTCTCTCTCTCTCTCTCTCTCTCTCTCTCTCTCTGTCTCCAGAGAGAGTTTGTATATTTGTATGCTCTGCATTAAGTGCGTCTGCTAAATCCCTAAATAATTTTTTTAAGTATTTCATAGGTCAACAATAGTATACACCCCCAACTGAACATGTCTCACACTGATGTACTGCTAGACAGGAACCATCTACTGTTACACTCAAACTCATTCATTTGATCATGTTTCTCTTCAGCAGTTAATCCAACAGTCCACACAATGGGTAAATAAAACAAGAACGGACAACTACGCAACATTGTAAGCTGATTTTAGTTTTCCTTATAATCAAAGTAATATTACATTTTTACTGGATATTATATTGTCTGTACAGAGTCTGATGATGTCAGGTTGGTGGAAGGAACCAGTCTCTGTACTGGTAAACTCGAAGTGAGACACCAGGGAGAGTGGAAACCAGCGGCTGATTTTACGTCTAACTGGAACCTCCAGTCATCGTCTGTGGTGTGTCGACAGCTGGGCTGTAGCTCTGCTGTTGACCACAAATGGAGGTCTGGTTCTACACGTCAACCTGTGTGGTGGATTACTTCTTCCTGTGTTGGATCTGAATCTTCAATGAGGGAGTGTGTAACGATGCAGGCTGGTCATTCTGGGGATAGACTGGAGGTGATCTGTTCAGGTATCTGTCTATCTGTCTGTCTGTCTGTCTGTCTCATATGAAACATGATGTAACTCCAACGGTCCAACCTAACCCATATGAAGCCTGAAAGATGTTCCACAGTTTTGTTTTTTCACTGTTTTCACTCAAACTAATTCATTTGATCGTGTTTCTCTTCAGCTCTCCAAGTTAAACCAACACTCCACACAATAGATAAACAGACATGAACAAAGAAATATACATTATTACACATTGTAATCTAACAGATGTTCTTCTAATCTAATTCAAGTAATATTACCTCTATACTGTTTATACTACTGTCTCCCGTACAGAGTCTGATGTCAGGTTGGTGGAAGGAACCAGTCTCTGTACTGGTAAACTCGAAGTGAGACACCAGGGAGAGTGGAAACCAGCGGCTGATTTTACGTCTAACTGGAACCTCCAGTCATCGTCTGTGGTGTGTCGACAGCTGGGCTGTCGCTCTGCTGTTGACCACAAATGGAGGTCTGGTTCTACACGTCAACCTGTGTGGTGGATTACTTCTTCCTGTGTTGGATCTGAATCTTCAATGAGGGAGTGTGTAACGATGCAGGCTGGTCATTCTGTGGATAGACTGGAGGTGATCTGTTCAGGTAACAAAGAATAACTTCAACACTGACAATCATCATCAATCCATCCATCTAGTAGTCTCTCCAAGAACCTGCAGAGAAAAAGTCTTGACAATACTGATACTGCGGAGACAAATTCTTGATTCTGCGCCTTGAAAGTTAATATTCCACATGATTTTGCATTAATAAATAACCCAACCTGACAATCTACAATAGTATAAATACTGTACATACTGTACAAAACATGATGATGTCACCATGGGCCACATACTGTACATACTGTACAAAACATGATGATGTCACCATGGGCCACATACTGTACAAAACATGATGATGTCACCATGGGCCTCATACTGTACATACTGTACAAAACATGATGATGTCACCATGGGCCACACATACTGTACATACTGTACAAAACATGATGATGTCACCATGGGCCACACATACCTAGTGTCTATCTGTGCTCATTGTGGACGGCTGCATCTCTCCACAGTGACAATGTCAAAGCACTGCGGACCCCCAGAGGTCCTCCAGGTGAACAGCATCATGAAAGGTACGAGCCAAGACGCGTACGCACCCGGAGAGAAGGTGTTCTACGAATGCATGGTGGGATACACTTGGACCAGAGGACCCCACAGTGTTACGTGTGTGGATGGACAATGGACACGTTTAACAATACAATGTGGAAGTAAGTGTATACGTTTGTCAGTGTTGTTTGATTGACGTGTGTGTGTGTGTGTGTGTGTGTGTGTGTGTGTGTGTGTGTGTGTGTGTGTGTGTGTGTGTGTGTGTGTGTGTGTGTGTGTGTGTGTGTGTGTGTGTGTGTGTGTGTGTGTGTGTGTGTGTGTGTGTGTGTGTGTGTGTGTGTGTGTGTGTGTGTGTGTGTGTGTGTGTGTGTGTGTGTGTGTGTGTGTGTGTGTGTGTGTGTGTGTGTGTCACCAGTCACAAGGAGGTCCTGATTCTGGAGGTGGGCTGTGTCTTTGATTTGTACATGGACCTAGCCTGGGCACCATTTCATTTCGGTATATGATCCGGGCTGGAGCCGGATGATATGCTTACGTCATGTTGTATAGGCAATGGTTTGCCTACAACAAACAGGAAGCTGTTTGTTGCTTCCTGTTTGAATAAAAGCAATAGAAGCTCTCGTAAGCGAGAGCTTTTATTGAGAGGGAAAAGGAAGGTGTCGCCGCCTGTTCATCCTGTCTGGCGACTACAAAACAATACTACAACATGACGTAACCACATCATCCGGCCCCAGCCCGGATCATATGGACTTTTGAAACAGAGACCAGGAAGCCTGGGCCGTGTGCATAAACTGACCATGAGTGGCCTATGAGAATAGCTGGCATGACAAAGAGCAAAGCCAAACAACTTGCCAAATACTGTTCTGTTTCGGCTGTTATAGGCAGCTTGTCTGTGTGGAGGAGGAGGTGCCATATGTGTATCCTTAAGTGTACATGAACTGTCAACCCCGTTATATTTGTTTCCTTGTAAAATGTGTGTGTGTGTGCGCGTGCATGTGTCGTGTCGCACGGAACACACGCATGCACACACACACACACACACACACAGTCACACACACACTTCTCTCCATGGCTCTCACGCTCTGTCTCCATTTGACTCAGGAACGTGCGGCAAGCGGATCGGCAATATGCTCACAATCAGCGGAGGCACTCTGTCCCGACCTGGAGACAATCCATGGCAGGTGTCTCTGCAGCGCAGACCAAGAGACACATTGAATAAGTTCGGACACGTCTGTGGAGGCGTCCTCATCCATTCCTGTTGGGTCCTCACCGCTGCTCACTGCGTGTAAGATGCTCTGAATGCTATGTGTGCTAACATGCTGCTCTGAATGCTATGTGTGCTAACATGCTGCTCTGAATGATATGTGTGCTAACATGCTGCTCTGAATGCTATGTGTGCTAACATGCTGCTCTGAATGCTATGTGTGCTAACATGCTGCTCTGAATGCTATGTGTGCTAACATGCTGCTCTGAATGCTATGTGTGCTAACATGCTGCTCTGAATGCTATGTGTGCTAACATGCTGCTCTGAATGCTATGTGTGCTAACATGCTGCTCTGAATGCTATGTGTGCTAACATGCTGCTCTGAATGCTATGTGTGCTAACATGCTGCTCTGAATGCTATGTATGCTAACATGCTGCTCTGAATGCTATGTGTGCTAACATGCTGCTCTGAATGCTATGTGTGCTAACATGCTGCTCTGAATGCTATGTGTGCTAACATGCTGCTCTGAATGCTATGTGTGCTAACATGCTGCTCTGAATGCTATGTGTGCTAACATGCTGCTAGTTTAGATTGGGAGTGAGTCTGTAGTTCTGACTGCAATGGGAAGTTCATTCCATAGTTTAGATTGGGAGTGAGTCTGTAGTTCTGACTGCAATGGAAAGTTCATTCCATAGTTTAGATTGGGAGTGAGTCTGTAGTTCTGACTGTAATGGGCAGTTCATTCGAGTGAGTCTGTAGTTCTGACTGTAATGGGCAGTTCATTCCAGTCTGGGAGCCAGAATAATGAATGAAACGTCTCTCATGTCTTAATGACTGACTGTTGTTTCTCCAGTAATACTGACGCCATCATGGACATGCAGGTGGTCTTGGGGGGAGTGGACAAAGGCAGACATGAAGAGGAAGACCAGATCGTCAACGTGAAGAGAGACTTCATTCATGTGGATTATAAGGAAGGAAAAACATACCAAAATCCAAGCAGTGACATTGGTGAGACCATTCATTTACTCTATGTCTCTGATTGGTCCATTCATTTACTCTGTCTCTGATTGGTCCATTCATCTACTGTGTGTCTCTGATTGGTCCATTCATTTACTCTGTCTCTGATTGGTCCATTCATCTACTGTATGTCTCTGATTGGTCCATTCATCTACTCTTTGTCTCTGATTGGTCCATTCATCTACTGTGTGTCTCTGATTGGTCCATTCATCTACTGTGTGTCTCTGATTGGTCCATTCATCTACTCTATGTCTCTGATCGGTCCATTCATCTACTCTATGTCTCTGATTGGACCATTAATAATAATAATAATAATAAAGCTTTATTTGTATAGCACCTTTTAAGAACAAGTCACAAAGTGCTTTTACAGAGAGATATATATAAAAACATAGCAAGGAGGCACACAATAGAATAAAATACATGACAATAACAACAAGAAATCAATGAAATCACAAATCACATGGGTATGGGGTTGAATGCAGTTTTGTAAAAATGAGTTTTAAGGAGTGATTTAAAACGGGGCACAGACTCGGCAAGCCTGATCTCTAGAGGCAAGGCGTTCCAGAGAGTCGGTGCATGGATAGCGAATGCCCGACGGTCGCCTACAGTTTTTTTGCAGCCTGATTTTGTTAAAAGAAGGGCCGTGCCAGATGAACGTAGGTGACGGGCTGGCTCGTAGGGGACGAGTGGGTCAGATATGTAATAATAATAATAATAAGTAGGTGAGTAGGTCAGATATGTAAGAGGGAGCGAGTCCGGATCTAGCTTTGAAGGTGAATAAAAGTATTTTGAAATGTATTCTGTATGAGACAGGCAGCCAATGTAGGGTGGCCAGGATAGGGGTGATGTGATCGTATTTTTTGGAGCCTGTTAGGAGGCGAGCTGCAGCATTTTGAATGAGTTGTAACCGGTTGATGGATTTCTTTGAGAGGCAGGAGTATTAGGGAATTACAGTAGTCTACACGGGAGTAAATGAAAGCGTGGATAACTAGTGAGGTCGGGGCGGGAGAGAAAGGGTTTGATTTTTGCAATGTTTCTAAGGTGAAAAAATGAAGACTGGACAACTTTTGTTACGTGGCCGTCCAGGGAGAGGTCGGAATCCAGAAATACACCCAGGTTTATGGCTGTGGATTTTATATTGGGACGTAGGGAGCCGAGGCTAATTTCGAGATGTGCTCTGTCAGATGGTGGGCCAAATATTAATACTTCAGTTTTTGATTCATTTAGTTGGAGGAAGTTTATTGTCATCCAAGCCTTTATGTCGGCTAGGCATGAATGCAGTATGGCTATGCTGGAGGTGTCATGAGGATTGATGGGAAGGTAAAGCTGGGTATCGTCGGCATAGCAGTGAAAATTGAGGTTGTGTTTCCGTATGATGTTGCCAAGTGGGAGCATGTACAGGGAGAAGAGGATAGGGCCAAGAATAGAGCCCTGAGGGACACCACAGTGTAACGGGGCTTTGGATGAGATGGACTCACCAATGGAGACTGAGAAATGTCTGTCGGTTAAATAGGATGAAAACCAGTTTAAGGCTGTGCCTGAGATACCCACATATTTCTCGAGGCGGTTGAGAAGTGTAAGGTGATCGATGGTGTCAAATGCTGCTGTTAGATCAAGGAGAACTAGGACGGAGCAGTTCCCAGAGTCTGTGGCTAGGAGGAGATCATTGACGACCTTCAGGAGAGTTGTTTCCGTGCTATGGAGGGCACGGAAACCAGATTGGAACTTTTCAAATAGGCTGTTTTCGCTTTAATAGTCAACGAGCTTGGTGAAGACCACTTTTTCCAGAACTTTAGACAGAAATGGTAATTTAGATATTGGTCTGAAATTGCTAAGTACAGAGGGGTCCAGGGTTGTTTTTTTAAGGAGGGGCGAGACTAGTGCAGTTTTGATAGAGGGGGGAACAGAACCAGAGGACAATTACCTGTTAATGATGGATAGGATATGGGGACCAACGGTGGGAAAGATTTCCTTAAGAAGAGAGGTAGGGACAATATCTAGGGGGCAGGAGGAGGATTTCATATGGCTGATGGTTTATGGAGGTTTTCAAGGGATATCTGGCCGAGAGAGCAGAGGGGGGCAACGGGAGTGACAGGAGCAATATCCGCTTCGCTGCACAAAAAGGCAGTTAAAGGGTTGTGCAGTGGCCAGCAGGGACCTAATTGAGTCGATCTTACTGATGAAGAAGGATAAGAATTTTTCGCAGCGGTCTGGGGACCCCCGGTGACCAGCTCAATGGTCTTAAATAGGATTCTAGAGTTGTTGTAGTTCTCTGAGATGAGTTTGGAAAAGTACTTTGCTCTAGCTTCCTTCACCGCGTTATTATAACCCTTCATGAGGTCTTTTAGCAGCTCGAGATAGACGGTTAACTTGGAGGATTTCCATTTGCGCTCAATAATCCTAAATTCTCTCTTAATGGCACGAGTGTGGTCGTTCAGCCAGGGTGAGGATTTATGGGTGGAGTTTAGCCGGGTTTTGAAGGGGGCTACAATATCCAGTGTGGTTTGGCAGATGGTGTTAAAAGAGTTGAGTTGGTCGTTGGGGGAATAATGGAGAGCAGGAGTGGTTGCGGTGGTGACAAAAATGTTACAGAATTTGGTGGCGGTTAAAGGGTGAGGCGCGAGCGGGTGGGGGCCAATGCTTTGGAGGGTAGCATTTCAGTGAGGAAAGAGCAGTTTGGCTTGGGGGGACGGTAGACTAAGGTGCTCTTTACACGAGGATGGTGTTCATAAAAAACGGCAAAATAAAGTATTGTTTGCTGCTGTCATTTAGACGAGAACCGTGTTCACAGGAGGTGAAAACGCAACGAAGTGAAACCACCTCCCAGAGTGGAAATATTTTAGAACGCCGTTTCCTATGGTCTCCATATAAACAGGCAAAACGGTGGATACGCAAAAATTGTGACATCATGGCTTACGTCAGCTCTGGTCGGCTCACCCGTGTCCTACGTTTTTACATGGTGTCATAGGCATGCGTCAGTTGCTAGGGGAAACGAACAACAACAACCATGTCGGATAGTCCGGTTTGCGTGTGATGAGGACGCGACGTTTGTTTACTTTCTGTGTAGAAGAAGAACGGAAGTAGTTCTACGCATGTGTGACTTATGTCTATGGTTTATATATGCGCTGCGTCACACGGACCCCACAAGGACACGCGCCACCTAGCGACCTGGCATATATATGCATGCACTTTGTAGCGTTTTCATTCAAGTGTGCGTTCTCATGTAAATGGTCCAAAAAAATGAGAACGCAACGGGACTTTGACGTGTTATATGGAGATGGTCGCCGTCTAAAAGAGGCCTCAGGCGCCTGTCACACCTATCAGACAAGCGTCTTATCAGCTGTCTTGTCGTTTGTCGCATCAATTGACCACAATGCTTTGCGGAATCTGGGCGGTGCGTGGGCGGTGCGAGGACATGCGGAACAGATCCACGTGTTGCCTGTTGTTGTCCTTACGCTGTTAGCTGCAGAGCGGGACACAGTAGCTAGTAGCTTGTTGGTTGTGTCAACGTGTTGCGTCTCCACTTTATCAGTACCACTACCACAGTAGGTGCCAAGTCTGGCACTGATTCCGTGTGCATGTATATAGCCTCCAGGTACGCAGACTAAGCATGGCATCATTGTGGAAAATTAATATTTTCTGTTAGCAACGACTCCATTATTTTTAATAAAGCGCATCCATTTTATCACAACACACGACTTGCTGCATTTCAGGCTGTTAGCCATGACGCAGACGTCGATGCAGGCTATAGGCGAAATATAGGATAAGAGATGACATGCGTCTCCAAGTTGGAGCCTATAGTTGCGCCTGGGCGCACGGCTCTCTCCTATCTGCAGTCCGACCGTTCAGCGTTACTTCAGGAGAGGAGACGACACCTCGATGTTAATGTTATTAAAAAAAGAGAGAAATAAAAGGGGGGGAATCATATTTGAACCATAATCTGAAGTAGGCCTAATGTACAGTAGGCCCATTGGGCATAGCCAACACGGCACATCATTATCACATCTACATTTATCCTTCAACATTTCATGCCCAAAATGATTGTTTGGGAGCAGTAGCATTTTCAGAAATATAAGTCATGGCTACGACTGTTTCATAATATCCAGTCCAATGCGCACTGCCCATGCGAACGGAAAACATGTTTATTCATATTAACAGTTTTATTTTATTTTAACAACCAAATCATATGGAATGGTTTGAAGTAGGCCTTCATTTATAATGTCGCATCCTCTGTGTAAAGCACTGATGTCCTTTTATATCGTTGGTCCGTGCAGTCATAACTATTGATTATGGGTCGGGTGGAATAACAAACTGATACGAGGTGGAACGAGAGATCTGAACGGAGTCGACGCGACACCTGAATTATATAAGCATTAGGCTATATAGACCAGAGCTAGGTTAGGAGTGAATGATAAAATGCATGCACCTTGAATTATAACGTTTGTTTTAATTTTCTGTTCGGCCACGACGGGCAGGGATTATATTTTCCTGTTGAATTGCTTACTGGAACAGACCAAACTACTTTTCGTTACGAAAGTGCATAGGCGCTTTCCTCTTCCGTGTCTGTACTCTGCAGAAAAAAAACAACAGAGTGTGAAAAGACCGCCCAGTGCAGCGTAACAAACGGACCTTCTCTCCTATTGGTTGGTGGGTAAACCCAACCCTTTTTGTCTTGTCTGAGGTGCCGCCTTGTTCTTCAGCTTGTGGCCTACAAAATGTTTTGTGTCTTGTGTCTTGCCCCCCCCCCCCCCATGAAACACGTTTGTCTGATGAGACCACGTGACTCCCATTAGAAATGCATTGGGAGCTGTCTTGTCTGATGCTTTTCATCAGACAACCATAAGACGCTTGTCTGATTCGTGTGACTGCGGCCTCAGACAAAGAGTGTACGCTGTTGCTTGATAATGAATGCCAGATATTCAAATGAATTAAAATCACCAAAAGAGAGAGGGGTACAAATACAATTTGAATAAAAATAACAGCAACTCCACCGCCACGACTAGAGAGCCTAGAATTTTGTAGATAAGAATAGGTAGGGGGGGAGGCCTCATTGAGGAGTTTGAAATCATTAATTTACTGTATGTCTCTGATTGGTCCATTCATCTACTGTATGTCACTCACACAGCATGCCTAAAGGTCTAAATGATGACATCATGATAGATAGATAGATAGAATACTTTATTGGCAGTTTAAGAAAATTACAGAAAAATGATATAATTTAAAAAAAACGCCAAATGGACTTAGACACAAAAAAGCCTTAGCTTGTTTCCATTGTGGTCCACTTTTGTAACATGAAACTATACACATACATACTGTACAGACAAAACAACCATGGAACATATAATAAATAATCCTTATATATAAGGCTGGGAGCTATATACATAGGACAAGAGGTACCCTGGGAGAATAGTCCTGAGCATGGGAGATGGGCTATCCAGGGTCAGAATCTAACTATGACCAGTGAGTGTGTAGATGGAGCCATGATTTCAGGTCTTTCCTAAATATTGCAATTGACAGTCAAAGATGCTAATGTTATGTAACTATTGTGTTTACTGTGTCTCAGCATTACTGCAGCTGGAAACCACCAACGGAGCATTCTGTGCCAATGAAAACAGCTACGTTACACCTGCCTGTCTGCCAAACAAGATGTCCCCCGATGGAACGCCGTGTATGATCTCTGGATGGGGCCGAACTAAAGATGGTACGTGTCCAACCATTTCACTACCATTAATCACACCTTAAAGATGGAGTGCCGTGATTGTTTTCCACCCTAAAAGATGATCATCAGGTCTTATTGTTATATAAGGAGTTATATTTTTTCAATTAATTAAGTATGCCTGGTTTGCTTGGTGGGTGGTGATGGGTGGTGATGGGTGGTGATGGGTGGTGGTGGGTGGTGATGGGTGGTGATGGGTGGTGGTGGGTGGTGGTGGGTGGTGATGAGTGGTGATGGGTGGTGATGGGTGGTGATGAGTGGTGATGAGTGGTGGTGGGTGGTGGTGGGTGGTGATGGGTGGTGATGAGTGGTGATCCATCTGGACTGAAGCCACACCCACAGCTTTAGTTGGGAGAGGGAGGGCTCAGAGGAGGGGCTGATAGTGTAATGTCACTATATTACTGTTTATTTCATTGGCCCGTTTGACTGTCTGGTTCAGCCTCCAGGAAGAAACCCTAAATACAAAGTGAATACACCATTGCACATAAAAACGACTCCAGGGTGTCTAATGAAGTACTGTCACCTCAGACACATGAAAAACTGGCACTCCCTCTTTAAAGCTGCTTTTAATATTTAATATCATATTGTCTATGTCCCTCAAAGTTATTTCTAATTGTTTGAGACTCAATCACCACTCTGATATAACCAGTCCTTGTCATTTCTTTCTGGACTTTGAAAGCAGTTTTAGCTACAATGCCACAATGTCCTGAGGTGGTGGGGATGCAGATATGCAGATTATTTAATATTTGAGTCATTATAATACTGATGCTAGATAAAACCAGGCATGTTTCCTTTCCATGCCAGCTTGGGAAATCTACAATGGTGGACATTGCTGATGACATCACGATGAGGACAAAATCAGTTGAGCTGTTCCTGAGAGCAATTTCCATTAAAACACCTAATATGATATGAAAGCCTGATTGTTCAAGATTGGTTATTTGTGGGGATAGAAAACACATATGGGAGCCCCAAAAACACAAACTACATTTAACAAGTTGAATTTTATGTTATAGGTCCTTTAAATAAAAGCTACACCAGTCTATATAAACCAACCAGTGTTCTTGTCCCTCAGATAATAACACAGGGGTAAACCAACCAGTGTTCTTGTCCCTCAGATAATAACACAGGGGTAAACCAACCAGTGTTCTTGTCCCTCAGATAATAACACAGGGGTAAACCAAGTAACCAGTGTTCTTGTCGTCCCTCAGAATTCAACCCGTCCAAACTGTCACAAGGACAGGTTTCCCTGATGTCTCAGCAGCGTTGCACGGAGATTTATGGATTCCTGCTGGACAACACCATGATCTGTGGAGAAGACAAGAAGGGACTAGTCAGCACCTGTACGGTAAGTGTGTGTGTGTGTGTGTGTGTGTGTGTGTGCGTGTCAGACTCTGGGAAACTGGACTCGCCGAGCCAAGAGCTTTAGTTAAGGGTTAAGGGATCCCGGTTTCCCGGGTAATGGCTTCGGGACACGTTGCCCGGAAGGTTTTTGTTTTTTCTTGTTTCCCCCAGGAGGAAGTCACTAGTGTTGCTCTGGAGAGGGAAGCCTGGAGCTCTATGGTGGAGCTTTTGCCCCCGCGACCCGACTACGGATAAGCGGTTGAAGATGGATGGATGGATGGATGGATGGGACAGCAACACACACAGATTGACCAAGAATACGTTATAATGTCCATATAGATAAGATTAGAGAATCTATCCCCTTAAATGTATAACTTGCCTGGTATATCCTTGCATGCCAGCAACTAAAACCTGTGTAGACGATGAAACATGATGGCTTTGCAGTTGCATTGATGAGAGACATACAGTAGCTACGTCTCTCATCCTTGGATATCGCTGGACGATTTGTCATACTGATATTCGGAATCCTGGGCCGTGTACATATACTGACAACGAGTGGCTTAACAATAGCTGGCATGACGACGACAAAGACAAACAACTTGCCAAATACTGAGCTCTGTTTGGGCTGTTATAGACGAATTCAGAAACGGGTCCCGTGGTCGCAGCTTAGGTATTTCCTGTAGGTGGAGCCGACATAGCTGTGGGGTAAACCCGCACCTCTTCTACTACAGTGAACTGTAGAGTGACTGCCTCAAACGTTACACTTTTACCTGCTTTTTACTAACACTAACATTACAAAGATGCCAAGAACATCGGGATGAACCTGTGCAGTTTATGGCTGCTCCAACAGTAGTGGCACCATAAAAAAAAAAGAAAATGCAATGTCAAAATATCCACCGCGGTGGCTGAGACCAGAGCCATAGAGTAGTGGTTGAGACGAAGCAGTGAAAGGTCCTGAAAGATACATAACGTCAGTCTTACCCAATACCCAATCTTTCTGTTTTATGAACAAAAGGCTGCTCTACTTTATACCTCACATATGGCTCATATGGCTGTGTGTCTTACAGGGTGACTCATATGGCTGTGTGTCTTACAGGGTGACTCATATGGCTGTGTGTCTTACAGGGTGACTCATATGGCTGTGTGTCTTACAGGGTGACTCATATGGCTGTGTGTCTTACAGGGTGACTCATATGGCTGTGTGTCTTACAGGGTGACTCATGTGGCTGTGTGTCTTACAGGGTGACTCATGTGGCTGTGTGTCTTACAGGGTGACTCATGTGGCTGTGTGTCTTACAGGGTGACTCATATGGCTGTGTGTCTTACAGGGTGACTCATGTGGCTGTGTGTCTTACAGGGTGACTCATGTGGCTGTGTGTCTTACAGGGTGACTCATGTGGCTGTGTGTCTTACAGGGTGACTCATATGGCTGTGTGTCTTACAGGGTGACACATATGGCTGTGTGTCTTACAGGGTGACTCATATGGCTGTGTGTCTTACAGGGTGACTCATATGGCTGTGTGTCTTACAGGGTGACTCATGTGGCTGTGTGTCTTACAGAGTGACTCATGTGGCTGTGTGTCTTACAGGGTGACTCATGTGGCTGTGTGTCTTACAGGGTGACTCATATGGCTGTGTGTCTTACAGGGTGACTCATGTGGCTGTGTGTCTTACAGGGTGACTCATATGGCTGTGTGTCTTACAGGGTGACTCATATGGCTGTGTGTCTTACAGGGTGACTCATATGGCTGTGTGTCTTACAGGGTGACTCATATGGCTGTGTGTCTTACAGGGTGACTCATATGGCTGTGTGTCTTACAGGGTGACTCATATGGCTGTGTGTCTTACAGGGTGACTCGGGCGGACCCGTGATCTGCAGGGACGAGGGGGTTCACTACGTGGCAGGCTTGGCCAGCTGGGGGAGTGCGTCATGCGGCGGTGAAAAGCCTAGTGTCTACGTCGACGTCCACAGACAGGTGGAGTGGATTTCCGGCTGCATTGTCAACAATGGAGAAATATGCAAGACACTGAGTAAGTCGGAATATGACTATCAAGGATAAACCTATTAGCGAGCCATTGTGCGGCAGTGGTGAAAAGCAACTAAGAACCTGTTTTTTTTTTTTTTAGGTATTTCCATTATCCTAATAATTTTACCTCTACTCCAATGCCACTGTCGCGTTTATTCCGGGTGGTGGGCTCTTTTCAACCAATTACAGTATCTCAGGGATGTAGATATTAATACAGTTAATTGGGAGGTAAAATGTGTTTATGCTACTACTAGAGGAATGCGGTGCGTATGCTAGTGGGACACAGTGAAGTCAATAATTGATGACAATTGTATAGGAAGTATCAGATATCAAGAGGCGTGCTTTTAACAGGATATACTAGCAGGAGCGTGACTCTTCCAGTTCATTCTAAAGAAATGTAATGAGCAGGAGACATGGCGTTTGCGTAAGTCTTTATAATGTGTTAATAAGTACGGTTAAATGCTCTGTCATAATGATACGCTTGTGCAGTCGCTAGATCTGTGAATTAATAGTATATGTTGTGTTTCTTTGTGTTTCAGTTTATTACCTGCTAATGCCACTAACGCGTCTAATGTCGCGACCTCTGAATCTTGTGATAATGATTAAGAACAATTAGTTGTGGAAGCTATTGAACTATATCTGAACACGGGCCAGACAAGGCAAATAAGGCTTTTACTGTACACAAGTTTAGTAGAAGTGTGTTTGTACGTGTATGAGTGTGTTATGAGATTGTAGTAATAAAATGGCCGGAAAATAAGTGATTGTTTGCGAGCCTTTATTGCAACTTGGAGGAAGTGTGTGTTTGAGTAATATAACGGTGTGTGTTTAAATCACAAATTACCCATACCTGTTCCGGCTGTTCGTTAACTCCTTTACGGAGGGTTGAATCAATAGTTAAACAAAGTTATGAAACAGCAAAGTTGAATTATATCCGTACAGCCATATATGTGCCAGTAGAACAGTCTATGGAAGAGTGGCAGAGTGGCAGGAGAGGGTGAGTATGTGGTTACTTCCATCTCACCAGCCCTTCCCCTGATTGGTTGTGGTTGCCTACTGGATCACCAGCCCTTCCCCTGATTGGTTGGGGTTGCCTACTTAAGGCCAGCAAACACCTGAGGTCTTCAGCATTATTATGTTTTGTTTTAGTGATGTTGTTTTTGGTTTGTTCTGCATGTGTATGATTTGTTTTTGGTTTGTTCTGCATGTGTATGATTTGTTTTTGTTTTTTTGAATGGGGCTGCTAGGTGTAAGTATGTAGGACTAGTAGCATGCCGAAGTTTGTGCTATTGCCATTGGCAAAATATGCATTGGGCGTTTAAGTTAAAATGCTCAAAAACTACAAATCATTTAAAAGTAAAAGGTGAACATTTATTCAAATAATTATGAATAAATAAAATAAAAATGCATGAAACATAAAATTGCTATAAAGAACAATCACATATCCTGCTACCCTAATAGACAGGGGGTACATGAGCACATGGCCGTTCATTCGTGCTCTATCCCCGACCAAACCACACTTCCACCACACATCTCTCTATGCAAAATAAAACCTGCACACTCCCACAAAACATATAGACTACATTGCATTTGCCAAAAATGTCTTATTTACTGTTTAAATATTACTTTTCTGACCTAATAGACAGGGGGTACATGAGCACATGGCTATAGCCCATATCGTACGGCATACTATGGCACGCCGTTTTTCATCATTTTTGAGGATTTGAAAAAAATGAAAAAATGAAAAAAAACTATGGATTATAGCCCATGTTTTTTGAAATTTTGAAAAAAAAAGTTAGCCTCGTTTCTCATCATTTTGGACCGTGGGCTATAGCCCATATCGTACGGCATACTATGGCACGCCGTTTTTCATCATTTTTGAGGATTTGAAAAAAATGAAAAATGAAAAAAACGGTGGGTTATAGCCCATGTTTTTTAAAATTTTGAAAAAAAAAGTTATCCTCGTTTCTCATCATTTTGGACCATGGGCTATAGCCCATATCGTATGGCATACTATGGCACGCCAAATCAAGTGCACTATCAAATAATGTTCACTTAATCAGATCAAAATTAAATAAAACTCTCAAACGGTAGCACTGTCCAAACTAAACTCAAAGTGTCCAAAACTAAACTCAGGTGCCCAAAAATAACGCAAATCCAAACCAGTAGAGTGTGGCCAGTCTCCTCTGGCCACTCTTAAACTCCTTGGGAAAGTCTGGTCCAATGTCCAATATCCACACTCCAGGAAAGGAAGAAGTTCTCTAAATCCAGAGGTATAATCCACATCCAAGGGAATAATCCAAATTCAAGGGAACAATCCAAAAGGGAAAGAAAGGCAAGAACATGGGAAATATTCCTCTTGCCCACAGCAGCAGCCTGTCTGTCTCCCTGCTCCTTCACCCTGCACTGCCTGAGTCAAACTCCCCAGGTGGCCCAAACATTGTGATTGCCCATCAACCCCAGGTGAGCTGTGGGCGGGGCTTCACAATCACTGCCGGTTGCCATAGCAACCCATGTATCCAACTGGCTTCTTGTAGCATAGTCCAGCAGATAATTAGCAACATTTCATAGCGCAACGGATTGGTAGAAAATAATAAAATACATGAAAAATGGTGCATAGCAAACAAAAATGCATGGAACCAATGTGACTCTGGGCACAGATGTTACAATGGGCTATAGCCCACGGTCCAAAATGATGAGAAACGAGGCTAACTTTTTTTTTCAAAATTACAAAAAAACATGGGCTATAACCCACCGTTTTTTTCATTTTTCATTTTTTTCAAATCCTCAAAAATGATGAAAAACGGCGTGCTATAGTATGCCGTACGATATGGGCTATAGCCCACGGTCCAAAATGATGAGAAACGAGGCTAACTTTTTTTTTCAAAATTTCAAAAAACATGGGCTATAACCCACCGTTTTTTTCATTTTTCATTTTTTTCAAATCCTCAAAAATGATGAAAAACGGCGTGCCATAGTATGCTGTACGATATGGGCTATAGCCCACGGTCCAAAATGATGAGAAACGAGGCTAACTTTTTTTTTCAAAATTTCAAAAAACATGGGCTATAACCCACCGTTTTTTTCATTTTTCATTTTTTTTAAATCCTCAAAAATGATGAAAAACGGCGTGCTGTGGGCGGGGCTTCACAATCACTGCCGGTTGCCATAGCAACCCATGTATCCAACTGGCTTCTTGTAGCATAGTCCAGCAGATAATTAGCAACATTTCATAGCGCAACGGATTGGTAGAAAATAATAAAATACATGAAAAATGGTGCATAGCAAACAAAAATGCATGGAACCAATGTGACTCTGGGCACAGATGTTACAATGGGCTATAGCCCACGGTCCAAAATGATGAGAAACGAGGCTAACTTCTTTTTTCAAAATTTCAAAAAACATGGGCTATAACCCACAGTTTTTTTCATTTTTCATTTTTTTCAAATCATCAAAAATGATGAAAAACGGCACGCTATAGTATGCCGTACGATATGGGCTATAGCCCACGGTCCAAAATGATGAGAAACGAGGCTAACTTTTTTTTTCAAAATTTCAAAAAACATATAACCCACCGTTTTTTTCATTTTTCATTTTGTTCAAATCCTCAAAAATGATGAAAAACGGCACGCTATAATATGCCGTACGATATGGGCTATAGCCCACGGTCCAAAATGATGAGAAACGAGGCTAACTTTTTTTTCCAAAATTTCAAAAAACATGGGCTATAACCCACCGTTTTTTTCATTTTTCATTTTTTTCAAATCGTCAAAAATGATGAAAAACGGCACGCTATAGTATGCCGTACGATATGGGCTATAGCCCATGGTCCATAATGATGAGAAACGAGGATAATTTTTTTTTTCAAAATTTCAAAAAACATGGGCTATAACCCACCGTTTTTTTCATTTTTCATTTTGTTCAAATCCTCAAAAATGATGAAAAACGGCGTGCCATAGTATGCCGTACGATATGGGCTATAGCCCACGGTCCAAAATGATGAGAAACGAGGCTAACTTTTTTTTTCAAAATTTCAAAAAACATGGGCTATAACCCACCGTTTTTTTCATTTTTTTCAAATCCTCAAAAATGATGAAAAACGGCGTGCCATAGTATGCCGTACGATATGGGCTATAGCCCACGGTCCAAAATGATGAGAAACGAGGCTAACTCTTTTTTTCAAAATTTCAAAAAACATGGGCTATAACCCACCGTTTTTTTTCATTTTTCATTTTTTTCAAATCCTCAAAAATGATGAAAAACAGCACGCTATAGTATGCCGTACGATATGGGCTATAGCCCATGGTCCAAAATGATGAGAAACGAGGATAACTTTTTTTTTCAAAATTTCAAAAAACATGGGCTATAACCCACCGGTTTTTTCATTTTTCATTTTTTTCAAATCCTCAAAAATGATGAAAAACGGCGTGCTATAGTATGCCGTACGATATGGGCTATAGCCCACGGTCCAAAATGATGAGAAACGAGGCTAACTTTTTTTTTCAAAATTTCAAAAAACATGGGCTATAACCCACCGTTTTTTTCATTTTTCATTTTTTTCAAATCCTCAAAAATGATGAAAAACGGCGTGCCATAGTATGCTGTACGATATGGGCTATAGCCCACGGTCCAAAATGATGAGAAACGAGGCTAACTTTTTTTTTCAAAATTTCAAAAAACATGGGCTATAACCCACCGTTTTTTTTATTTTTCATTTTTTTTAAATCCTCAAAAATGATGAAAAACGGCGTGCTATAGTATGCCGTACGATATGGGCTATAGCCCACGGTCCAAAATGATGAGAAACGAGGCTAACTTTTTTTTTCAAAATTTCAAAAAACATGGGCTATAACCCATCGTTTTTTTCATTTTTTCATTTTGTTCAAATCCTCAAAAATGATGAAAAACGGCGTGCCATAGTATGCCGTACGATATGGGCTATAGCCCACGGTCCAAAATGATGAGAAACGAGGCTAACTTTTTTTTCCAAAATTTCAAAAAACATGGGCTATAACCCACCGTTTTTTTCATTTTTTTCAAATCCTCAAAAATGATGAAAAACGGCGTGCCATAGTATGCCGTACGATATGGGCTATAGCCCACGGTCCAAAATGATGAGAAACGAGGCTAACTCTTTTTTTCAAAATTTCAAAAAACATGGGCTATAACCCACCGTTTTTTTTCATTTTTCATTTTTTTCAAATCCTCAAAAATGATGAAAAACAGCACGCTATAGTATGCCGTACGATATGGGCTATAGCCCATGGTCCAAAATGATGAGAAACGAGGATAACTTTTTTTTTCAAAATTTCAAAAAACATGGGCTATAACCCACCGGTTTTTTCATTTTTCATTTTTTTCAAATCCTCAAAAATGATGAAAAACGGCACGCTATAGTATGCCGTACGATATGGGCTATAGCCCATGGTCCAAAATGATGAGAAACGAGGATAACTTTTTTTTTCAAAATTTCAAAAAACATGGGC
This sequence comes from Protomyctophum bolini, assembly GCF_963924005.1. Lineage (NCBI taxonomy): Eukaryota > Metazoa > Chordata > Actinopteri > Myctophiformes > Myctophidae > Protomyctophum > Protomyctophum bolini. Next base: position 45,419,869 of record NC_137873.1, on the reverse strand, counting down.
TATAACCTTTCGTTTTTTTCATTTTTCATTTTTTTCAAATCCTCAAAAATGATGAAAAACGGCGTGCCATATTATGCCGTACGATATGGGCTATAGCCCACGGTCCAAAATGATGAGAAACGAGGCTAACTTTTTTTTTCAAAATTAAAAAAAACATGGGCTATAACCCACCGTTTTTTTCATTTTTCATTTTGTTCAAATCCTCAAAAATGATGAAAAACGGCACGCTATAATATGCCGTACGATATGGGCTATAGCCCACGGTCCAAAATTATGAGAAACGAGGCTAACTTTTTTTTTCAAAATTTCAAAAAACATGGGCTATAACCCACCGTTTTTTTCATTTTTCATTTTTTTCAAATCGTCAAAAATGATGAAAAACGGCACGCTATAGTATGCCGTACGATATGGGCTATAGCCCATGGTCCATAATGATGAGAAACGAGGATAATTTTTTTTTTTCAAAATTTCAAAAACATGGGCTATAACCCACCGTTTTTTTCATTTTTCATTTTTTTCAAATCCTCAAAAATGATGAAAAACGGCGTGCTATAGTATGCCGTACGATATGGGCTATAGCCCACGGTCCAAAATGATGAGAAACGAGGCTAACTTCTTTTTTCAAAATTTCAAAAAACATGGGCTATAACCCACCGTTTTTTTCATTTTTCATTTTTTTCAAATCATCAAAAATGATGAAAAACGGCACGCTATAGTATGCCGTACGATATGGGCTATAGCCCACGGTCCAAAATGATGAGAAACGAGGCTAACTTTTTTTTTCAAAATTTCAAAAAACATATAACCCACCGTTTTTTTCATTTTTCATTTTGTTCAAATCCTCAAAAATGATGAAAAACGGCACGCTATAATATGCCGTACGATATGGGCTATAGCCCACGGTCCAAAATGATGAGAAACGAGGCTAACTTTTTTTTTCAAAATTTCAAAAAACATGGGCTATAACCCACCGTTTTTTTCATTTTTCATTTTTTTCAAATCGTCAAAAATGATGAAAAACGGCACGCTATAGTATGCCGTACGATATGGGCTATAGCCCATGGTCCAAAATGATGAGAAACGAGGCTAACTTTTTTTTTCAAAATTTCAAAAAACATGGGCTATAACCCACCGTTTTTTTCATTTTTCATTTTTTTCAAATCCTCAAAAATGATGAAAAACGGCACGCTATAGTATGCCGTGCGATATGGGCTATAGCCCACGGTCCAAAATGATGAGAAACGAGGCTAACTTTTTTTTTCAAAATTTCAAAAAACATGGGCTATAACCCACCGTTTTTTTCATTTTTTCATTTTGATCAAATCCTCAAAAATGATGAAAAACGGCGTGCCATAGTATGCCAAAATGATGAGAAACGAGGATAACTTTTTTTTTCAAAATTTCAAAAAACATGGGCTTTAACGCACCGTTTTTTTCATTTTTCATTTTTTTCAAATCCTCAAAAATGATGAAAAACGGCGTGCCATATTATGCCGTACGATATGGGCTATAGCCCACGGTCCAAAATGATGAGAAACGAGGCTAACTTTTTTTTTCAAAATTTCAAAAAACATGGGCTATAACCCACCGTTTTTTTCATTTTTCATTTTGTTCAAATCCTCAAAAATGATGAAAAACGGCACGCTATAATATGCCGTACGATATGGGCTATAGCCCACGGTCCAAAATTATGAGAAACGAGGCTAACTTTTTTTTTCAAAATTTCAAAAAACATGGGCTATAACCCACCGTTTTTTTCATTTTTCATTTTTTTCAAATCGTCAAAAATGATGAAAAACGGCACGCTATAGTATGCCGTACGATATGGGCTATAGCCCATGGTCCATAATGATGAGAAACGAGGATAATTTTTTTTTTCAAAATTTCAAAAAACATGAGCTATAACCCACCGTTTTTTTCATTTTTCATTTTTTTCAAATCCTCAAAAATGATGAAAAACGGCGTGCCATAGTATGCCGTACGATATGGGCTATAGCCCACGGTCCAAAATGATGAGAAACGAGGCTAACTTTTTTTTTCAAAATTTCAAAAAACATGGGCTATAACCCACCGTTTTTTTCATTTTTCATTTTTTTCAAATCCTCAAAAATGATGAAAAACGGCGTGCTATAGTATGCCGTACGATATGGGCTATAGCCCACGGTCCAAAATGATGAGAAACGAGGCTAACTTTTTTTTTCAAAATTTCAAAAAACATGGGCTATAACCCACCGTTTTTTTCATTTTTCATTTTTTTCAAATCCTCAAAAATGATGAAAAACGGCGTGCCATAGTATGCTGTACGATATGGGCTATAGCCCACGGTCCAAAATGATGAGAAACGAGGCTAACTTTTTTTTTCAAAATTTCAAAAAACATGGGCTATAACCCACCGTTTTTTTCATTTTTCATTTTTTTTAAATCCTCAAAAATGATGAAAAACGGCGTGCTATAGTATGCCGTACGATATGGGCTATAGCCCACGGTCCAAAATGATGAGAAACGAGGCTAACTTTTTTTTTCAAAATTTCAAAAAACATGGGCTATAACCCATCGTTTTTTTCATTTTTTCATTTTGTTCAAATCCTCAAAAATGATGAAAAACGGCGTGCCATAGTATGCCGTACGATATGGGCTATAGCCCACGGTCCAAAATGATGAGAAACGAGGCTAACTTTTTTTTTCAAAATTTCAAAAAACATGGGCTATAACCCACCGTTTTTTTCATTTTTTTCAAATCCTCAAAAATGATGAAAAACGGCGTGCCATAGTATGCCGTACGATATGGGCTATAGCCCACGGTCCAAAATGATGAGAAACGAGGCTAACTCTTTTTTTCAAAATTTCAAAAAACATGGGCTATAACCCACCGTTTTTTTCATTTTTCATTTTTTTCAAATCCTCAAAAATGATGAAAAACAGCACGCTATAGTATGCCGTACGATATGGGCTATAGCCCATGGTCCAAAATGATGAGAAACGAGGATAACTTTTTTTTTCAAAATTTCAAAAAACATGGGCTATAACCCACCGTTTTTTTCATTTTTCATTTTGTTCAAATCCTCAAAAATGATGAAAAACGGCACGCTATAATATGCCGTACGATATGGGCTATAGCCCACGGTCCAAAATGATGAGAAACGAGGCTAACTTTTTTTTTCAAAATTTCAAAAAACATGGGCTATAACCCACCGTTTTTTTCATTTTTCATTTTTTTCAAATCCTCAAAAATGATGAAAAACGGCACGCTATAGTATGCCATACGATATGGGCTATAGCCCATGGTCCAAAATGATGAGAAACGAGGATAACTTTTTTTTTCAAAATTTCAAAAAACATGGGCTTTAACCCACCGTTTTTTTCATTTTTCATTTTTTTCAAATCCTCAAAAATGATGAAAAACGGCGTGCCATATTATGCCGTACGATATGGGCTATAGCCCACGGTCCAAAATGATGAGAAACGAGGCTAACTTTTTTTTTCAAAATTTAAAAAAACATGGGCTATAACCCACCGTTTTTTTCATTTTTCATTTTGTTCAAATCCTCAAAAATGATGAAAAACGGCACGCTATAGTATGCCGTACGATATGGGCTATAGCCCACGGTCCAAAATGATGAGAAACGAGGCTAACTTCTTTTTTCAAAATTTCAAAAAACATGGGCTATAACCCACCGTTTTTTTCATTTTTCATTTTTTTCAAATCATCAAAAATGATGAAAAACGGCACGCTATAGTATGCCGTACGATATGGGCTATAGCCCACGGTCCAAAATGATGAGAAACGAGGCTAACTTTTTTTTTCAAAATTTCAAAAAACATATAACCCACCGTTTTTTTCATTTTTCATTTTGTTCAAATCCTCAAAAATGATGAAAAACGGCACGCTATAATATGCCGTACGATATGGGCTATAGCCCACGGTCCAAAATGATGAGAAACGAGGCTAACTTTTTTTTTCAAAATTTCAAAAAACATGGGCTATAACCCACCGTTTTTTCATTTTTCATTTTTTTCAAATCGTCAAAAATGATGAAAAACGGCACGCTATAGTATGCCGTACGATATGGGCTATAGCCCATGGTCCAAAATGATGAGAAACGAGGCTAACTTTTTTTTTCAAAATTTCAAAAAACATGGGCTATAACCCACCGTTTTTTTCATTTTTCATTTTTTTCAAATCCTCAAAAATGATGAAAAACGGCGTGCTATAGTATGCCGTACGATATGGGCTATAGCCCACGGTCCAAAATGATGAGAAACGAGGCTAACTTTTTTTTTCAAAATTTCAAAAAACATGGGCTATAACCCACCGTTTTTTTCATTTTTTCATTTTGTTCAAATCCTCAAAAATGATGAAAAACGGCGTGCCATAGTATGCCAAAATGATGAGAAACGAGGATAACTTTTTTTTTTCAAAATTTCAAAAAACATGGGCTTTAACCCACCGTTTTTTTCATTTTTCATTTTTTTCAAATCCTCAAAAATGATGAAAAAGGGCACTCTATAATATGCCGTACGATATGGGCTATAGCCCACGGTCCAAAATGATGAGAAACGAGGCTAACTTTTTTTTTCAAAATTTCAAAAAACATGGGCTATAACCCACCGTTTTTTTCATTTTTCATTTTTTTCAAATCGTCAAAAATGATGAAAAACGGCACGCTATAGTATGCCGTACGATATGGGCTATAGCCCATGGTCCAAAATGATGAGAAACGAGGCTAACTTTTTTTTTCAAAATTTCAAAAAACATGGGCTATAACCCACCGTTTTTTTCATTTTTCATTTTTTTCAAATCCTCAAAAATGATGAAAAACGGCGTGCTATAGTATGCCGTACGATATGGGCTATAGCCCACGGTCCAAAATGATGAGAAACGAGGCTAACTTCTTTTTTCAAAATTTCAAAAAACATGGGCTATAACCCACCGTTTTTTTCATTTTTCATTTTTTTCAAATCATCAAAAATGATGAAAAACGGCACGCTATAGTATGCCGTACGATATGGGCTATAGCCCACGGTCCAAAATGATGAGAAACGAGGCTAACTTTTTTTTTCAAAATTTCAAAAAACATATAACCCACCGTTTTTTTCATTTTTCATTTTGTTCAAATCCTCAAAAATGATGAAAAACGGCACGCTATAATATGCCGTACGATATGGGCTATAGCCCACGGTCCAAAATGATGAGAAACGAGGCTAACTTTTTTTTTCAAAATTTCAAAAAACATGGGCTATAACCCACCGTTTTTTTCATTTTTCATTTTTTTCAAATCGTCAAAAATGATGAAAAACGGCACGCTATAGTATGCCGTACGATATGGGCTATAGCCCATGGTCCAAAATGATGAGAAACGAGGCTAACTTTTTTTTTCAAAATTTCAAAAAACATGGGCTATAACCCACCGTTTTTTTCATTTTTCATTTTTTTTCAAATCCTCAAAAATGATGAAAAACGGCGTGCTATAGTATGCCGTACGATATGGGCTATAGCCCACGGTCCAAAATGATGAGAAACGAGGCTAACTTTTTTTTTCAAAATTTCAAAAAACATGGGCTATAACCCACCGTTTTTTTCATTTTTTCATTTTGTTCAAATCCTCAAAAATGATGAAAAACGGCGTGCCATAGTATGCCAAAATGATGAGAAACGAGGATAACTTTTTTTTTCAAAATTTCAAAAAACATGGGCTTTAACCCACCGTTTTTTTCATTTTTCATTTTTTTCAAATCCTCAAAAATGATGAAAAACGGCACGCTATAATATGCCGTACGATATGGGCTATAGCCCACGGTCCAAAATGATGAGAAACGAGGCTAACTTTTTTTTTCAAAATTTCAAAAAACATGGGCTATAACCCACCGTTTTTTTCATTTTTCATTTTTTTCAAATCGTCAAAAATGATGAAAAACGGCACGCTATAGTATGCCGTACGATATGGGCTATAGCCCATGGTCCAAAATGATGAGAAACGAGGCTAACTTTTTTTTTCAAAATTTCAAAAAACATGGGCTATAACCCACCGTTTTTTTCATTTTTCATTTTTTTCAAATCCTCAAAAATGATGAAAAACGGCGTGCTATAGTATGCCGTACGATATGGGCTATAGCCCACGGTCCAAAATGATGAGAAACGAGGCTAACTTTTTTTTTCAAAATTTCAAAAAACATGGGCTATAACCCACCGTTTTTTTCATTTTTTCATTTTGTTCAAATCCTCAAAAATGATGAAAAACGGCGTGCCATAGTATGCCAAAATGATGAGAAACGAGGATAACTTTTTTTTTCAAAATTTCAAAAAACATGGGCTTTAACCCACCGTTTTTTTCATTTTTCATTTTTTTCAAATCCTCAAAAATGATGAAAAACAGCGTGCCATATTATGCCGTACGATATGGGCTATAGCCCACGGTCCAAAATGATGAGAAACGAGGCTAACTTTTTTTTTCAAAATTTCAAAAAACATGGGCTATAACCCACCGTTTTTTTCATTTTTCATTTTGTTCAAATCCTCAAAAATGATGAAAAACGGCACGCTATAATATGCCGTACGATATGGGCTATAGCCCACGGTCCAAAATGATGAGAAACGAGGCTAACTTTTTTTTTCAAAATTTCAAAAAACATGGGCTATAACCCACCGTTTTTTTCATTTTTCATTTTTTTCAAATCGTCAAAAATGATGAAAAACGGCACGCTATAGTATGCCGTACGATATGGGCTATAGCCCATGGTCCATAATGATGAGAAACGAGGATCATTTTTTTTTTTCAAAATTTCAAAAACATGGGCTATAACCCACCGTTTTTTTCATTTTTCATTTTTTTCAAATCCTCAAAAATGATGAAAAACGGCGTGCTATAGTATGCCGTACGATATGGGCTATAGCCCATGGTCCATAATGATGAGAAACGAGGATCATTTTTTTTTTTCAAAATTTCAAAAACATGGGCTATAACCCACCGTTTTTTTCATTTTTCATTTTGTTCAAATCCTCAAAAATGATGAAAAACGGCACGCTATAATATGCCGTACGATATGGGCTATAGCCCACGGTCCAAAATTATGAGAAACGAGGCTAACTTTTTTTTTCAAAATTTCAAAAAACATGGGCTATAACCCACCGTTTTTTTCATTTTTCATTTTTTTCAAATCGTCAAAAATGATGAAAAACGGCACGCTATAGTATGCCGTACGATATGGGCTATAGCCCATGGTCCATAATGATGAGAAACGAGGATAATTTTTTTTTTCCAAAATTTCAAAAACATGGGCTATAACCCACCGTTTTTTTCATTTTTCATTTTTTTCAAATCCTCAAAAATGATGAAAAACGGCGTGCTATAGTATGCCGTACGATATGGGCTATAGCCCACGGTCCAAAATGATGAGAAACGAGGCTAACTTCTTTTTTCAAAATTTCAAAAAACATGGGCTATAACCCACCGTTTTTTTCATTTTTCATTTTTTTCAAATCATCAAAAATGATGAAAAACGGCACGCTATAGTATGCCGTACGATATGGGCTATAGCCCACGGTCCAAAATGATGAGAAACGAGGCTAACTTTTTTTTTCAAAATTTCAAAAAACATATAACCCACCGTTTTTTTCATTTTTCATTTTGTTCAAATCCTCAAAAATGATGAAAAACGGCACGCTATAATATGCCGTACGATATGGGCTATAGCCCACGGTCCAAAATGATGAGAAACGAGGCTAACTTTTTTTTTCAAAATTTCAAAAAACATGGGCTATAACCCACCGTTTTTTTCATTTTTCATTTTTTTCAAATCGTCAAAAATGATGAAAAACGGCACGCTATAGTATGCCGTACGATATGGGCTATAGCCCATGGTCCAAAATGATGAGAAACGAGGCTAACTTTTTTTTTCAAAATTTCAAAAAACATGGGCTATAACCCACCGTTTTTTTCATTTTTCATTTTTTTCAAATCCTCAAAAATGATGAAAAACGGCGTGCTATAGTATGCCGTACGATATGGGCTATAGCCCACGGTCCAAAATGATGAGAAACGAGGCTAACTTTTTTTTTCAAAATTTCAAAAAACATGGGCTATAACCCACCGTTTTTTTCATTTTTTCATTTTGTTCAAATCCTCAAAAATGATGAAAAACGGCGTGCCATAGTATGCCAAAATGATGAGAAACGAGGATAACTTTTTTTTTCAAAATTTCAAAAAACATGGGCTTTAACCCACCGTTTTTTTCATTTTTCATTTTTTTCAAATCCTCAAAAATGATGAAAAACGGCACGCTATAATATGCCGTACGATATGGGCTATAGCCCACGGTCCAAAATGATGAGAAACGAGGCTAACTTTTTTTTTCAAAATTTCAAAAAACATGGGCTATAACCCACCGTTTTTTTCATTTTTCATTTTTTTCAAATCGTCAAAAATGCTGAAAAACGGCACGCTATAGTATGCCGTACGATATGGGCTATAGCCCATGGTCCAAAATGATGAGAAACGAGGCTAACTTTTTTTTTCAAAATTTCAAAAAACATGGGCTATAACCCACCGTTTTTTTCATTTTTCATTTTTTTCAAATCCTCAAAAATGATGAAAAACGGCGTGCTATAGTATGCCGTACGATATGGGCTATAGCCCACGGTCCAAAATGATGAGAAACGAGGCTAACTTTTTTTTTCATAATTTCAAAAAACATGGGCTATAACCCACCGTTTTTTTTATTTTTTCATTTTGTTCAAATCCTCAAAAATGATGAAAAACGGCGTGCCATAGTATGCCAAAATGATGAGAAACGAGGATAACTTTTTTTTTCAAAATTTCAAAAAACATGGGCTTTAACCCACCGTTTTTTTCATTTTTCATTTTTTTCAAATCCTCAAAAATGATGAAAAACGGCGTGCCATATTATGCCGTACGATATGGGCTATAGCCCACGGTCCAAAATGATGAGAAACGAGGCTAACTTTTTTTTTCAAAATTTCAAAAAACATGGGCTATAACCCACCGTTTTTTTCATTTTTCATTTTGTTCAAATCCTCAAAAATGATGAAAAACGGCACGCTATAATATGCCGTACGATATGGGCTATAGCCCACGGTCCAAAATGATGAGAAACGAGGCTAACTTTTTTTTTCAAAATTTCAAAAAACATGGGCTATAACCCACCGTTTTTTTCATTTTTCATTTTTTTCAAATCGTCAAAAATGATGAAAAACGGCACGCCATAGTATGCCGTACGATATGGGCTATAGCCCATGGTCCATAATGATGAGAAACGAGGATCATTTTTTTTTTTCAAAATTTCAAAAACATGGGCTATAACCCACCGTTTTTTTCATTTTTCATTTTTTTCAAATCCTCAAAAATGATGAAAAACGGCGTGCTATAGTATGCCGTACGATATGGGCTATAGCCCACGGTCCAAAATGATGAGAAACGAGGCTAACTTCTTTTTTCAAAATTTCAAAAAACATGGGCTATAACCCACCGTTTTTTTCATTTTTCATTTTTTTCAAATCATCAAAAATGATGAAAAACGGCACGCTATAGTATGCCGTACGATATGGGCTATAGCCCACGGTCCAAAATGATGAGAAACGAGGCTAACTTTTTTTTTCAAAATTTAAAAAAACATATAACCCACCGTTTTTTTCATTTTTCATTTTTTTCAAATCGTCAAAAATGATGAAAAACGGCACGCTATAGTATGCCGTACGATATGGGCTATAGCCCATGGTCCATAATGATGAGAAACGAGGATAATTTTTTTTTTTCAAAATTTCAAAAACATGGGCTATAACCCACCGTTTTTTTCATTTTTCATTTTTTTCAAATCCTCAAAAATGATGAAAAACGGCGTGCTATAGTATGCCGTACGATATGGGCTATAGCCCACGGTCCAAAATTATGAGAAACGAGGCTAACTTCTTTATTCAAAATTTCAAAAAACATGGGCTATAACCCACCGTTTTTTTCATTTTTCATTTTTTTCAAATCATCAAAAATGATGAAAAACGGCACGCTATAGTATGCCGTACGATATGGGCTATAGCCCACGGTCCAAAATGATGAGAAACGAGGCTAACTTTTTTTTTCAAAATTTCAAAAAACATATAACCCACCGTTTTTTTCATTTTTCATTTTGTTCAAATCCTCAAAAATGATGAAAAACGGCACGCTATAATATGCCGTACGATATGGGCTAAAGCCCACGGTCCAAAATGATGAGAAACGAGGCTAACTTTTTTTTTCAAAATTTCAAAAAACATGGGCTATAACCCACCGTTTTTTTCATTTTTCATTTTTTTCAAATCGTCAAAAATGATGAAAAACGGCACGCTATAGTATGCCATACGATATGGGCTATAGCCCATGGTCCAAAATGATGAGAAACGAGGCTAACTTTTTTTTTCAAAATTTCAAAAAACATGGGCTATAACCCACCGTTTTTTTCATTTTTCATTTTTTTCAAATCCTCAAAAATGATGAAAAACGGCGTGCTATAGTATGCCGTACGATATGGGCTATAGCCCACGGTCCAAAATGATGAGAAACGAGGCTAACTTTTTTTTTCAAAATTTCAAAAAACATGGGCTATAACCCACCGTTTTTTTCATTTTTTCATTTTGTTCAAATCCTCAAAAATGATGAAAAACGGCGTGCCATAGTATGCCAAAATGATGAGAAACGAGGATAACATTTTTTTTCAAAATTTCAAAAAACATGGGCTTTAACCCACCGTTTTTTTCATTTTTCATTTTTTTCAAATCCTCAAAAATGATGAAAAACGGCGTGCCATATTATGCCGTACGATATGGGCTATAGCCCACGGTCCAAAATGATGAGAAACGAGGCTAACTTTTTTTTTCAAAATTTCAAAAAACATGGGCTATAACCCACCGTTTTTTTCATTTTTCATTTTGTTCAAATCCTCAAAAATGATGAAAAACGGCACGCTATAATATGCCGTACGATATGGGCTATAGCCCACGGTCCAAAATGATGAGAAACGAGGCTAACTTTTTTTTTCAAAATTTCAAAAAACATGGGCTATAACCCACCGTTTTTTTCATTTTTCATTTTTTTCAAATCGTCAAAAATGATGAAAAACGGCACGCTATAGTATGCCGTACGATATGGGCTATAGCCCATGGTCCATAATGATGAGAAACGAGGATCTTTTTTTTTTTTCAAAATTTCAAAAACATGGGCTATAACCCACCGTTTTTTTCATTTTTCATTTTTTTCAAATCCTCAAAAATGATGAAAAACGGCGTGCTATAGTATGCCGTACGATATGGGCTATAGCCCACGGTCCAAAATGATGAGAAACGAGGCTAACTTCTTTTTTCAAAATTTCAAAAAACATGGGCTATAACCCACCGTTTTTTTCATTTTTCATTTTTTTCAAATCATCAAAAATGATGAAAAACGGCACGCTATAGTATGCCGTACGATATGGGCTATAGCCCACGGTCCAAAATGATGAGAAACGAGGCTAACTTTTTTTTTCAAAATTTCAAAAAACATATAACCCACCGTTTTTTTCATTTTTCATTTTGTTCAAATCCTCAAAAATGATGAAAAACGGCACGCTATAATATGCCGTACGATATGGGCTATAGCCCACGGTCCAAAATGATGAGAAACGAGGCTAACTTTTTTTTTTCAAAATTTCAAAAAACATGGGCTATAACCCACCGTTTTTTTCATTTTTCATTTTTTTCAAATCGTCAAAAATGATGAAAAACGGCACGCTATAGTATGCCGTACGATATGGGCTATAGCCCATGGTCCATAATGATGAGAAACGAGGATAATTTTTTTTTTCAAAATTTCAAAAAACATGGGCTATAACCCACCGTTTTTTTCATTTTTCATTTTTTTTAAATCCTCAAAAATGATGAAAAACGGCGTGCCATAGTATGCCGTACGATATGGGCTATAGCCCACGGTCCAAAATGATGAGAAACGAGGCTAACTTTTTTTTTCAAAATTTCAAAAAACATGGGCTATAACCCACCGTTTTTTTCATTTTTCATTTTTTTCAAATCCTCAAAAATGATGAAAAACGGCGTGCTATAGTATGCCGTACGATATGGGCTATAGCCCACGGTCCAAAATGATGAGAAACGAGGCTAACTTTTTTTTTCAAAATTTCAAAAAACATGGGCTATAACCCACCATTTTTTTCATTTTTCATTTTTTTCAAATCCTCAAAAATGATGAAAAACGGCGTGCCATAGTATGCCGTACGATATGGGCTATAGCCCACGGTCCAAAATGATGAGAAACGAGGCTAACTTTTTTTTTCAAAATTTCAAAAAACATGGGCTATAACCCACCGTTTTTTTCATTTTTTCATTTTGTTCAAATCCTCAAAAATGATGAAAAACGGCACGCTATAGTATGCCGTACGATATGGGCTATAGCCCACGGTCCAAAATGATGAGAAACGAGGCTAACTTTTTTTTTCAAAATTTCAAAAAACATGGGCTATAACCCACCGTTTTTTTCATTTTTTCATTTTGTTCAAATCCTCAAAAATGATGAAAAACGGCGTGCCATAGTATGCCGTACGATATGGGCTATAGCCCACGGTCCAAAATGATGAGAAACGAGGCTAACTTTTTTTTTCAAAATTTCAAAAAACATGGGCTATAACCCACCGTTTTTTTCATTTTTCATTTTTTTCAAATCCTCAAAAATGATGAAAAACGGCGTGCTATAGTATGCCGTACGATATGGGCTATAGCCCACGGTCCAAAATGATGAGAAACGAGGCTAACTTTTTTTTTCAAAATTTCAAAAAACATGGGCTATAACCCACCATTTTTTTCATTTTTCATTTTTTTCAAATCCTCAAAAATGATGAAAAACGGCGTGCCATAGTATGCCGTACGATATGGGCTATAGCCCACGGTCCAAAATGATGAGAAACGAGGCTAACTTTTTTTTTCAAAATTTCAAAAAACATGGGCTATAACCCACCGTTTTTTTCATTTTTCATTTTTTTCAAATCCTCAAAAATGATGAAAAACGGCGTGCTATAGTATGCCGTACGATATGGGCTATAGCCCACGGTCCAAAATGATGAGAAACGAGGCTAACTTTTTTTTTCAAAATTTCAAAAAACATGGGCTATAACCCACCGTTTTTTTCATTTTTTCATTTTGTTCAAATCCTCAAAAATGATGAAAAACGGCACGCTATAGTATGCCGTACGATATGGGCTATAGCCCACGGTCCAAAATGATGAGAAACGAGGCTAACTTTTTTTTTCAAAATTTCAAAAAACATGGGCTATAACCCACCGTTTTTTTCATTTTTCATTTTTTTTCAAATGCTCAAAAATGATGAAAAACGGCACGCTATAGTATGCCGTACGATATGGGCTATAGCCCATGGTCCAAAATGATGAGAAACGAGGATAACTTTTTTTTTCAAAATTTCAAAAAACATGGGCTATAACCCACCGTTTTTTTCATTTTTCATTTTTTTCAAATCCTCAAAAATGATGAAAAACGGCGTGCCATAGTATGCCGTACGATATGGGCTATAGCCCACGGTCCAAAATGATGAGAAACGAGGCTAACTTTTTTTTTCAAAATTTCAAAAAACATGGGCTATAACCCACCGTTTTTTTCATTTTTTCATTTTGTTCAAATCCTCAAAAATGATGAAAAACGGCGTGCCATAGTATGCCGTACGATATGGGCTATAGCCCACGGTCCAAAATGATGAGAAACGAGGCTAACTTTTTTTTTCAAAATTTCAAAAAACATGGGCTATAACCCACCGTTTTTTTCATTTTTCATTTTTTTCAAATCCTCAAAAATGATGAAAAACGGCGTGCCATAGTATGCCGTACGATATGGGCTATAGCCCACGGTCCAAAATGATGAGAAACGAGGCTAACTTTTTTTTTCAAAATTTCAAAAAACATGGGCTATAACCCACCGTTTTTTTCATTTTTCATTTTGTTCAAATCCTCAAAAATGATGAAAAACGGCACGCTATAATATGCCGTACAATATGGGCTATAGCCCACGGTCCAAAATGATGAGAAACGAGGCTAACTTTTTTTTTCAAAATTTCAAAAAACATGGGCTATAACCCACCGTTTTTTTCATTTTTCATTTTTTTCAAATCGTCAAAAATGATGAAAAACGGCACGCTATAGTATGCCGTACGATATGGGCTATAGCCCACGGTCCAAAATGATGAGAAACGAGGCTAACTTTTTTTTTCAAAATTTCAAAAAACATATAACCCACCGTTTTTTTCATTTTTCATTTTTTTTAAATCCTCAAAAATGATGAAAAACGGCGTGCCATAGTATGCCGTACGATATGGGCTATAGCCCACGGTCCAAAATGATGAGAAACGAGGCTAACTTTTTTTTTCAAAATTTCAAAAAACATGGGCTATAACCCACCGTTTTTTTCATTTTTTCATTTTGTTCAAATCCTCAAAAATGATGAAAAACGGCATGCCATAGTATGCCGTACGATATGGGCTATAGCCCACGGTCCAAAATGATGAGAAACGAGGCTAACTTTTTTTTTCAAAATTTCAAAAAACATGGGCTATAACCCACCGTTTTTTTCATTTTTCATTTTTTTCAAATCCTCAAAAATGATGAAAAACGGCGTGCCATAGTATGCCCTACGATATGGGCTATAGCCCACGGTCCAAAATGATGAGAAACGAGGCTAACTTTTTTTTTCAAAATTTCAAAAAACATGGGCTATAACCCACCGTTTTTTTCATTTTTCATTTTGTTCAAATCCTCAAAAATGATGAAAAACGGCACGCTATAATATGCCGTACGATATGGGCTATAGCCCACGGTCCAAAATGATGAGAAACGAGGCTAACTTTTTTTTTCAAAATTTCAAAAAACATGGGCTATAACCCACCGTTTTTTTCATTTTTCATTTTTTTCAAATCCTCAAAAATGATGAAAAACGGCGTGCCATAGTATGCCGTACGATATGGGCTATAGCCCACGGTCCAAAATGATGAGAAACGAGGCTAACTTTTTTTTTCAAAATTTCAAAAAACATGGGCTATAACCCACCGTTTTTTTCATTTTTCATTTTGTTCAAATCCTCAAAAATGATGAAAAACGGCACGCTATAATATGCCGTACAATATGGGCTATAGCCCACGGTCCAAAATGATGAGAAACGAGGCTAACTTTTTTTTTCAAAATTTCAAAAAACATGGGCTATAACCCACCGTTTTTTTCATTTTTCATTTTTTTCAAATCGTCAAAAATGATGAAAAACGGCGTGCCATAGTATGCCGTACGATATGGGCTATAGCCCACGGTCCAAAATGATGAGAAACGAGGCTAACTTTTTTTTTCAAAATTTCAAAAAACATATAACCCACCGTTTTTTTCATTTTTCATTTTTTTTAAATCCTCAAAAATGATGAAAAACGGCGTGCCATAGTATGCCGTACGATATGGGCTATAGCCCACGGTCCAAAATGATGAGAAACGAGGCTAACTTTTTTTTTCAAAATTTCAAAAAACATGGGCTATAACCCACCGTTTTTTTCATTTTTTCATTTTGTTCAAATCCTCAAAAATGATGAAAAACGGCATGCCATAGTATGCCGTACGATATGGGCTATAGCCCACGGTCCAAAATGATGAGAAACGAGGCTAACTTTTTTTTTCAAAATTTCAAAAAACATGGGCTATAACCCACCGTTTTTTTCATTTTTCATTTTTTTCAAATCCTCAAAAATGATGAAAAACGGCGTGCCATAGTATGCCCTACGATATGGGCTATAGCCCACGGTCCAAAATGATGAGAAACGAGGCTAACTTTTTTTTTCAAAATTTCAAAAAACATGGGCTATAACCCACCGTTTTTTTCATTTTTCATTTTTTTCAAATCCTCAAAAATGATGAAAAACGGCGTGCCATAGTATGCCGTACGATATGGGCTATAGCCCACGGTCCAAAATGATGAGAAACGAGGCTAACTTTTTTTTTCAAAATTTCAAAAAACATGGGCTATAACCCACCGTTTTTTTCATTTTTCATTTTGTTCAAATCCTCAAAAATGATGAAAAACGGCACGCTATAATATGCCGTACGATATGGGCTATAGCCCACGGTCCAAAATGATGAGAAACGAGGCTAACTTTTTTTTTCAAAATTTCAAAAAACATATAACCCACCGTTTTTTTCATTTTTCATTTTTTTTAAATCCTCAAAAATGATGAAAAACGGCGTGCCATAGTATGCCGTACGATATGGGCTATAGCCCACGGTCCAAAATGATGAGAAACGAGGCTAACTTTTTTTTTCAAAATTTCAAAAAACATGGGCTATAACCCACCGTTTTTTTCATTTTTTCATTTTGTTCAAATCCTCAAAAATGATGAAAAACGGCATGCCATAGTATGCCGTACGATATGGGCTATAGCCCACGGTCCAAAATGATGAGAAACGAGGCTAACTTTTTTTTTCAAAATTTCAAAAAACATGGGCTATAACCCACCGTTTTTTTCATTTTTCATTTTTTTCAAATCCTCAAAAATGATGAAAAACGGCGTGCCATAGTATGCCCTACGATATGGGCTATAGCCCACGGTCCAAAATGATGAGAAACGAGGCTAACTTTTTTTTTCAAAATTTCAAAAAACATGGGCTATAACCCACCGTTTTTTTCATTTTTCATTTTGTTCAAATCCTCAAAAATGATGAAAAACGGCACGCTATAATATGCCGTACGATATGGGCTATAGCCCACGGTCCAAAATGATGAGAAACGAGGCTAACTTTTTTTTTCAAAATTTCAAAAAACATGGGCTATAACCCACCGTTTTTTTCATTTTTCATTTTTTTCAAATCCTCAAAAATGATGAAAAACGGCGTGCCATAGTATGCCCTACGATATGGGCTATAGCCCACGGTCCAAAATGATGAGAAACGAGGCTAACTTTTTTTTTCAAAATTTCAAAAAACATGGGCTATAACCCACCGTTTTTTTCATTTTTCATTTTGTTCAAATCCTCAAAAATGATGAAAAACGGCACGCTATAATATGCCGTACGATATGGGCTATAGCCCACGGTCCAAAATGATGAGAAACGAGGCTAACTTTTTTTTTCAAAATTTCAAAAAACATGGGCTATAACCCACCGTTTTTTTCATTTTTCATTTTTTTCAAATCGTCAAAAATGATGAAAAACGGCACGCTATAGTATGCCGTACGATATGGGCTATAGCCCATGGTCCATAATGATGAGAAACGAGGATCATTTTTTTTTTTTTAATTTCAAAAACATGGGCTATAACCCACCGTTTTTTTCATTTTTCATTTTTTTCAAATCCTCAAAAATGATGAAAAACGGCATGCTATAGTATGCCGTACGATATGGGCTATAGCCCACGGTCCAAAATGATGAGAAACGAGGCTAACTTTTTTTTTCAAAATTTCAAAAAACATGGGCTATAACCCACCGTTTTTTTCATTTTTCATTTTTTTCAAATCCTCAAAAATGATGAAAAACGGCGTGCCATAGTATGCCGTACGATATGGGCTATAGCCCACGGTCCAAAATGATGAGAAACGAGGCTAACTTTTTTTTTCAAAATTTCAAAAAACATGGGCTATAACCCACCGTTTTTTTCATTTTTTCATTTTGTTCAAATCCTCAAAAATGATGAAAAACGGCATGCCATAGTATGCCGTACGATATGGGCTATAGCCCACGGTCCAAAATGATGAGAAACGAGGCTAACTTTTTTTTTCAAAATTTCAAAAAACATGGGCTATAACCCACCGTTTTTTTCATTTTTCATTTTTTTCAAATCCTCAAAAATGATGAAAAACGGCGTGCCATAGTATGCCCTACGATATGGGCTATAGCCCACGGTCCAAAATGATGAGAAACGAGGCTAACTTTTTTTTTCAAAATTTCAAAAAACATGGGCTATAACCCACCGTTTTTTTCATTTTTCATTTTGTTCAAATCCTCAAAAATGATGAAAAACGGCACGCTATAATATGCCGTACGATATGGGCTATAGCCCACGGTCCAAAATGATGAGAAACGAGGCTAACTTTTTTTTTCAAAATTTCAAAAAACATGGGCTATAACCCACCGTTTTTTTCATTTTTCATTTTTTTCAAATCGTCAAAAATGATGAAAAACGGCACGCTATAGTATGCCGTACGATATGGGCTATAGCCCATGGTCCATAATGATGAGAAACGAGGATCATTTTTTTTTTTTTTAATTTCAAAAACATGGGCTATAACCCACCGTTTTTTTCATTTTTCATTTTTTTCAAATCCTCAAAAATGATGAAAAACGGCGTGCTATAGTATGCCGTACGATATGGGCTATAGCCCACGGTCCAAAATGATGAGAAACGAGGCTAACTCTTTTTTTTCAAAATTTCAAAAAACATGGGCTATAACCCACCGTTTTTTTCATTTTTTCATTTTGTTCAAATCCTCAAAAATGATGAAAAACGGCATGCCATAGTATGCCGTACGATATGGGCTATAGCCCACGGTCCAAAATGATGAGAAACGAGGCTAACTTTTTTTTTCAAAATTTCTAAAAACATGGGCTATAACCCACCGTTTTTTTAATTTTTTCATTTTGTTCAAATCCTCAAAAATGATGAAAAACGGCGTGCCATAGTATGCCGTACGATATGGGCTATAGCCCACGGTCCAAAATGATGAGAAACGAGGCTAACTTTTTTTCCCAAAATTTCAAAAAACATGGGCTATAACCCACCGTTTTTTTCATTTTTTTCAAATCCTCAAAAATGATGAAAAACGGCGTGCCATAGTATGCCGTACGATATGGGCTATAGCCCACGGTCCAAAATGATGAGAAACGAGGCTAACTTTTTTTTTCAAAATTTCAAAAAACATGGAATATAACCCACCGTTTTTTTCATTTTTTCATTTTGTTCAAATCCTCAAAAATGATGAAAAACGGCGTGCCATAGTATGCCGTACGATATGGGCTATAGCCCACGGTCCAAAATGATGAGAAACGAGGCTAACTTTTTTTTTCAAAATTTCAAAAAACATGGGCTATAACCCACCGTTTTTTTCATTTTTTCATTTTGTTCAAATCCTCAAAAATGATGAAAAACGGCGTGCCATAGTATGCCGTACGATATGGGCTATAGCCCACGGTCCAAAATGATGAGAAACGAGGCTAACTTTTTTTTTCAAAATTTCAAAAAACATGGGCTATAACCCACCGTTTTTTTCATTTTTTTCAAATCCTCAAAAATGATGAAAAACGGCGTGCCATAGTATGCCGTACGATATGGGCTATAGCCCACGGTCCAAAATGATGAGAAACGAGGCTAACTTTTTTTTTCAAAATTTCAAAAAACATGGGCTATAACCCACCGTTTTTTTCATTTTTTAATTTTGTTCAAATCCTCAAAAATGATGAAAAACGGCACGCTATAGTATGCCGTACGATATGGGCTATAGCTCACGGTCCAAAATGATGAGAAACGAGGCTAACCTTTTTTTTCAAAATTTCAAAAAACATGGGCTATAACCCACCGTTTTTTTCATTTTTTTCAAATCCTCAAAAATGATGAAAAACGGCATGCTATAGTATGCCGTACGATATGGGCTATAGCCCATGGTCCAAAATGATGAGAAACGAGGATAACTTTTTTTTTCAAAATTTCAAAAAACATGGGCTATAACCCACCGTTTTTTTCATTTTTCATTTTTTTCAAATCCTCAAAAATGATGACAAACGGCGTGCCATTTTATGCCGTACGATATGGGCTATAGCCCACGGTCCAAAATGATGAGAAACGAGGCTAACTTTTTTTTTCAAAATTTCAAAAAACATGGGCTATAACCCACCGTTTTTTTCATTTTTTCATTTTGTTCAAATCCTCAAAAATGATGAAAAACGGCGTGCCATAGTATGCCGTACGATATGGGCTATAGCCCACGGTCCAAAATGATGAGAAACGAGGCTAACTTTTTTTTTCAAAATTTCAAAAAACATGGGCTATAACCCACCGTTTTTTTAATTTTTCATTTTTTTCAAATCCTCAAAAATGATGAAAAACGGCGTGCTATAGTATGCCGTACGATATGGGCTATAGCCCACGGTCCAAAATGATGAGAAACGAGGCTAGCTTTTTTTTTCAAATTTTCAAAAAACATGGGCTATAACCCATCGTTTTTGTCATTTCGTCATTTTTTTCAAATCCTCAAAAATGATGAAAAACGGCGCGCTATAGTATGCCGTACGATATGGGCTATAGCCCACGGTCCAAAATGATGAGAAACGAGGCTAACTTTTTTTTTCAAAATTTCAAAAAACATGGGCTATAACCCACCGTTTTTTTCATTTTTCATTTTGTTCAAATCCTCAAAAATGATGAAAAACGGCACGCTATAGTATGCCGTACGATATGGGCTATGACCCACGGTCCAAAATGATGAGAAACGAGGCTAACTTTTTTTTTCAAAATTTCAAAAAACATGGGCTATAACCCACCGTTTTTTTCATTTTTCATTTTTTTCAAATCCTCAAAAATGATAAAAAACGGCACGATATAGTATGCCGTACGATATGGGCTATAGCCCACGGTCCAAAATGATGAGAAACGAGGCTAACTTTTTTTTTCAAAATTGAAAAAAACATGGGCTATAACCCACCGTTTTTTTCATTTTTTCATTTTGTTCAAATCCTCAAAAATGATGAAAAACGGCACGCTATAGTATGCCGTATGATATGGGCTATAGCCCACGGTCCAAAATGATGAGAAACGAGGCTAACTTTTTTTTTCAAAATTTCAAAAAACATGGGCTATAACCCACCGTTTTTTTCATTTTTTTCAAATCGTCAAAAATGATGAAAAACGGCACGCTATAGTATGCCGTACGATATGGGCTATAGCCCATGGTCCAAAATGATGAGAAACGAGGATAATTTTTTTTTTCAAAATTTCAAAAAACATGGGCTATAACCCACCGTTTTTTTCATTTTTCATTTTTTTCAAATCCTCAAAAATGATGAAAAACGGCGTGCCATAGTATGCCGTACGATATGGGCTATAGCCCACGGTCCAAAATGATGAGAAACGAGGCTAACTTTTTTTTTCAGATTTTCAAAAAACATGGGCTATAACCCATCGTTTTTGTCATTTCGTCATTTTTTTCAAATCCTCAAAAATGATGAAAAACGGCGCGCTATAGTATGCCGTACGATATGGGCTATAGCCCACGGTCCAAAATGATGAGAAACGAGGCTAACTTTTTTTTTCAAAATTTCAAAAAACATGGGCTATAACCCACCGTTTTTTTCATTTTTTCATTTTGTTCAAATCCTCAAAAATGATGAAAAACGGCACGCTATAGTATGCCGTACGATATGGGCTATAGCCCACGGTCCAAAATGATGAGAAACGAGGCTAACTTTTTTTTTCAAAATTTCAAAAAACATGGGCTATAACCCATCGTTTTTGTCATTTCGTCATTTTTTTCAAATCCTCAAAAATGATGAAAAACGGCGCGCTATAGTATGCCGTACGATATGGGCTATAGCCCACGGTCCAAAATGATGAGAAACGAGGCTAACTTTTTTTTTCAAAATTTCAAAAAACATGGGCTATAACCCACCGTTTTTTTCATTTTTCTTTTATTTCAAATCCTCAAAAATGATGAAAAACGGCATGCTATAGTATGCCGTACGATATGGGCTATAGCCCACGGTCCAAAATGATGAGAAACGAGGCTAACTCTTTTTTTTCAAAATTTCAAAATACATGGGCTATAACCCACCGTTTTTTTTCATTTTTCATTTTGTTCAAATCCTCAAAAATGATGAAAAACGGCATGCCATAGTATGCCGTACGATATGGGCTATAGCCCACGGTCCAAAATGATGAGAAACGAGGCTAACTTTTTTTTTCAAAATTTCTAAAAACATGGGCTATAACCCACCGTTTTTTTAATTTTTTCATTTTGTTCAAATCCTCAAAAATGATGAAAAACGGCGTGCCATAGTATGCCGTACGATATGGGCTATAGCCCACGGTCCAAAATGATGAGAAACGAGGCTAACTTTTTTTCCCAAAATTTCAAAAAACATGGGCTATAACCCACCGTTTTTTTCATTTTTTTCAAATCCTCAAAAATGATGAAAAACGGCGTGCCATAGTATGCCGTACGATATGGGCTATAGCCCACGGTCCAAAATGATGAGAAACGAGGCTAACTTTTTTTTTCAAAATTTCAAAAAACATGGAATATAACCCACCGTTTTTTTCATTTTTTCATTTTGTTCAAATCCTCAAAAATGATGAAAAACGGCGTGCCATAGTATGCCGTACGATATGGGCTATAGCCCACGGTCCAAAATGATGAGAAACGAGGCTAACTTTTTTTTTCAAAATTTCAAAAAACATGGGCTATAACCCACCGTTTTTTTCATTTTTTCATTTTGTTCAAATCCTCAAAAATGATGAAAAACGGCGTGCCATAGTATGCCGTACGATATGGGCTATAGCCCACGGTCCAAAATGATGAGAAACGAGGCTAACTTTTTTTTTCAAAATTTCAAAAAACATGGGCTATAACCCACCGTTTTTTTCATTTTTTTCAAATCCTCAAAAATGATGAAAAACGGCGTGCCATAGTATGCCGTACGATATGGGCTATAGCCCACGGTCCAAAATGATGAGAAACGAGGCTAACTTTTTTTTTCAAAATTTCAAAAAACATGGGCTATAACCCACCGTTTTTTTCATTTTTTAATTTTGTTCAAATCCTCAAAAATGATGAAAAACGGCACGCTATAGTATGCCGTACGATATGGGCTATAGCTCACGGTCCAAAATGATGAGAAACGAGGCTAACCTTTTTTTTCAAAATTTCAAAAAACATGGGCTATAACCCACCGTTTTTTTCATTTTTTTCAAATCCTCAAAAATGATGAAAAACGGCATGCTATAGTATGCCGTACGATATGGGCTATAGCCCATGGTCCAAAATGATGAGAAACGAGGATAACTTTTTTTTTCAAAATTTCAAAAAACATGGGCTATAACCCACCGTTTTTTTCATTTTTCATTTTTTTCAAATCCTCAAAAATGATGACAAACGGCGTGCCATTTTATGCCGTACGATATGGGCTATAGCCCACGGTCCAAAATGATGAGAAACGAGGCTAACTTTTTTTTTCAAAATTTCAAAAAACATGGGCTATAACCCACCGTTTTTTTCATTTTTTCATTTTGTTCAAATCCTCAAAAATGATGAAAAACGGCGTGCCATAGTATGCCGTACGATATGGGCTATAGCCCACGGTCCAAAATGATGAGAAACGAGGCTAACTTTTTTTTTCAAAATTTCAAAAAACATGGGCTATAACCCACCGTTTTTTTAATTTTTCATTTTTTTCAAATCCTCAAAAATGATGAAAAACGGCGTGCTATAGTATGCCGTACGATATGGGCTATAGCCCACGGTCCAAAATGATGAGAAACGAGGCTAGCTTTTTTTTTCAAATTTTCAAAAAACATGGGCTATAACCCATCGTTTTTGTCATTTCGTCATTTTTTTCAAATCCTCAAAAATGATGAAAAACGGCGCGCTATAGTATGCCGTACGATATGGGCTATAGCCCACGGTCCAAAATGATGAGAAACGAGGCTAACTTTTTTTTTCAAAATTTCAAAAAACATGGGCTATAACCCACCGTTTTTTTCATTTTTCATTTTGTTCAAATCCTCAAAAATGATGAAAAACGGCACGCTATAGTATGCCGTACGATATGGGCTATGACCCACGGTCCAAAATGATGAGAAACGAGGCTAACTTTTTTTTTCAAAATTTCAAAAAACATGGGCTATAACCCACCGTTTTTTTCATTTTTCATTTTTTTCAAATCCTCAAAAATGATAAAAAACGGCACGATATAGTATGCCGTACGATATGGGCTATAGCCCACGGTCCAAAATGATGAGAAACGAGGCTAACTTTTTTTTTCAAAATTGAAAAAAACATGGGCTATAACCCACCGTTTTTTTCATTTTTTCATTTTGTTCAAATCCTCAAAAATGATGAAAAACGGCACGCTATAGTATGCCGTATGATATGGGCTATAGCCCACGGTCCAAAATGATGAGAAACGAGGCTAACTTTTTTTTTCAAAATTTCAAAAAACATGGGCTATAACCCACCGTTTTTTTCATTTTTTTCAAATCGTCAAAAATGATGAAAAACGGCACGCTATAGTATGCCGTACGATATGGGCTATAGCCCATGGTCCAAAATGATGAGAAACGAGGATAATTTTTTTTTTCAAAATTTCAAAAAACATGGGCTATAACCCACCGTTTTTTTCATTTTTCATTTTTTTCAAATCCTCAAAAATGATGAAAAACGGCGTGCCATAGTATGCCGTACGATATGGGCTATAGCCCACGGTCCAAAATGATGAGAAACGAGGCTAACTTTTTTTTTCAGATTTTCAAAAAACATGGGCTATAACCCATCGTTTTTGTCATTTCGTCATTTTTTTCAAATCCTCAAAAATGATGAAAAACGGCGCGCTATAGTATGCCGTACGATATGGGCTATAGCCCACGGTCCAAAATGATGAGAAACGAGGCTAACTTTTTTTTTCAAAATTTCAAAAAACATGGGCTATAACCCACCGTTTTTTTCATTTTTTCATTTTGTTCAAATCCTCAAAAATGATGAAAAACGGCACGCTATAGTATGCCGTACGATATGGGCTATAGCCCACGGTCCAAAATGATGAGAAACGAGGCTAACTTTTTTTTTCAAAATTTCAAAAAACATGGGCTATAACCCATCGTTTTTGTCATTTCGTCATTTTTTTCAAATCCTCAAAAATGATGAAAAACGGCGCGCTATAGTATGCCGTACGATATGGGCTATAGCCCACGGTCCAAAATGATGAGAAACGAGGCTAACTTTTTTTTTCAAAATTTCAAAAAACATGGGCTATAACCCACCGTTTTTTTCATTTTTTCATTTTGTTCAAAGCCTCAAAAATGATGAAAAACGGCACGCTATAGTATGCCGTACGATATGGGCTATAGCCCACGGTCCAAAATGATGAGAAACGAGGCTAACTTTCTTTTTCAAAATTTCAAAAAACATGGGCTATAACCCACCGTTTTTTTCATTTTTCTTTTATTTCAAATCCTCAAAAATGATGAAAAACGGCATGCTATAGTATGCCGTACGATATGGGCTATAGCCCACGGTCCAAAATGATGAGAAACGAGGCTAACTTTTTTTTTCAAAATTTCAAAATACATGGGCTATAACCCACCGTTTTTTTTCATTTTTCATTTTGTTCAAATCCTCAAAAATGATGAAAAACGGCGTGCCATAGTATGCCGTACGATATGGGCTATAGCCCACGGTCCAAAATGATGAGAAACGAGGCTAACTTTTTTTTTCAAAATTTCAAAAAACATGGGCTATAACCCACCGTTTTTTTCATTTTTCATTTTTTTCAAATGCTCAAAAATGATGAAAAACGGCACGCTATAGTATGCCGTACGATATGGGCTATAGCCCATGGTCCAAAATGATGAGAAACGAGGATAACTTTTTTTTTCAAAATTTCAACAAACATGGGCTATAACCCACCGTTTTTTTCATTTTTCATTTTTTTCAAATCCTCAAAAATGATGAAAAACGGCGTGCCATAGTATGCCGTACGATATGGGCTATAGCCCACGGTCCAAAATGATGAGAAACGAGGCTAACTTTCTTTTTCAAAATTTCAAAAAACATGGGCTATAACCCACCGTTTTTTTCATTTTTCTTTTATTTCAAATCCTCAAAAATGATGAAAAACGGCATGCTATAGTATGCCGTACGATATGGGCTATAGCCCACGGTCCAAAATGATGAGAAACGAGGCTAACTTTTTTTTTCAAAATTTCAAAAAACATGGGCTATAACCCACCGTTTTTTTTCATTTTTCATTTTGTTCAAATCCTCAAAAATGATGAAAAACGGCGTGCCATAGTATGCCGTACGATATGGGCTATAGCCCACGGTCCAAAATGATGAGAAACGAGGCTAACTTTTTTTTTCAAAATTTCAAAAAACATGGGCTATAACCCACCGTTTTTTTCATTTTTCATTTTTTTCAAATGCTCAAAAATGATGAAAAACGGCACGCTATAGTATGCCGTACGATATGGGCTATAGCCCATGGTCCAAAATGATGAGAAACGAGGATAACTTTTTTTTTCAAAATTTCAAAAAACATGGGCTATAACCCACCGTTTTTTTCATTTTTCATTTTGTTCAAATCCTCAAAAATGATGAAAAACGGCGTGCCATAGTATGCCGTACGATATGGGCTATAGCCCACGGTCCAAAATGATGAGAAACGAGGCTAACTTTTTTTTTCAAAATTTCAAAAAACATGGGCTATAACCCACCGTTTTTTTCATTTTTCATTTTTTTCAAATGCTCAAAAATTATGAAAAACGGCACGCTATAGTATGCCGTACGATATGGGCTATAGCCCATGGTCCAAAATGATGAGAAACGAGGATAACTTTTTTTTTCAAAATTTCAAAAAACATGGGCTATAACCCATCGTTTTTTTCATTTTTCATTTTTTTCAAATCCTCAAAAATGATGAAAAACGGCGTGCCATAGTATGCCGTACGATATGGGCTATAGCCCACGGTCCAAAATGATGAGAAACGAGGCTAACTTTTTTTTTCAAAATTTCAAAAAACATGGGCTATAACCCACCGTTTTTTTCATTTTTCTTTTATTTCAAATCCTCAAAAATGATGAAAAACGGCATGCTATAGTATGCCGTACGATATGGGCTATAGCCCACGTTCCAAAATGATGAGAAACGAGGCTAACTTTTTTTTTCAAAATTTCAAAAAACATGGGCTATAACCCACCGTTTTTTTTCATTTTTCATTTTGTTCAAATCCTCAATAATTATGAAAAACGGCGTGCCATAGTATGCCGTACGATATGGGCTATAGCCCACGGTCCAAAATGATGAGAAACGAGGCTAACTTTTTTTTTCAAAATTTCAAAAAACATGGGCTATAACCCACCGTTTTTTTCATTTTTCATTTTTTTCAAATGCTCAAAAATGATGAAAAACGGCACGCTATAGTATGCCGTACGATATGGGCTATAGCCCATGGTCCAAAATGATGAGAAACGAGGATAACTTTTTTTTTCAAAATTTCAAAAAACATGGGCTATAACCCACCGTTTTTTTCATTTTTCATTTTGTTCAAATCCTCAAAAATGATGAAAAACGGCGTGCCATAGTATGCCGTACGATATGGGCTATAGCCCACGGTCCAAAATGATGAGAAACGAGGCTAACTTTTTTTTTCAAAATTTCAAAAAACATGGGCTATAACCCACCGTTTTTTTCATTTTTCATTTTTTTCAAATGCTCAAAAATTATGAAAAACGGCACGCTATAGTATGCCGTACGATATGGGCTATAGCCCATGGTCCAAAATGATGAGAAACGAGGATAACTTTTTTTTTCAAAATTTCAAAAAACATGGGCTATAACCCATCGTTTTTTTCATTTTTCATTTTTTTCAAATCCTCAAAAATGATGAAAAACGGCGTGCCATAGTATGCCGTACGATATGGGCTATAGCCCACGGTCCAAAATGATGAGAAACGAGGCTAACTTTTTTTTTTCAAAATTTCAAAAAACATGGGCTATAACCCACCGTTTTTTTCATTTTTCTTTTTTTTCAAATCCTCAAAAATGATGAAAAACGGCATGCTATAGTATGCCGTACGATATGGGCTATAGCCCACGGTCCAAAATGATGAGAAACGAGGCTAACTTTTTTTTTTCAAAATTTCAAAAAACATGGGCTATAACCCACCGTTTTTTTCATTTTTCATTTTGTTCAAATCCTCAAAAATGATGAAAAACGGCGTGCCATAGTATGCCGTACGATATGGGCTATAGCCCACGGTCCAAAATGATGAGAAACGAGGCTAACTTTTTTTTTCAAAATTTCAAAAAACATGGGCTATAACCCACCGTTTTTTTCATTTTTCATTTTTTTCAAATGCTCAAAAATGATGAAAAACGGCACGCTATAGTATGCCGTACGATATGGGCTATAGCCCATGGTCCAAAATGATGAGAAACGAGGATAACTTTTTTTTTCAAAATTTCAAAAAACATGGGCTATAACCCACCGTTTTTTTCATTTTTTCATTTTGTTCAAATCCTCAAAAATGATGAAAAACGGCGTGCCATAGTATGCCGTACGATATGGGCTATAGCCCACGGTCCAAAATGATGAGAAACGAGGCTAACTTTTTTTTTTCAAAATTTCAAAAAACATGGGCTATAACCCACCGTTGTTTTCATTTCTCATTTTTTTTAAATCCTCAAAAATGATGAAAAACGGCGTGCCATAGTATGCCGTACGATATGGGCTATAGCCCACGGTCCAAAATGATGAGAAACGAGGCTAACTTTTTTTTTCAAATTTTCAAAAAACATGGGCTATAACCCACCGTTTTTTTCATTTTTCATTTTTTTTAAATCCTCAAAAATGATGAAAAACGGCGTGCTATAGTATGCCGTACGATATGGGCTATAGCCCACGGTCCAAAATGATGAGAAACGAGGCTAACTTTTTTTTTCAAAATTTCAAAAAACATGGGCTATAACCCACCGTTTTTTTCATTTTTCATTTTGTTCAAATCCTCAAAAATGATGAAAAACGGCGTGCCATAGTATGCCGTACGATATGGGCTATAGCCCACGGTCCAAAATGATGAGAAACGAGGCTAACTTTTTTTTTCAAAATTTCAAAAAACATGGGCTATAACCCACCGTTTTTTCATTTTTTCATTTTGTTCAAATCCTCAAAAATGATGAAAAACGGCGTGCCATAGTATGCCGTACGATATGGGCTATAGCCCACGGTCCAAAATGATGAGAAACGAGGCTAACTTTTTTTTCCAAAATTTCAAAAAACATGGGCTATAACCCACCGTTTTTTTTCATTTTTTTCAAATCCTCAAAAATGATGAAAAACGGCGTGCCATAGTATGCCGTACGATATGGGCTATAGCCCACGGTCCAAAATGATGAGAAACGAGGCTAACTTTTTTTTTCAAAATTTCAAAAAACATGGGCTTTAACCCACCGTTTTTTTCATTTTTTCATTTTGTTCAAATCCTCAAAAATGATGAAAAACGGCACGCTATAGTATGCCGTACGATATGGGCTATAGCCCACGGTCCAAAATGATGAGAAACGAGGCTAACTTTTTTTTTCAAAATTTCAAAAAACATGGGCTATAACCCACCGTTTTTTTCATTTTTCATTTTTTTCAAATGCTCAAAAATGATGAAAAACGGCACGCTATAGTATGCCGTACGATATGGGCTATAGCCCATGGTCCAAAATGATGAGAAACGAGGATAACTTTTTTTTTCAAAATTTCAAAAAACATGGGCTATAACCCACCGTTTTTTTCATTTTTCATTTTTTTCAAATCCTCAAAAATGATGAAAAACGGCGTGCCATAGTATGCCGTACGATATGGGCTATAGCCCACGGTCCAAAATGATGAGAAACGAGGCTAACTTTCTTTTTCAAAATTTCAAAAAACATGGGCTATAACCCACCGTTTTTTTCATTTTTCTTTTATTTAAAATCCTCAAAAATGATGAAAAACGGCATGCTATAGTATGCCGTACGATATGGGCTATAGCCCACGGTCCAAAATGATGAGAAACGAGGCTAACTTTTTTTTTCAAAATTTCAAAAAACATGGGCTATAACCCACCGTTTTTTTTCATTTTTCATTTTGTTCAAATCCTCAAAAATGATGAAAAACGGCGTGCCATAGTATGCCGTACGATATGGGCTATAGCCCACGGTCCAAAATGATGAGAAACGAGGCTAACTTTTTTTTTCAAAATTTCAAAAAACATGGGCTATAACCCACCGTTTTTTTCATTTTTCATTTTTTTCAAATGCTCAAAAATGATGAAAAACGGCACGGTATAGTATGCTGTACGATATGGGCTATAGCCCATGGTCCAAAATGATGAGAAACGAGGATAACTTTTTTTTTCAAAATTTCAAAAAACATGGGCTATAACCCACCGTTTTTTTCATTTTTCATTTTGTTCAAATCCTCAAAAATGATGAAAAACGGCGTGCCATAGTATGCCGTACGATATGGGCTATAGCCCACGGTCCAAAATGATGAGAAACGAGGCTAACTTTTTTTTTCAAAATTTCAAAAAACATGGGCTATAACCCACCGTTTTTTTCATTTTTCATTTTTTTCAAATGCTCAAAAATTATGAAAAACGGCACGCTATAGTATGCCGTACGATATGGGCTATAGCCCATGGTCCAAAATGATGAGAAACGAGGATAACTTTTTTTTTCAAAATTTCAAAAAACATGGGCTATAACCCATCGTTTTTTTCATTTTTCATTTTTTTCAAATCCTCAAAAATGATGAAAAACGGCGTGCCATAGTATGCCGTACGATATGGGCTATAGCCCACGGTCCAAAATGATGAGAAACGAGGCTAACTTTTTTTTTTCAAAATTTCAAAAAACATGGGCTATAACCCACCGTTTTTTTCATTTTTCTTTTTTTTCAAATCCTCAAAAATGATGAAAAACGGCATGCTATAGTATGCCGTACGATATGGGCTATAGCCCACGGTCCAAAATGATGAGAAACGAGGCTAACTTTTTTTTTCAAAATTTCAAAAAACATGGGCTATAACCCACCGTTTTTTTCATTTTTCATTTTGTTCAAATCCTCAAAAATGATGAAAAACGGCGTGCCATAGTATGCCGTACGATATGGGCTATAGCCCACAGTCCAAAATGATGAGAAACGAGGCTAACTTTTTTTTTCAAAATTTCAAAAAACATGGGCTATAACCCACCGTTTTTTTCATTTTTCATTTTTTTCAAATGCTCAAAAATGATGAAAAACGGCACGCTATAGTATGCCGTACGATATGGGCTATAGCCCATGGTCCAAAATGATGAGAAACGAGGATAACTTTTTTTTTCAAAATTTCAAAAAACATGGGCTATAACCCACCGTTTTTTTCATTTTTCATTTTTTTCAAATCCTCAAAAATGATGAAAAACGGCATGCCATAGTATGCCGTACGATATGGGCTATAGCCCACGGTCCAAAATGATGAGAAACGAGGCTAACTTTTTTTTTCAAAATTTCAAAAAACATGGGCTATAACCCACCGTTTTTTTCATTTTTTCATTTTGTTCAAATCCTCAAAAATGATGAAAAACGGCGTGCCATAGTATGCCGTACGATATGGGCTATAGCCCACGGTCCAAAATGATGAGAAACGAGGCTAACTTTTTTTTTCAAAATTTCAAAAAACATGGGCTATAACCCACCGTTTTTTTCATTTTTCATTTTTTTTAAATCCTCAAAAATGATGAAAAACGGCGTGCCATAGTATGCCGTACGATATGGGCTATAGCCCACGGTCCAAAATGATGAGAAACGAGGCTAACTTTTTTTTTCAAAATTTCAAAAAACATGGGCTATAACCCACCGTTTTTTCATTTTTTCATTTTGTTCAAATCCTCAAAAATGATGAAAAACGGCGTGCCATAGTATGCCGTACGATATGGGCTATAGCCCACGGTCCAAAATGATGAGAAACGAGGCTAACTTTTTTTTTCAAAATTTCAAAAAACATGGGCTATAACCCACCGTTTTTTTTCATTTTTTTCAAATCCTCAAAAATGATGAAAAACGGCGTGCCATAGTATGCTGTACGATATGGGCTATAGCCCACGGTCCAAAATGATGAGAAACGAGGCTAACTTTTTTTTTCAAAATTTCAAAAAACATGGGCTTTAACCCACCGTTTTTTTCATTTTTTCATTTTGTTCAAATCCTCAAAAATGATGAAAAACTGCACGCTATAGTATGCCGTACGATATGGGCTATAGCCCACGGTCCAAAATGATGAGAAACAAGGCTAACTTTTTTTTTCAAAATTTCAAAAAACATGGGCTATAACCCACCGTTTTTTTCATTTTTCATTTTTTTCAAATCCTCAAAAATGATGAAAAACGGCACGCTATAGTATGCCGTACGATATGGGCTATAGCCCATGGTCCAAAATGATGAGAAACGAGGATAACTTTTTTTTTCAAAATTTCAAAAAACATGGGCTATAACCCACCGTTTTTTTCATTTTTTTCAAATCCTCAAAAATGATGAAAAACGGCGTGCCATATTATGCCGTACGATATGGGCTATAGCCCACGGTCCAAAATGATGAGAAACGAGGCTAACTTTTTTTTTCAAAATTTCAAAAAACATGGGCTATAACCCACCGTTTTTTTCATTTTTTCATTTTGTTCAAATCCTCAAAAATGATGAAAAACGGCGTGCCATAGTATGCCGTACGATATGGGCTATAGCCCACGGTCCAAAATGATGAGAAACGAGGCTAACTTTTTTTTTCAAAATTTCAAAAAACATGGGCTATAACCCACCGTTTTTTTCATTTTTCATTTTTTTTAAATCCTCAAAAATGATGAAAAACGGCGTGCCATAGTATGCCGTACGATATGGGCTATAGCCCACGGTCCAAAATGATGAGAAACGAGGCTAACTTTTTTTTTCAAAATTTCAAAAAACATGGGCTATAACCCACCGTTTTTTCATTTTTTCATTTTGTTCAAATCCTCAAAAATGATGAAAAACGGCGTGCCATAGTATGCCGTACGATATGGGCTATAGCCCACGGTCCAAAATGATGAGAAACGAGGCTAACTTTTTTTTTCAAAATTTCAAAAAACATGGGCTATAACCCACCGTTTTTTTTCATTTTTTTCAAATCCTCAAAAATGATGAAAAACGGCGTGCCATAGTATGCTGTACGATATGGGCTATAGCCCACGGTCCAAAATGATGAGAAACGAGGCTAACTTTTTTTTTCAAAATTTCAAAAAACATGGGCTTTAACCCACCGTTTTTTTCATTTTTTCATTTTGTTCAAATCCTCAAAAATGATGAAAAACTGCACGCTATAGTATGCCGTACGATATGGGCTATAGCCCACGGTCCAAAATGATGAGAAACAAGGCTAACTTTTTTTTTCAAAATTTCAAAAAACATGGGCTATAACCCACCGTTTTTTTCATTTTTCATTTTTTTCAAATCCTCAAAAATGATGAAAAACGGCACGCTATAGTATGCCGTACGATATGGGCTATAGCCCATGGTCCAAAATGATGAGAAACGAGGATAACTTTTTTTTTCAAAATTTCAAAAAACATGGGCTATAACCCACCGTTTTTTTCATTTTTTTCAAATCCTCAAAAATGATGAAAAACGGCGTGCCATATTATGCCGTACGATATGGGCTATAGCCCACGGTCCAAAATGATGAGAAACGAGGCTAACTTTTTTTTTCAAAATTTCAAAAAACATGGGCTATAACCCACCGTTTTTTTCATTTTTTCATTTTGTTCAAATCCTCAAAAATGATGAAAAACGGCGTGCCATAGTATGCCGTACGATATGGGCTATAGCCCACGGTCCAAAATGATGAGAAACGAGGCTAACTTTTTTTTTTCAAAATTTCAAAAAACATGGGCTATAACCCACCGTTTTTTTCATTTTTCATTTTTTTCAAATCCTCAAAAATGATGAAAAACGGCGTGCTATAGTATGCCGTACGATATGGGCTATAGCCCACGGTCCAAAATGATGAGAAACGAGGCTAACTTTTTTTTTCAAAATTTCAAAAAACATGGGCTATAACCCACCGTTTTTTTCATTTTTTCATTTTGTTCAAATCCTCAAAAATGATGAAAAACGGCGTGCCATAGTATGCCGTACGATATGGGCTATAGCCCACGGTCCAAAATGATGAGAAACGAGGCTAACTTTTTTTTTTCAAAATTTCAAAAAACATGGGCTATAACCCACCGTTTTTTTCATTTTTCATTTTTTTCAAATCCTCAAAAATGATGAAAAACGGCGTGCTATAGTATGCCGTACGATATGGGCTATAGCCCACGGTCCAAAATGATGAGAAACGAGGCTAACTTTTTTTTTCAACATTTCAAAAAACATGGGCTATAACCCACCGTTTTTTTCATTTTTCATTTTTTTCAAATCCTCAAAAATGATGAAAAACGGCACGCTATAGTATGCCGTACGATATGGGCTATAGCCCACGGTCCAAAATGATGAGAAACGAGGCTAACTTTTTTTTTCAAAATTTCAAAAAACATGGGCTACAACCCACCGTTTTTTTCATTTTTCATTTTTTTCAAATCCTCAAAAATGATGAAAAACGGCACGATATAGTATGCCGTACGATATGGGCTATAGCCCACGGTCCAAAATGATGAGAAACGAGGCTAACTTTTTTTTTCAAAATTTCAAAAAACATGGGCTATAACCCACCGTTTTTTTCATTTTGTTCAAATCCTCAAAAATGATGAAAAACGGCACGCTATAGTATGCCGTACGATATGGGCTATAGCCCACGGTCCAAAATGATGAGAAACGAGGCTAACTTTTTTTTTCAAAATTTCAAAAAACATGGGCTATAACCCACCGTTTTTTTCATTTTTCATTTTTTTCAAATCGTCAAAAATGATGAAAAACGGCACGCTATAGTATGCCGTACGATATGGGCTATAGCCCATGGTCCAAAATGATGAGAAACGAGGATAATTTTTTTTTTCAAAATTTCAAAAAACATGGGCTATAACCCACCGTTTTTTTCATTTTTCATTTTTTTCAAATCCTCAAAAATGATGAAAAACGGCGTGCCATAGTATGCCGTACGATATGGGCTATAGCCCACGGTCCAAAATGATGAGAAACGAGGCTAACTTTTTTTTTCAAAATTTCAAAAAACATGGGCTATAACCCACCGTTTTTTTCATTTTTCATTTTTTTCAAATCCTCAAAAATGATGAAAAACGGCGTGCCATAGTATGCCGTACGATATGGGCTATAGCCCACGGTCCAAAATGATGAGAAACGAGGCTAACTTTTTTTTTCAAAATTTCAAAAAACATGGGCTATAACCCACCGTTTTTTTCATTTTTCATTTTTTTCAAATCCTCAAAAATGATGAAAAACGGCGTGCTATAGTATGCCGTACGATATGGGCTATGGCCCACGGTCCAAAATGATGAGAAACGAGGCTAACTTTTTTTTTCAAAATTTCAAAAAACATGGGCTATAACCCACCGTTTTTTTCATTTTTTCATTTTGTTCAAATCCTCAAAAATGATGAAAAACGGCGTGCCATATTATGCCGTACGATATGGGCTATAGCCCACGGTCCAAAATGATGAGAAACGAGGCTAACTTTTTTTTTCAAAATTTCAAAAAACATGGGCTATAACCCACCGTTTTTTTCATTTTTTCATTTTGTTCAAATCCTCAAAAATGATGAAAAACGGCGTGCCATAGTATGCCGTACGATATGGGCTATAGCCCACGGTCCAAAATGATGAGAAACGAGGCTAACTTTTTTTTTCAAAATTTCAAAAAACATGGGCTATAACCCACCGTTTTTTTCATTTTGTTCAAATCCTCAAAAATGATGAAAAACGGCACGCTATAGTATGCCGTACGATATGGGCTATAGCCCACGGTCCAAAATGATGAGAAACGAGGCTAACTTTTTTTTTCAAAATTTCAAAAAACATGGGCTATAACCCACCGTTTTTTCATTTTTCATTTTTTTCAAATCGTCAAAAATGATGAAAAACTGCACGCTATAGTATGCCGTACGATATGGGCCAAAATGATGAGAAACGAGGATAATTTTTTTTTTCAAAATTTCAAAAAACATGGGCTATAACCCACCGTTTTTTTCATTTTTCATTTTTTTCAAATCCTCAAAAATGATGAAAAACGGCGTGCCATAGTATGCCGTACGATATGGGCTATAGCCCACGGTCCAAAATGATGAGAAACGAGGCTAACTTTTTTTTTCAAAATTTCAAAAAACATGGGCTATAACCCACCGTTTTTTTCATTTTTCATTTTTTTCAAATCCTCAAAAATGATGAAAAACGGCGTGCTATAGTATGCCGTACGATATGGGCTATAGCCCACGGTCCAAAATGATGAGAAACGAGGCTAACTTTTTTTTTCAAAATTTCAAAAAACATGGGCTATAACCCACCGTTTTTTTCATTTTTCATTTTTTTCAAATCCTCAAAAATGATGAAAAACGGCGTGCCATAGTATGCCGTACGATATGGGCTATAGCCCACGGTCCAAAATGATGAGAAACGAGGCTAACTTTTTTTTTCAAAATTTCAAAAAACATGGGCTATAACCCACCGTTTTTTTCATTTTTCATTTTTTTCAAATCCTCAAAAATGATGAAAAACGGCGTGCTATAGTATGCCGTACGATATGGGCTATGGCCCACGGTCCAAAATGATGAGAAACGAGGCTAACTTTTTTTTTCAAAATTTCAAAAAACATGGGCTATAACCCACCGTTTTTTTCATTTTTTCATTTTGTTCAAATCCTCAAAAATGATGAAAAACGGCGTGCCATATTATGCCGTACGATATGGGCTATAGCCCACGGTCCAAAATGATGAGAAACGAGGCTAACTTTTTTTTTCAAAATTTCAAAAAACATGGGCTATAACCCACCGTTTTTTTCATTTTTTCATTTTGTTCAAATCCTCAAAAATGATGAAAAACGGCGTGCCATAGTATGCCGTACGATATGGGCTATAGCCCACGGTCCAAAATGATGAGAAACGAGGCTAACTTTTTTTTTCAAAATTTCAAAAAACATGGGCTATAACCCACCGTTTTTTTCATTTTGTTCAAATCCTCAAAAATGATGAAAAACGGCACGCTATAGTATGCCGTACGATATGGGCTATAGCCCACGGTCCAAAATGATGAGAAACGAGGCTAACTTTTTTTTTCAAAATTTCAAAAAACATGGGCTATAACCCACCGTTTTTTTCATTTTTCATTTTTTTCAAATCGTCAAAAATGATGAAAAACGGCACGCTATAGTATGCCGTACGATATGGGCTATAGCCCATGGTCCAAAATGATGAGAAACGAGGATAATTTTTTTTTTCAAAATTTCAAAAAACATGGGCTATAACCCACCGTTTTTTTCATTTTTCATTTTTTTCAAATCCTCAAAAATGATGAAAAACGGCGTGCCATAGTATGCCGTACGATATGGGCTATAGCCCACGGTCCAAAATGATGAGAAACGAGGCTAACTTTTTTTTTCAAAATTTCAAAAAACATGGGCTATAACCCACCGTTTTTTTCATTTTTCATTTTGTTCAAATCCTCAAAAATGATGAAAAACGGCGTGCCATAGTATGCCGTACGATATGGGCTATAGCCCACGGTCCAAAATGATGAGAAACGAGGCTAACTTTTTTTTTCAAAATTTCAAAAAACATGGGCTATAACCCACCGTTTTTTTCATTTTTTTCAAATCCTCAAAAATGATGAAAAATGGCGTGCCATAGTATGCCGTACGATATGGGCTATAGCCCACGGTCCAAAATGATGAGAAACGAGGCTAACTTTTTTTTTCAAAATTTCAAAAAACATTGGCTATAACCCACCGTATTTTTCATTTTTTTCAAATCCTCAAAAATGATGAAAAACGGCACGCTATAGTATGCCGTACGATATGGGCTATAGCCCACGGTCCAAAATG
Source organism: Protomyctophum bolini (assembly GCF_963924005.1). Classification (NCBI taxonomy): domain Eukaryota; kingdom Metazoa; phylum Chordata; class Actinopteri; order Myctophiformes; family Myctophidae; genus Protomyctophum; species Protomyctophum bolini. Next base: position 45,382,087 of record NC_137873.1, on the reverse strand, counting down.
ATGAGAAACGAGGCTAACTTTTTTTTTCAAAATTTCAAAAAACATGGGCTATAACCCACCGTTTTTTTCATTTTGTTCAAATCCTCAAAAATGATGAAAAACGGCACGCTATAGTATGCCGTACGATATGGGCTATAGCCCACGGTCCAAAATGATGAGAAACGAGGCTAACTTTTTTTTTCAAAATTTCAAAAAACATGGGCTATAACCCACCGTTTTTTCATTTTTCATTTTTTTCAAATCGTCAAAAATGATGAAAAACGGCACGCTATAGTATGCCGTACGATATGGGCCAAAATGATGAGAAACGAGGATAATTTTTTTTTTCAAAATTTCAAAAAACATGGGCTATAACCCACCGTTTTTTTCATTTTTCATTTTTTTCAAATCCTCAAAAATGATGAAAAACGGCGTGCCATAGTATGCCGTACGATATGGGCTATAGCCCACGGTCCAAAATGATGAGAAACGAGGCTAACTTTTTTTTCAAAATTTCAAAAAACATGGGCTATAACCCACCGTTTTTTTCATTTTTCATTTTTTTCAAATCCTCAAAAATGATGAAAAACGGCGTGCTATAGTATGCCGTACGATATGGGCTATAGCCCACGGTCCAAAATGATGAGAAACGAGGCTAACTTTTTTTTTCAAAATTTCAAAAAACATGGGCTATAACCCACCGTTTTTTTCATTTTTCATTTTTTTCAAATCCTCAAAAATGATGAAAAACGGCGTGCCATAGTATGCCGTACGATATGGGCTATAGCCCACGGTCCAAAATGATGAGAAACGAGGCTAACTTTTTTTTTCAAAATTTCAAAAAACATGGGCTATAACCCACCGTTTTTTTCATTTTTCATTTTTTTCAAATCCTCAAAAATGATGAAAAACGGCGTGCTATAGTATGCCGTACGATATGGGCTATGGCCCACGGTCCAAAATGATGAGAAACGAGGCTAACTTTTTTTTTCAAAATTTCAAAAAACATGGGCTATAACCCACCGTTTTTTTCATTTTTTCATTTTGTTCAAATCCTCAAAAATGATGAAAAACGGCGTGCCATATTATGCCGTACGATATGGGCTATAGCCCACGGTCCAAAATGATGAGAAACGAGGCTAACTTTTTTTTTCAAAATTTCAAAAAACATGGGCTATAACCCACCGTTTTTTTCATTTTTTCATTTTGTTCAAATCCTCAAAAATGATGAAAAACGGCGTGCCATAGTATGCCGTACGATATGGGCTATAGCCCACGGTCCAAAATGATGAGAAACGAGGCTAACTTTTTTTTTCAAAATTTCAAAAAACATGGGCTATAACCCACCGTTTTTTTCATTTTGTTCAAATCCTCAAAAATGATGAAAAACGGCACGCTATAGTATGCCGTACGATATGGGCTATAGCCCACGGTCCAAAATGATGAGAAACGAGGCTAACTTTTTTTTTCAAAATTTCAAAAAACATGGGCTATAACCCACCGTTTTTTTCATTTTTCATTTTTTTCAAATCGTCAAAAATGATGAAAAACGGCACGCTATAGTATGCCGTACGATATGGGCTATAGCCCATGGTCCAAAATGATGAGAAACGAGGATAATTTTTTTTTTCAAAATTTCAAAAAACATGGGCTATAACCCACCGTTTTTTTCATTTTTCATTTTTTTCAAATCCTCAACAATGATGAAAAACGGCGTGCCATAGTATGCCGTACGATATGGGCTGTAGCCCACGGTCCAAAATGATGAGAAACGAGGCTAACTTTTTTTTTCAAAATTTCAAAAAACATGGGCTATAATCCACCGTTTTTTTCATTTTTCATTTTTTTCAAATCCTCAAAAATGATGAAAAACGGCGTGCTATAGTATGCCGTACGATATGGGCTATAGCCCACGGTCCAAAATGATGAGAAACGAGGCTAACTTTTTTTTTCAAAATTTCAAAAAACATGGGCTATAACCCACCGTTTTTTTCATTTTTCATTTTTTTCAAATCCTCAAAAATGATGAAAAACGGCGTGCCATAGTATGCCGTACGATATGGGCTATAGCCCACGGTCCAAAATGATGAGAAACGAGGCTAACTTTTTTTTTCAAAATTTCAAAAAACATGGGCTATAACCCACCGTTTTTTTCATTTTTCATTTTTTTCAAATCCTCAAAAATGATGAAAAACGGCGTGCTATAGTATGCCGTACGATATGGGCTATGGCCCACGGTCCAAAATGATGAGAAACGAGGCTAACTTTTCTTTTCAAAATTTCAAAAAACATGGGCTATAACCCACCGTTTTTTTCATTTTTTCATTTTGTTCAAATCCTCAAAAATGATGAAAAACGGCGTGCCATATTATGCCGTACGATATGGGCTATAGCCCACGGTCCAAAATGATGAGAAACGAGGCTAACTTTTTTTTTCAAAATTTCAAAAAACATGGGCTATAACCCACCGTTTTTTTCATTTTTTCATTTTGTTCAAATCCTCAAAAATGATGAAAAACGGCGTGCCATAGTATGCCGTACGATATGGGCTATAGCCCACGGTCCAAAATGATGAGAAATGAGGCTAACTTTTTTTTTCAAAATTTCAAAAAACATGGGCTATAACCCACCGTTTTTTTCATTTTTCATTTTTTTCAAATCCTCAAAAATGATGAAAAACGGCGTGCTATAGTATGCCGTACGATATGGGCTATAGCCCACGGTCCAAAATGATGAGAAACGAGGCTAACTTTTTTTTTCAAAATTTCAAAAAACATGGGCTATAACCCACCGTTTTTTTCATTTTTCATTTTTTTCAAATCGTCAAAAATGATGAAAAACGGCACGCTATAGTATGCCGTACGATATGGGCTATAGCCCATGGTCCAAAATGATGAGAAACGAGGATAATGTTTTTTTTCAAAATTTCAAAAAACATGGGCTATAACCCACCGTTTTTTTCATTTTTCATTTTTTTCAAATCCTCAAAAATGATGAAAAACGGCGTGCCATAGTATGCCGTACGATATGGGCTATAGCCCACGGTCCAAAATGATGAGAAACGAGGCTAACTTTTTTTTCCAAAATTTCAAAAAACATGGGCTATAACCCACCGTTTTTTTCATTTTTCATTTTTTTCAAATCGTCAAAAATGATGAAAAACGGCACGCTATAGTATGCCGTACGATATGGGCTATAGCCCATGGTCCAAAATGATGAGAAACGAGGATAATTTTTTTTTTCAAAATTTCAAAAAACATGGGCTATAACCCACCGTTTTTTTCATTTTTCATTTTTTTCAAATCCTCAAAAATGATGAAAAACGGCGTGCCATAGTATGCCGTACGATATGGGCTATAGCCCACGGTCCAAAATGATGAGAAACGAGGCTAACTTTTCTTTTCAAAATTTCAAAAAACATGGGCTATAACCCACCGTTTTTTTCATTTTTTCATTTTGTTCAAATCCTCAAAAATGATGAAAAACGGCGTGCCATATTATGCCGTACGATATGGGCTATAGCCCACGGTCCAAAATGATGAGAAACGAGGCTAACTTTTTTTTCAAAATTTCAAAAAACATGGGCTATAACCCACCGTTTTTTTCATTTTTTCATTTTGTTCAAATCCTCAAAAATGATGAAAAACGGCGTGCCATAGTATGCCGTACGATATGGGCTATAGCCCACGGTCCAAAATGATGAGAAATGAGGCTAACTTTTTTTTTCAAAATTTCAAAAAACATGGGCTATAACCCACCGTTCTTTTCATTTTTCATTTTTTTCAAATCCTCAAAAATGATGAAAAACGGCGTGCTATAGTATGCCGTACGATATGGGCTATAGCCCACGGTCCAAAATGATGAGAAACGAGGCTAACTTTTTTTTTCAAAATTTCAAAAAACATGGGCTATAACCCACCGTTTTTTTCATTTTTCATTTTTTTCAAATCGTCAAAAATGATGAAAAACGGCACGCTATAGTATGCCGTACGATATGGGCTATAGCCCATGGTCCAAAATGATGAGAAACGAGGATAATGTTTTTTTTCAAAATTTCAAAAAACATGGGCTATAACCCACCGTTTTTTTCATTTTTCATTTTTTTCAAATCCTCAAAAATGATGAAAAACGGCGTGCCATAGTATGCCGTACGATATGGGCTATAGCCCACGGTCCAAAATGATGAGAAACGAGGCTAACTTTTTTTTCCAAAATTTCAAAAAACATGGGCTATAACCCACCGTTTTTTTCATTTTTCATTTTTTTCAAATCGTCAAAAATGATGAAAAACGGCACGCTATAGTATGCCGTACGATATGGGCTATAGCCCATGGTCCAAAATGATGAGAAACGAGGATAATTTTTTTTTTCAAAATTTCAAAAAACATGGGCTATAACCCACCGTTTTTTTCATTTTTCATTTTTTTCAAATCCTCAAAAATGATGAAAAACGGCGTGCCATAGTATGCCGTACGATATGGGCTATAGCCCACGGTCCAAAATGATGAGAAACGAGGCTAACTTTTTTTTTCAAAATTTCAAAAAACATGGGCTATAACCCACCGTTTTTTTCATTTTTCATTTTTTTCAAATCCTCAAAAATGATGAAAAACGGCGTGCTATAGTATGCCGTACGATATGGGCTATAGCCCACGGTCCAAAATGATGAGAAACGAGGCTAACTTTTTTTTTCAAAATTTCAAAAAACATGGGCTATAACCCACCGTTTTTTTCATTTTTCATTTTTTTCAAATCCTCAAAAATGATGAAAAACGGCGTGCTATAGTATGCCGTACGATATGGGCTATAGCCCACGGTCCAAAATGATGAGAAACGAGGCTAACTTATTTTTTCAAAATTTCAAAAAACATGGGCTATAACCCACCGTTTTTTTCATTTTTTCATTTTGTTCAAATCCTCAAAAATGATGAAAAACGGCACGCTATAGTATGCCGTACGATATGGGCTATAGCCTATGGTCCAAAATGATGAGAAACGAGGATAACTTTTTTTTTCAAAATTTCAAAAAACATGGGCTATAACCCACCGTTTTTTTCATTTTTCATTTTTTTCAAATCCTCAAAAATGATGAAAAACGGCGTGCCATAGTATGCCGTACGATATGGGCTATAGCCCACGGTCCAAAATGATGAGAAACGAGGCTAACTTTTTTTTTCAAAATTTCAAAAAACATGGGCTATAACCCACCGTTTTTTTCATTTTTTAATTTTGTTCAAATCCTCAAAAATGATGAAAAACGGCGTGCCATAGTATGCCGTACGATATGGGCTATAGCCCACGGTCCAAAATGATGAGAAACGAGGCTAACTTTTTTTTTCAAAATTTCAAAAAACATGGGCTATAACCCACCGTTTTTTTCATTTTTCATTTTGTTCAAATCCTCAAAAATGATGAAAAACGGCGTGCCATAGTATGCCGTACGATATGGGCTATAGCCCACGGTCCAAAATGATGAGAAACGAGGCTAACTTTTTTTTTCAAAATTTCAAAAAACATGGGCTATAACCCACCGTTTTTTTCATTTTTTTCAAATCCTCAAAAATGATGAAAAATGGCGTGCCATAGTATGCCGTACGATATGGGCTATAGCCCACGGTCCAAAATGATGAGAAACGAGGCTAACTTTTTTTTTCAAAATTTCAAAAAACATTGGCTATAACCCACCGTATTTTTCATTTTTTTCAAATCCTCAAAAATGATGAAAAACGGCACGCTATAGTATGCCGTACGATATGGGCTATAGCCCACGGTCCAAAATGATGAGAAACGAGGCTAACTTTTTTTTTCAAAATTTCAAAAAACATGGGCTATAACCCACCGTTTTTTTCATTTTGTTCAAATCCTCAAAAATGATGAAAAACGGCACGCTATAGTATGCCGTACGATATGGGCTACAGCCCACGGTCCAAAATGATGAGAAACGAGGCTAACTTTTTTTTTCAAAATTTCAAAAAACATGGGCTATAACCCACCGTTTTTTTCATTTTGTTCAAATCCTCAAAAATGATGAAAAACGGCACGCTATAGTATGCCGTACGATATGGGCTATAGCCCACGGTCCAAAATGATGAGAAACGAGGATAACTTTTTTTTTCAAAATTTCAAAAAACATGGGCTATAACCCACCGTTTTTTTCATTTTTCATTTTTTTCAAATCCTCAAAAATGATGAAAAACGGCACGCTATAGTATGCCGTACGATATGGGCTATAGCCCATGGTCCAAAATGATGAGAAACGAGGATAACTTTTTTTTTCAAAATTTCAAAAAACATGGATTATAACCCACCGTTTTTTTTCATTTTTCATTTTTTTCAAATCCTCAAAAATGATGAAAAACGGCGTGCCATATTATGCCGTACGATATGGGCTATAGCCCACGGTCCAAAATGATGAGAAACGAGGCTAACTTTTTTTTTCAAAATTTCAAAAAACATGGGCTATAACCCACCGTTTTTTTCATTTTTCATTTTGTTAAAATCCTCAAAAATGATGAAAAACGGCGTGCCATAGTATGCCGTACGATATGGGCTATAGCCCACGGTCCAAAATGATGAGAAACGAGGCTAACTTTTTTTTTCAAAATTTCAAAAAACATGGGCTATAACCCACCGTTTTTTTCATTTTTCATTTTTTTCAAATCCTCAAAAATGATGAAAAACGGCACGCTATAGTATGCCGTACGATATGGGCTATAGCCCATGGTCCAAAATGATGAGAAACGAGGATAACTTTTTTTTTCAAAATTTCAAAAAACATGGATTATAACCCACCGTTTTTTTCATTTTTCATTTTTTTCAAATCCTCAAAAATGATGAAAAACGGCGTGCCATATTATGCCGTACGATATGGGCTATAGCCCACGGTCCAAAATGATGAGAAACGAGGCTAACTTTTTTTTTCAAAATTTCAAAAAACATGGGCTATAACCCACCGTTTTTTTCATTTTTCATTTTGTTAAAATCCTCAAAAATGATGAAAAACGGCGTGCCATAGTATGCCGTACGATATGGGCTATAGCCCACGGTCCAAAATGATGAGAAACGAGGCTAACTTTTTTTTTCAAAATTTCAAAAAACATGGGCTATAACCCACCGTTTTTTTCATTTTTCATTTTTTTCAAATCCTCAAAAATGATGAAAAACGGCACGCTATAGTATGCCGTACGATATGGGCTATAGCCCACGGTCCAAAATGATGAGAAACGAGGCTAACTTTTTTTTTCAAAATTTCAAAAAACATGGGCTATAACCCACCGTTTTTTTCATTTTTCATTTTTTTCAAATCGTCAAAAATGATGAAAAACGGCACGCTATAGTATGCCGTACGATATGGGCTATAGCCCATGGTCCAAAATGATGAGAAACGAGGATAACTTTTTTTTTCAAAATTTCAAAAAACATGGGCTATAACCCACCGTTTTTTTCATTTTTCATTTTTTTCAAATCCTCAAAAATGATGAAAAACGGCGTGCCATAGTATGCCGTACGATATGGGCTATAGCCCACGGTCCAAAATGATGAGAAACGAGGCTAACTTTTTTTTTCAAAATTTCAAAAAACATGGGCTATAACCCACCGTTTTTTTCATTTTTTCATTTTGTTCAAATCCTCAAAAATGATGAAAAACGGCACGCTATAGTATGCCGTACGATATGGGCTATAGCCTATGGTCCAAAATGATGAGAAACGAGGATAACTTTTTTTTTCAAAATTTCAAAAAACATGGGCTATAACCCACCGTTTTTTTCATTTTTTCATTTTGTTCAAATCCTCAAAAATGATGAAAAACGGCAGGCTATATAGTATGCCGTACGATATGGGCTATAGCCCACGGTCCAAAATGATGAGAAACGAGGCTAACTTTTTTTTTCAAAATTTCAAAAAACATGGGCTATAACCCACCGTTTTTTTCATTTTTTTCAAATCGTCAAAAATGATGAAAAACGGCACGCTATAGTATGCCGTACGATATGGGCTATAGCCCACGGTCCAAAATGATGAGAAACGAGGCTAACTTTTTTTTTCAAAATTTCAAAAAACATGGGCTATAACCCACCGTTTTTTTCATTTTTTCATTTTGTTCAAATCCTCAAAAATGATGAAAAACGGCACGCTATAGTATGCCGTACGATATGGGCTATAGCCTATGGTCCAAAATGATGAGAAACGAGGATAACTTTTTTTTTCAAAATTTCAAAAAACATGGGCTATAACCCACCGTTTTTTTCATTTTTCATTTTTTTCAAATCCTCAAAAATGATGAAAAACGGCGTGCCATAGTATGCCGTACGATATGGGCTATAGCCCACGGTCCAAAATGATGAGAAACGAGGCTAACTTTTTTTTTCAAAATTTCAAAAAACATGGGCTATAACCCACCGTTTTTTTCATTTTTTAATTTTGTTCAAATCCTCAAAAATGATGAAAAACGGCGTGCCATAGTATGCCGTACGATATGGGCTATAGCCCACGGTCCAAAATGATGAGAAACGAGGCTAACTTTTTTTTTCAAAATTTCAAAAAACATGGGCTATAACCCACCGTTTTTTTCATTTTTCATTTTGTTCAAATCCTCAAAAATGATGAAAAACGGCGTGCCATAGTATGCCGTACGATATGGGCTATAGCCCACGGTCCAAAATGATGAGAAACGAGGCTAACTTTTTTTTTCAAAATTTCAAAAAACATGGGCTATAACCCACCGTTTTTTTCATTTTTTTCAAATCCTCAAAAATGATGAAAAATGGTGTGCCATAGTATGCCGTACGATATGGGCTATAGCCCACGGTCCAAAATGATGAGAAACGAGGCTAACTTTTTTTTTCAAAATTTCAAAAAACATTGGCTATAACCCACCGTATTTTTCATTTTTTTCAAATCCTCAAAAATGATGAAAAACGGCACGCTATAGTATGCCGTACGATATGGGCTATAGCCCACGGTCCAAAATGATGAGAAACGAGGCTAACTTTTTTTTTCAAAATTTCAAAAAACATGGGCTATAACCCACCGTTTTTTTCATTTTGTTCAAATCCTCAAAAATGATGAAAAACGGCACGCTATAGTATGCCGTACGATATGGGCTATAGCCCACGGTCCAAAATGATGAGAAACGAGGCTAACTTTTTTTTTCAAAATTTCAAAAAACATGGGCTATAACCCACCGTTTTTTCATTTTTCATTTTTTTCAAATCGTCAAAAATGATGAAAAACGGCACGCTATAGTATGCCGTACGATATGGGCCAAAATGATGAGAAACGAGGATTATTTTTTTTTTCAAAATTTCAAAAAACATGGGCTATAACCCACCGTTTTTTTCATTTTTCATTTTTTTCAAATCCTCAAAAATGATGAAAAACGGCGTGCCATAGTATGCCGTACGATATGGGCTATAGCCCACGGTCCAAAATGATGAGAAACGAGGCTAACTTTTTTTTTCAAAATTTCAAAAAACATGGGCTATAACCCACCGTTTTTTTCATTTTTCATTTTTTTCAAATCCTCAAAAATGATGAAAAACGGCGTGCTATAGTATGCCGTACGATATGGGCTATAGCCCACGGTCCAAAATGATGAGAAACGAGGCTAACTTTTTTTTTCAAAATTTCAAAAAACATGGGCTATAACCCACCGTTTTTTTCATTTTTCATTTTTTTCAAATCCTCAAAAATGATGAAAAACGGCGTGCCATAGTATGCCGTACGATATGGGCTATAGCCCACGGTCCAAAATGATGAGAAACGAGGCTAACTTTTTTTTTCAAAATTTCAAAAAACATGGGCTATAACCCACCGTTTTTTTCATTTTTCATTTTTTTCAAATCCTCAAAAATGATGAAAAACGGCGTGCTATAGTATGCCGTACGATATGGGCTATGGCCCACGGTCCAAAATGATGAGAAACGAGGCTAACTTTTTTTTTCAAAATTTCAAAAAACATGGGCTATAACCCACCGTTTTTTTCATTTTTTCATTTTGTTCAAATCCTCAAAAATGATGAAAAACGGCGTGCCATATTATGCCGTACGATATGGGCTATAGCCCACGGTCCAAAATGATGAGAAACGAGGCTAACTTTTTTTTTCAAAATTTCAAAAAACATGGGCTATAACCCACCGTTTTTTTCATTTTTTCATTTTGTTCAAATCCTCAAAAATGATGAAAAACGGCGTGCCATAGTATGCCGTACGATATGGGCTATAGCCCACGGTCCAAAATGATGAGAAACGAGGCTAACTTTTTTTTTCAAAATTTCAAAAAACATGGGCTATAACCCACCGTTTTTTTCATTTTGTTCAAATCCTCAAAAATGATGAAAAACGGCACGCTATAGTATGCCGTACGATATGGGCTATAGCCCACGGTCCAAAATGATGAGAAACGAGGCTAACTTTTTTTTTCAAAATTTCAAAAAACATGGGCTATAACCCACCGTTTTTTTCATTTTTCATTTTTTTCAAATCGTCAAAAATGATGAAAAACGGCACGCTATAGTATGCCGTACGATATGGGCTATAGCCCATGGTCCAAAATGATGAGAAACGAGGATAATTTTTTTTTTCAAAATTTCAAAAAACATGGGCTATAACCCACCGTTTTTTTCATTTTTCATTTTTTTCAAATCCTCAACAATGATGAAAAACGGCGTGCCATAGTATGCCGTACGATATGGGCTGTAGCCCACGGTCCAAAATGATGAGAAACGAGGCTAACTTTTTTTTTCAAAATTTCAAAAAACATGGGCTATAATCCACCGTTTTTTTCATTTTTCATTTTTTTCAAATCCTCAAAAATGATGAAAAACGGCGTGCTATAGTATGCCGTACGATATGGGCTATAGCCCACGGTCCAAAATGATGAGAAACGAGGCTAACTTTTTTTTTCAAAATTTCAAAAAACATGGGCTATAACCCACCGTTTTTTTCATTTTTCATTTTTTTCAAATCCTCAAAAATGATGAAAAACGGCGTGCCATAGTATGCCGTACGATATGGGCTATAGCCCACGGTCCAAAATGATGAGAAACGAGGCTAACTTTTTTTTTCAAAATTTCAAAAAACATGGGCTATAACCCACCGTTTTTTTCATTTTTCATTTTTTTCAAATCCTCAAAAATGATGAAAAACGGCGTGCTATAGTATGCCGTACGATATGGGCTATGGCCCACGGTCCAAAATGATGAGAAACGAGGCTAACTTTTCTTTTCAAAATTTCAAAAAACATGGGCTATAACCCACCGTTTTTTTCATTTTTTCATTTTGTTCAAATCCTCAAAAATGATGAAAAACGGCGTGCCATATTATGCCGTACGATATGGGCTATAGCCCACGGTCCAAAATGATGAGAAACGAGGCTAACTTTTTTTTTCAAAATTTCAAAAAACATGGGCTATAACCCACCGTTTTTTTCATTTTTTCATTTTGTTCAAATCCTCAAAAATGATGAAAAACGGCGTGCCATAGTATGCCGTACGATATGGGCTATAGCCCACGGTCCAAAATGATGAGAAATGAGGCTAACTTTTTTTTTCAAAATTTCAAAAAACATGGGCTATAACCCACCGTTTTTTTCATTTTTCATTTTTTTCAAATCCTCAAAAATGATGAAAAACGGCGTGCTATAGTATGCCGTACGATATGGGCTATAGCCCACGGTCCAAAATGATGAGAAACGAGGCTAACTTTTTTTTTCAAAATTTCAAAAAACATGGGCTATAACCCACCGTTTTTTTCATTTTTCATTTTTTTCAAATCCTCAAAAATGATGAAAAACGGCGTGCTATAGTATGCCGTACGATATGGGCTATGGCCCACGGTCCAAAATGATGAGAAACGAGGCTAACTTTTCTTTTCAAAATTTCAAAAAACATGGGCTATAACCCACCGTTTTTTTCATTTTTTCATTTTGTTCAAATCCTCAAAAATGATGAAAAACGGCGTGCCATATTATGCCGTACGATATGGGCTATAGCCCACGGTCCAAAATGATGAGAAACGAGGCTAACTTTTTTTTTCAAAATTTCAAAAAACATAGGCTATAACCCACCGTTTTTTTCATTTTTTCATTTTGTTCAAATCCTCAAAAATGATGAAAAACGGCGTGCCATAGTATGCCGTACGATATGGGCTATAGCCCACGGTCCAAAATGATGAGAAATGAGGCTAACTTTTTTTTTCAAAATTTCAAAAAACATTGGCTATAACCCACCGTTTTTTTCATTTTTCATTTTTTTCAAATCCTCAAAAATGATGAAAAACGGCGTGCTATAGTATGCCGTACGATATGGGCTATAGCCCACGGTCCAAAATGATGAGAAACGAGGCTAACTTTTTTTTTCAAAATTTCAAAAAACATGGGCTATAACCCACCGTTTTTTTCATTTTTCATTTTTTTCAAATCGTCAAAAATGATGAAAAACGGCACGCTATAGTATGCCGTACGATATGGGCTATAGCCCATGGTCCAAAATGATGAGAAACGAGGATAATGTTTTTTTTCAAAATTTCAAAAAACATGGGCTATAACCCACCGTTTTTTTCATTTTTCATTTTTTTCAAATCCTCAAAAATGATGAAAAACGGCGTGCCATAGTATGCCGTACGATATGGGCTATAGCCCACGGTCCAAAATGATGAGAAACGAGGCTAACTTTTTTTTCCAAAATTTCAAAAAACATGGGCTATAACCCACCGTTTTTTTCATTTTTCATTTTTTTCAAATCGTCAAAAATGATGAAAAACGGCACGCTATAGTATGCCGTACGATATGGGCTATAGCCCATGGTCCAAAATGATGAGAAACGAGGATAATTTTTTTTTTCAAAATTTCAAAAAACATGGGCTATAACCCACCGTTTTTTTCATTTTTCATTTTTTTCAAATCCTCAAAAATGATGAAAAACGGCGTGCCATAGTATGCCGTACGATATGGGCTATAGCCCACGGTCCAAAATGATGAGAAACGAGGCTAACTTTTTTTTTCAAAATTTCAAAAAACATGGGCTATAACCCACCGTTTTTTTCATTTTTCATTTTTTTCAAATCCTCAAAAATGATGAAAAACGGCGTGCTATAGTATGCCGTACGATATGGGCTATAGCCCACGGTCCAAAATGATGAGAAACGAGGCTAACTTTTTTTTTCAAAATTTCAAAAAACATGGGCTATAACCCACCGTTTTTTTCATTTTTCATTTTTTTCAAATCCTCAAAAATGATGAAAAACGGCGTGCTATAGTATGCCGTACGATATGGGCTATAGCCCACGGTCCAAAATGATGAGAAACGAGGCTAACTTATTTTTTCAAAATTTCAAAAAACATGGGCTATAACCCACCGTTTTTTTCATTTTTTCATTTTGTTCAAATCCTCAAAAATGATGAAAAACGGCACGCTATAGTATGCCGTACGATATGGGCTATAGCCTATGGTCCAAAATGATGAGAAACGAGGATAACTTTTTTTTTCAAAATTTCAAAAAACATGGGCTATAACCCACCGTTTTTTTCATTTTTCATTTTTTTCAAATCCTCAAAAATGATGAAAAACGGCGTGCCATAGTATGCCGTACGATATGGGCTATAGCCCACGGTCCAAAATGATGAGAAACGAGGCTAACTTTTTTTTTCAAAATTTCAAAAAACATGGGCTATAACCCACCGTTTTTTTCATTTTTCATTTTGTTCAAATCCTCAAAAATGATGAAAAACGGCGTGCCATAGTATGCCGTACGATATGGGCTATAGCCCACGGTCCAAAATGATGAGAAACGAGGCTAACTTTTTTTTTCAAAATTTCAAAAAACATGGGCTATAACCCACCGTTTTTTTCATTTTTTTCAAATCCTCAAAAATGATGAAAAATGGCGTGCCATAGTATGCCGTACGATATGGGCTATAGCCCACGGTCCAAAATGATGAGAAACGAGGCTAACTTTTTTTTTCAAAATTTCAAAAAACATTGGCTATAACCCACCGTATTTTTCATTTTTTTCAAATCCTCAAAAATGATGAAAAACGGCACGCTATAGTATGCCGTACGATATGGGCTATAGCCCACGGTCCAAAATGATGAGAAACGAGGCTAACTTTTTTTTTCAAAATTTCAAAAAACATGGGCTATAACCCACCGTTTTTTTCATTTTGTTCAAATCCTCAAAAATGATGAAAAACGGCACGCTATAGTATGCCGTACGATATGGGCTATAGCCCACGGTCCAAAATGATGAGAAACGAGGCTAACTTTTTTTTTCAAAATTTCAAAAAACATGGGCTATAACCCACCGTTTTTTTCATTTTGTTCAAATCCTCAAAAATGATGAAAAACGGCACGCTATAGTATGCCGTACGATATGGGCTATAGCCCACGGTCCAAAATGATGAGAAACGAGGATAACTTTTTTTTTCAAAATTTCAAAAAACATGGGCTATAACCCACCGTTTTTTTCATTTTTCATTTTTTTCAAATCCTCAAAAATGATGAAAAACGGCACGCTATAGTATGCCGTACGATATGGGCTATAGCCCATGGTCCAAAATGATGAGAAACGAGGATAACTTTTTTTTTCAAAATTTCAAAAAACATGGATTATAACCCACCGTTTTTTTCATTTTTCATTTTTTTCAAATCCTCAAAAATGATGAAAAACGGCGTGCCATATTATGCCGTACGATATGGGCTATAGCCCACGGTCCAAAATGATGAGAAACGAGGCTAACTTTTTTTTTCAAAATTTCAAAAAACATGGGCTATAACCCACCGTTTTTTTCATTTTTCATTTTGTTAAAATCCTCAAAAATGATGAAAAACGGCGTGCCATAGTATGCCGTACGATATGGGCTATAGCCCACGGTCCAAAATGATGAGAAACGAGGCTAACTTTTTTTTTCAAAATTTCAAAAAACATGGGCTATAACCCACCGTTTTTTTCATTTTTCATTTTTTTCAAATCCTCAAAAATGATGAAAAACGGCACGCTATAGTATGCCGTACGATATGGGCTATAGCCCATGGTCCAAAATGATGAGAAACGAGGATAACTTTTTTTTTCAAAATTTCAAAAAACATGGATTATAACCCACCGTTTTTTTCATTTTTCATTTTTTTCAAATCCTCAAAAATGATGAAAAACGGCGTGCCATATTATGCCGTACGATATGGGCTATAGCCCACGGTCCAAAATGATGAGAAACGAGGCTAACTTTTTTTTTCAAAATTTCAAAAAACATGGGCTATAACCCACCGTTTTTTTCATTTTTCATTTTGTTAAAATCCTCAAAAATGATGAAAAACAGCGTGCCATAGTATGCCGTACGATATGGGCTATAGCCCACGGTCCAAAATGATGAGAAACGAGGCTAACTTTTTTTTTCAAAATTTCAAAAAACATGGGCTATAACCCACCGTTTTTTTCATTTTTCATTTTTTTCAAATCCTCAAAAATGATGAAAAACGGCACGCTATAGTATGCCGTACGATATGGGCTATAGCCCACGGTCCAAAATGATGAGAAACGAGGCTAACTTTTTTTTTCAAAATTTCAAAAAACATGGGCTATAACCCACCGTTTTTTTCATTTTTCATTTTTTTCAAATCGTCAAAAATGATGAAAAACGGCACGCTATAGTATGCCGTACGATATGGGCTATAGCCCATGGTCCAAAATGATGAGAAACGAGGATAACTTTTTTTTTCAAAATTTCAAAAAACATGGGCTATAACCCACCGTTTTTTTCATTTTTCATTTTTATCAAATCCTCAAAAATGATGAAAAACGGCGTGCCATAGTATGCCGTACGATATGGGCTATAGCCCACGGTCCAAAATGATGAGAAACGAGGCTAACTTTTTTTTTCAAAATTTCAAAAAACATGGGCTATAACCCACCGTTTTTTTCATTTTTCATTTTTTTCAAATCCTCAAAAATGATGAAAAACGGCGTGCTATAGTATGCCGTACGATATGGGCTATAGCCCACGGTCCAAAATGATGAGAAACGAGGCTAACTTTTTTTTTCAAAATTTCAAAAAACATGGGCTATAACCCACCGTTTTTTTCATTTTTTCATTTTGTTCAAATCCTCAAAAATGATGAAAAACGGCACGCTATAGTATGCCGTACGATATGGGCTATAGCCTATGGTCCAAAATGATGAGAAACGAGGATAACTTTTTTTTTCAAAATTTCAAAAAACATGGGCTATAACCCACCGTTTTTTTCATTTTTTCATTTTGTTCAAATCCTCAAAAATGATGAAAAACGGCAGGCTATATAGTATGCCGTACGATATGGGCTATAGCCCACGGTCCAAAATGATGAGAAACGAGGCTAACTTTTTTTTTCAAAATTTCAAAAAACATGGGCTATAACCCACCGTTTTTTTCATTTTTTCATTTTGTTCAAATCCTCAAAAATGATGAAAAACGGCACGCTATAGTATGCCGTACGATATGGGCTATAGCCTATGGTCCAAAATGATGAGAAACGAGGATAACTTTTTTTTTCAAAATTTCAAAAAACATGGGCTATAACCCACCGTTTTTTTCATTTTTTCATTTTGTTCAAATCCTCAAAAATGATGAAAAACGGCAGGCTATAGTATGCCGTACGATATGGGCTATAGCCCACGGTCCAAAATGATGAGAAACGAGGCTAACTTTTTTTTTCAAAATTTCAAAAAACATGGGCTATAACCCACCGTTTTTTTCATTTTTCATTTTTTTCAAATCGTCAAAAATGATGAAAAACGGCACGCTATAGTATGCCGTACGATATGGGCTATAGCCCATGGTCCAAAATGATGAGAAACGAGGATAATTTTTTTTTTCAAAATTTCAAAAAACATGGGCTATAACCCACCGTTTTTTTCATTTTTCATTTTTTTCAAATCCTCAAAAATGATGAAAAACGGCGTGCCATAGTATGCCGTACGATATGGGCTATAGCCCACGGTCCAAAATGATGAGAAACGAGGCTAACTTTTTTTTTCAAAATTTCAAAAAACATGGGCTATAACCCACCGTTTTTTTCATTTTTCATTTTTTTCAAATCCTCAAAAATGATGAAAAACGACGTGCCATATTATGCCGTACGATATGGGCTATAGCCCACGGTCCAAAATGATGAGAAACGAGGCTAACTTTTTTTCCCAAAATTTCAAAAAACATGGGCTATAACCCACTGTTTTTTTCATTTTTTCATTTTGTTCAAATCGTCAAAAATGATGAAAAACGGCACGCTATAGTATGCCGTACGATATGGGCTATAGCCCATGGTCCAAAATGATGAGAAACGAGGATAACTTTTTTTTTCAAAATTTCAAAAAACATGGGCTATAACCCACCGTTTTTTTCATTTTTCATTTTTATCAAATCCTCAAAAATGATGAAAAACGGCGTGCCATAGTATGCCGTACGATATGGGCTATAGCCCACGGTCCAAAATGATGAGAAACGAGGCTAACTTTTTTTTTCAAAATTTCAAAAAACATGGGCTATAACCCACCGTTTTTTTCATTTTTCATTTTTTTCAAATCCTCAAAAATGATGAAAAACGGCGTGCTATAGTATGCCGTACGATATGGGCTATAGCCCACGGTCCAAAATGATGAGAAACGAGGCTAACTTTTTTTTTCAAAATTTCAAAAAACATGGGCTATAACCCACCGTTTTTTTCATTTTTTCATTTTGTTCAAATCCTCAAAAATGATGAAAAACGGCAGGCTATATAGTATGCCGTACGATATGGGCTATAGCCCACGGTCCAAAATGATGAGAAACGAGGCTAACTTTTTTTTTCAAAATTTCAAAAAACATGGGCTATAACCCACCGTTTTTTTCATTTTTTCATTTTGTTCAAATCCTCAAAAATGATGAAAAACGGCACGCTATAGTATGCCGTACGATATGGGCTATAGCCTATGGTCCAAAATGATGAGAAACGAGGATAACTTTTTTTTTCAAAATTTCAAAAAACATGGGCTATAACCCACCGTTTTTTTCATTTTTTCATTTTGTTCAAATCCTCAAAAATGATGAAAAACGGCAGGCTATAGTATGCCGTACGATATGGGCTATAGCCCACGGTCCAAAATGATGAGAAACGAGGCTAACTTTTTTTTTCAAAATTTCAAAAAACATGGGCTATAACCCACCGTTTTTTTCATTTTTCATTTTTTTCAAATCGTCAAAAATGATGAAAAACGGCACGCTATAGTATGCCGTACGATATGGGCTATAGCCCATGGTCCAAAATGATGAGAAACGAGGATAATTTTTTTTTTCAAAATTTCAAAAAACATGGGCTATAACCCACCGTTTTTTTCATTTTTCATTTTTTTCAAATCCTCAAAAATGATGAAAAACGGCGTGCCATAGTATGCCGTACGATATGGGCTATAGCCCACGGTCCAAAATGATGAGAAACGAGGCTAACTTTTTTTTTCAAAATTTCAAAAAACATGGGCTATAACCCACCGTTTTTTTCATTTTTCATTTTTTTCAAATCCTCAAAAATGATGAAAAACGACGTGCCATATTATGCCGTACGATATGGGCTATAGCCCACGGTCCAAAATGATGAGAAACGAGGCTAACTTTTTTTCCCAAAATTTCAAAAAACATGGGCTATAACCCACTGTTTTTTTCATTTTTTCATTTTGTTCAAATCCTCAAAAATGATGAAAAACGGCGTGCCATAGTATGCCGTACGATATGGGCTATAGCCTACGGTCCAAAATGATGAGAAACGAGGCTAACTTTTTTTTTCAAAATTTCAAAAAACATGGATTATAACCCACCGTTTTTTTCATTTTTCATTTTTTTCAAATCCTCAAAAATGATGAAAAACGGCGTGCCATATTATGCCGTACGATATGGGCTATAGCCCACGGTCCAAAATGATGAGAAACGAGGCTAACTTCTTTTTTCAAAATTTCAAAAAACATGGGCTATAACCCACCGTTTTTTTCATTTTTCATTTTGTTAAAATCCTCAAAAATGATGAAAAACGGCGTGCCATAGTATGCCGTACGATATGGGCTATAGCCCACGGTCCAAAATGATGAGAAACGAGGCTAACTTTTTTTTTCAAAATTTCAAAAACATGGGCTATAACCCACCGTTTTTTTCATTTTTTCATTTTGTTCAAATCCTCAAAAATGATGAAAAACGGCGTGCCATAGTATGCCGTACGATATGGGCTATAGCCCACGGTCCAAAATGATGAGAAACGAGGCTAACTTTTTTTTTCAAAATTTCAAAAAACATGGGCTATAACCCACCGTTTTTTTCATTTTTCATTTTTTTCAAATCCTCAAAAATGATGAAAAACGGCACGCTATAGTATGCCGTACGATATGGGCTATAGCCCATGGTCCAAAATGATGAGAAACGAGGATAACTTTTTTTTTCAAAATTTCAAAAAACATGGATTATAACCCACCGTTTTTTTCATTTTTCATTTTTTTCAAATCCTCAAAAATGATGAAAAACGGCGTGCCATATTATGCCGTACGATATGGGCTATAGCCCACGGTCCAAAATGATGAGAAACGAGGCTAACTTTTTTTTTCAAAATTTCAAAAAACATGGGCTATAACCCACCGTTTTTTTCATTTTTCATTTTTTTCAAATCCTCAAAAATGATGAAAAACGGCACGATATAGTATGCCGTACGATATGGGCTATAGCCCATGGTCCAAAATGATGAGAAACGAGGATAACTTTTTTTTTCAAAATTTCAAAAAAACATGGGCTATAACCCACCGTTTTTTTCATTTTTCATTTTTTTCAAATCCTCAAAAATGATGAAAAACGGCGTGCCATATTATGCCGTACGATATGGGCTATAGCCCACGGTCCAAAATGATGAGAAACGAGGCTAACTTTTTTTTTCAAAATTTCAAAAACATGGGCTATAACCCACCGTTTTTTTCATTTTTTCATTTTGTTCAAATCCTCAAAAATGATGAAAAACGGCGTGCCATAGTATGCCGTACGATATGGGCTATAGCCCACGGTCCAAAATGATGAGAAACGAGGCTAACTTTTTTTTTCAAAATTTCAAAAAACATGGGCTATAACCCACCGTTTTTTTCATTTTTCATTTTTTTCAAATCCTCAAAAATGATGAAAAACGGCACGCTATAGTATGCCGTACGATATGGGCTATAGCCCATGGTCCAAAATGATGAGAAACGAGGATAACTTTTTTTTTCAAAATTTCAAAAAACATGGATTATAACCCACCGTTTTTTTCATTTTTCATTTTTTTCAAATCCTCAAAAATGATGAAAAACGGCGTGCCATATTATGCCGTACGATATGGGCTATAGCCCACGGTCCAAAATGATGAGAAACGAGGCTAACTTTTTTTTTCAAAATTTCAAAAAACATGGGCTATAACCCACCGTTTTTTTTTCATTTTTCATTTTTTTCAAATCCTCAAAAATGATGAAAAACGGCACGATATAGTATGCCGTACGATATGGGCTATAGCCCACGGTCCAAAATGATGAGAAACGAGGCTAACTTTTTTTTTCAAAATTTCAAAAAACATGGGCTATAACCCACCGTTTTTTTCATTTTTTCATTTTTTTCAAATCCTCAAAAATGATGAAAAACGGCACGCTATAGTATGCCGTACGATATGGGCTATAGCCCACGGTCCAAAATGATGAGAAACGAGGCTAACTTTTTTTTTCAAAATTTCAAAAAACATGGGCTATAACCCACCGTTTTTTTCATTTTTTCATTTTGTTCAAATCCTCAAAAATGATGAAAAACGGCATGCCATAGTATGCCGTACGATATGGGCTATAGCCCACGGTCCAAAATGATGAGAAACGAGGCTAACTTTTTTTTTCAAAATTTCTAAAAACATGGGCTATAACCCACCGGTTTTTTCATTTTTTTCAAATCCTCAAAAATGATGAAAAACGGCGTGCCATAGTATGCCGTACGATATGGGCTATAGCCCACGGTCCAAAATGATGAGAAACGAGGCTAACTTTTTTTTTCAAATTTTCAAAAAACATGGGCTATAACCCACCGTTTTTTTAATTTTTTAATTTTGTTAAAATCCTCAAAAATGATGAAAAACGGCACGCTATAGTATGCCGTACGATATGGGCTATAGCCCACGGTCCAAAATGATGAGAAACGAGGCTAACTTTTTTTTTCAAAATTTCAAAAAACATGGGCTATAACCCACCGTTTTTTTCATTTTTCATTTTTTTCAAATCCTCAAAAATGATGAAAAACGGCACGCTATAGTATGCCGTACGATATGGGCTATAGCCCATGGTCCAAAATGATGAGAAACAAGGCTAACTTTTTTTTTCAAAATTTCAAAAAACATGGGCTATAACCCACCGTTTTTTTCATTTTTTTATTTTGTTCAAATCCTCAAAAATGATGAAAAACGGCGTGCCATAGTATGCCGTACGATATGGGCTATAGCCCACGGTCCAAAATGATGAGAAACGAGGCTAACTTTTTTTTTCAAAATTTCAAAAAACATGGGCTATAACCCACCGTTTTTTTCATTTTTCATTTTTTTCAAATCCTCAAAAATGATGAAAAACGGCGTGCTATAGTATGCCGTACGATATGGGCTATAGCCCACGGTCCAAAATGATGAGAAACGAGGCTAACTTTTTTTTTCAAAATTTCAAAAAACATGGGCTATAACCCATCGTTTTTGTCATTTTTTCATTTTGTTCAAATCCTCAAAAATGATGAAAAACGGCGTGCCATAGTATGCCGTACGATATGGGCTATAGCCCACGGTCCAAAATGATGAGAAACGAGGCTAACTTTTTTTTTCAAAATTTCAAAAAACATGGGCTATAACCCACCGTTTTTTTCATTTTTCATTTTTTTCAAATCCTCAAAAATGATGAAAAACGGCGTGTTATAGTATGCCGTACGATATGGGCTATAGTCCACGGTCCAAAATGATGAGAAACGAGGCTAACTTTTTTTTTCAAAATTTCAAAAAACATGGGCTATAACCCACCGTTTTTTTCTTTTTTCATTTTATTCAAATCCTCAAAAATGATGAAAAACGGCGTGCCATAGTATGCCGTACGATATGGGCTATAGCCCACGGTCCAAAATGATGAGAAACGAGGCTAACTTTTTTTTTCAAAATTTCAAAAAACATGGGCTATAACCCACCGTTTTTTTCATTTTTTCATTTTGTTCAAATCCTCAAAAATGATGAAAAACGGCGTGCCATAGTATGCCGTACGATATGGGCTATAGCCCACGGTCCAAAATGATGAGAAACGAGGCTAACTTTTTTTTTAAAAATTTCAAAAAACATGGGCTATAACCCACCGTTTTTTTCATTTTTCATTTTTTTCAAATCCTCAAAAATGATGAAAAACGGCGTGCTATAGTATGCCGTACGATATGGGCTATAGCCCACGGTCCAAAATGATGAGAAACGAGGCTAACTTTTTTTTTCAACATTTCAAAAAACATGGGCTATAACTTACCGTTTTTTTCATTTTTTCATTTTGTTCAAATCCTCAAAAATGATGAAAAACGGCGTGCCATAGTATGCCGTACGATATGGGCTATAGCCCACGGTCCAAAATGATGAGAAACGAGGCTAACTATTTTTTTCAAAATTTCAAAAAACATGGGCTATAACCCACCGTTTTTTTCATTTTTTTCAAATCCTCAAAAATGATGAAAAACGGCGTGCCATAGTATGCCGTACGATATGGGCTATAGCCCACGGTCCGAAATGATGAGAAACGAGGCTAACTTTTTTTTTCAAAATTTCAAAAAACATGGGCTATAACCCACCGTTTTTTTCATTTTTCATTTTTTTCAAATCCTCAAAAATGATGAAAAACGGCGTGCCATAGTATGCCGTACGATATGGGCTATAGCCCACGGTCCAAAATGATGGGAAACGAGGCTAACTTTTTTTTTCAAAATTTCAAAAAACATGGGCTATAACCCACCGTTTTTTTCATTTTTCATTTTTTTCAAGTCCTCAAAAATGATGAAAAACGGCGTGCTATAGTATGCCGTACGATATGGGCTATAGCCCACGGTCCAAAATGATGAGAAACGAGGCTAACTTTTTTTTTCAAAATTTCAAAAAACATGGGCTATAACCCACCGTTTTTTCATTTTGTTCAAATCCTCAAAAATGATGAAAAACGGCACGCTATAGTATGCCGTACGATATGGGCTATAGCCCACGGTCCAAAATGATGAGAAACGAGGCTAACTTTTTTTTTCAAAATTTCAAAAAACATGGGCTATAACCCACCATTTTTTTCATTTTTCATTTTTTTGAAATGCTCAAAAATGATGAAAAACGGCACGCTATAGTATGCCGTACGATATGGGCTATAGCCCATGGTCCAAAATGATGAGAAACGAGGATAACTTTTTTTTTCAAAATTTCAAAAAACATGGGCTATAACCCACCGTTTTTTTCATTTTTCATTTTTTTCAAATCCTCAAAAATGATGAAAAACGGCGTGCTATAGTATGCCGTACGATATGGGCTATAGCCCACGGTCCAAAATGATGAGAAACGAGGCTAACTTTTTTTTTCAAAATTTCAAAAAACATGGGCTATAACCCACCGTTTTTTTCATTTTTCATTTTTTTCAAATCCTCAAAAATGATGAAAAACGGCGTGCCATAGTATGCCGTACGATATGGGCTATAGCCCACGGTCCAAAATGATGAGAAACGAGGCTAACTTTTTTTTTCAAAATTTAAAAAAACATGGGCTATAACCCACCGTTTTTTCATTTTGTTCAAATCCTCAAAAATGATGAAAAACGGCACGCTATAGTATGCCGTACGATATGGGCTATAGCCCACGGTCCAAAATGATGAGAAACGAGGCTAACTTTTTTTTTCAAAATTTCAAAAAACATGGGCTATAACCCACCGTTTTTTTCATTTTTCATTTTTTTCAAATCCTCAAAAATGATGAAAAACGGCGTGCCATAGTATGCCGTACGATATGGGCTATAGCCCATGGTCCAAAATGATGAGAAACGAGGATAACTTTTTTTTTCAAAATTTCAAAAAACATGGGCTATAACCCACCGTTTTTTTCATTTTTCATTTTTTTCAAATCCTCAAAAATGATAAAAAACTGCGTGCCATAGTATGCCGTACGATATGGGCTATAGCCCACGGTCCAAAATGATGAGAAACGAGGCTAACTTTTTTTTTCAAAATTTCAAAAAACATGGGCTATAACCCACCGTTTTTTTCATTTTTTCATTTTGTTCAAATCCTCAAAAATGATGAAAAACGGCGTGCCATAGTATGCCGTACGATATGGGCTATAGCCCACGGTCCAAAATGATGAGAAACGAGGCTAACTTTTTTTTTCAAAATTTCAAAAAACATGGGCTATAACCCACCGTTTTTTTCATTGTTTTCAAATCCTCAAAAATGATGAAAAACGGCGTGCCATAGTATGCCGTACGATATGGGCTATAGCCCACGGTCCAAAATGATGAGAAACGAGGCCAACCTTTTTTTTCAAAATTTCAAAAAACATGGGCTATAACCCACCGTTTTTTTCATTTTTTCATTTTGTTCAAATCCTCAAAAATGATGAAAAACGGCACGCTATAGTATGCCGTACGATATGGGCTATAGCCCACGGTCCAAAATGATGAGAAACGAGGCTAACTTTTTTTTTCAAAATTTCAAAAAACATGGGCTATATCCCACCGATTTTTT
This sequence comes from Protomyctophum bolini, assembly GCF_963924005.1. Classification (NCBI taxonomy): domain Eukaryota; kingdom Metazoa; phylum Chordata; class Actinopteri; order Myctophiformes; family Myctophidae; genus Protomyctophum; species Protomyctophum bolini. Next base: position 45,357,352 of record NC_137873.1, on the reverse strand, counting down.
CATTTTTCATTTTTTTCAAATCCTCAAAAATGATGAAAAACGGCACGCTATAGTATGCCGTACGATATGGGCTATAGCCCATGGTCCAAAATGATGAGAAACGAGGATAACTTTTTTTTTCAAAATTTCAAAAAACATGGGCTATAACCCACCGTTTTTTTCATTTTTCCTTTTTTTTCAAATCCTCAAAAATGATGAAAAACGGCGTGCCATATTATGCCGTACGATATGGGCTATAGCCCACGGTCCAAAATGATGAGAAACGAGGCTAACTTTTTTTTTCAAAATTTCAAAAAACATGGGCTATAACCCACCGTTTTTTTCATATTTTCATTTTGTTCAAATCCTCAAAAATGATGAAAAACGGCGTGCCATAGTATGCCGTACGATATGGGCTATAGCCCACGGTCCAAAATGATGAGAAACGAAGCTAACTTTTTTTTTCAAAATTTCAAAAAACATGGGCTATAACCCACCGTTTTTTTCATTTTTCATTTTTTTCAAATCCTCAAAAATGATGAAAAACGGCACGATATAGTATGCCGTACGATATGGGCTATAGCCCACGGTCCAAAATGATGAGAAACGAGGATAACTTTTTTTTTCAAAATTTCAAAAAACATGGGCTATAACCCACCGTTTTTTTCATTTTTTCATTTTGTTCAAATCCTCAAAAATGATGAAAAACGGCAGGCTATAGTATGCCGTACGATATGGGCTATAGCCCACGGTCCAAAATGATGAGAAACGAGGCTAACTTTTTTTTTCAAAATTTCAAAAAACATGGGCTATAACCCACCGTTTTTTTCATTTTTCATTTTTTTCAAATCCTCAAAAATGATGAAAAACGGCGTGCCATAGTATGCCGTACGATATGGGCTATAGCCCACGGTCCAAAATGGTGAGAAACGAGGCTAACTTTTTTTTTCAAAATTTCAAAAAACATGGGCTATAACCCACCGTTTTTTTCATTTTTCATTTTTTTCAAATCGTCAAAAATGATGAAAAACGGCACGCTATAGTATGCCGTACGATATGGGCTATAGCCCACGGTCCAAAATGATGAGAAACGAGGCTAACTTTTTTTTTCAAAATTTCAAAAAACATGGGCTATAATCCACAGTTTTTTTCATTTTTCATTTTTTTCAAATCCTCAAAAATGATGAAAAACGGCGTGCTATAGTATGCCGTACGATATGGGCTATAGCCCACGGTCCAAAATGATGAGAAACGAGGCTAACTTTTTTTTTCAAAATTTCAAAAAACATGGGCTATAACCCACCGTTTTTTTCATTTTTCATTTTTTTCAAATCCTCAAAAATGATGAAAAACGGCGTGCCATAGTATGCCGTACGATATGGGCTATAGCCCACGGTCCAAAATGATGAGAAACGAGGCTAACTTTTTTTTTCAAAATTTCAAAAAACATAGGCTATAACCCACCGTTTTTTTCATTTTTCATTTTTTTCAAATCCTCAAAAATGATGAAAAACGGCGTGCTATAGTATGCCGTACGATATGGGCTATGGCCCACGGTCCAAAATGATGAGAAACGAGGCTAACTTTTCTTTTCAAAATTTCAAAAAACATGGGCTATAACCCACCGTTTTTTTCATTTTTTAATTTTGTTCAAATCCTCAAAAATGATGAAAAACGGCGTGCCATATTATGCCGTACGATATGGGCTATAGCCCACGGTCCAAAATGATGAGAAACGAGGCTAACTTTTTTTTTCAAAATTTCAAAAAACATGGGCTATAACCCACCGTTTTTTTCATTTTTTCATTTTGTTCAAATCCTCAAAAATGATGAAAAACGGCGTGCCATAGTATGCCGTACGATATGGGCTATAGCCCACGGTCCAAAATGATGAGAAATGAGGCTAACTTTTTTTTTCAAAATTTCAAAAAACATGGGATATAACCCACCGTTTTTTTCATTTTTCATTTTTTTCAAATCCTCAAAAATGATGAAAAACGGCGTGCTATAGTATGCCGTACGATATGGGCTATAGCCCACGGTCCAAAATGATGAGAAACGAGGCTAACTTTTTTTTTCAAAATTTCAAAAAACATGGGCTATAACCCACCGTTTTTTTCATTTTTCATTTTTTTCAAATCGTCAAAAATGATGAAAAACGGCACGCTATAGTATGCCGTACGATATGGGCTATAGCCCATGGTCCAAAATGATGAGAAACGAGGATAATGTTTTTTTTCAAAATTTCAAAAAACATGGGCTATAACCCACCGTTTTTTTCATTTTTCATTTTTTTCAAATCCTCAAAAATGATGAAAAACGGCGTGCCATAGTATGCCGTACGATATGGGCTATAGCCCACGGTCCAAAATGATGAGAAACGAGGCTAACTTTTTTTTTCAAAATTTCAAAAAACATGGGCTATAACCCACCGTTTTTTTCATTTTTCATTTTTTTCAAATCGTCAAAAATGATGAAAAACGGCACGCTATAGTATGCCGTACGATATGGGCTATAGCCCATGGTCCAAAATGATGAGAAACGAGGATAATTTTTTTTTTCAAAATTTCAAAAAACATGGGCTATAACCCACCGTTTTTTTCATTTTTCATTTTTTTCAAATCCTCAAAAATGATGAAAAACGGCGTGCCATAGTATGCCGTACGATATGGGCTATAGCCCACGGTCCAAAATGATGAGAAACGAGGCTAACTTTTTTTTTCAAAATTTCAAAAAACATGGGCTATAACCCACCGTTTTTTTCATTTTTCATTTTTTTCAAATCCTCAAAAATGATGAAAAACGGCGTGCTATAGTATGCCGTACGATATGGGCTATGGCCCACGGTCCAAAATGATGAGAAACGAGGCTAACTTTTCTTTTCAAAATTTCAAAAAACATGGGCTATAACCCACCGTTTTTTTCATTTTTTAATTTTGTTCAAATCCTCAAAAATGATGAAAAACGGCGTGCCATAGTATGCCGTACGATATGGGCTATAGCCCACGGTCCAAAATGATGAGAAACGAGGCTAACTTTTTTTTTCAAAATTTCAAAAAACATGGGCTATAACCCACCGTTTTTTTCATTTTTCATTTTGTTCAAATCCTCAAAAATGATGAAAAACGGCGTGCCATAGTATGCCGTACGATATGGGCTATAGCCCACGGTCCAAAATGATGAGAAACGAGGCTAACTTTTTTTTTCAAAATTTCAAAAAACATGGGCTATAACCCACCGTTTTTTTCATTTTTTTCAAATCCTCAAAAATGATGAAAAATGGCGTGCCATAGTATGCCGTACGATATGGGCTATAGCCCACGGTCCAAAATGATGAGAAACGAGGCTAACTTTTTTTTTCAAAATTTAAAAAAACATTGGCTATAACCCACCGTATTTTTCATTTTTTTCAAATCCTCAAAAATGATGAAAAACGGCACGCTATAGTATGCCGTACGATATGGGCTATAGCCCACGGTCCAAAATGATGATAAACGAGGCTAACTTTTTTTTTCAAAATTTCAAAAAACATGGGCTATAACCCACCGTTTTTTTCATTTTGTTCAAATCCTCAAAAATGATGAAAAACGGCACGCTATAGTATGCCGTACGATATGGGCTATAGCCCACGGTCCAAAATGATGAGAAACGAGGCTAACTTTTTTTTTCAAAATTTCAAAAAACATGGGCTATAACCCACCGTTTTTTTCATTTTGTTCAAATCCTCAAAAATGATGAAAAACGGCACGCTATAGTATGCCGTACGATATGGGCTATAGCCCACGGTCCAAAATGATGAGAAACGAGGATAACTTTTTTTTTCAAAATTTCAAAAAACATGGGCTATAACCCACCGTTTTTTTCATTTTTCATTTTTTTCAAATCCTCAAAAATGATGAAAAACGGCACGCTATAGTATGCCGTACGATATGGGCTATAGCCCATGGTCCAAAATGATGAGAAACGAGGATAACTTTTTTTTTCAAAATTTCAAAAAACATGGATTATAACCCACCGTTTTTTTCATTTTTCATTTTTTTCAAATCCTCAAAAATGATGAAAAACGGCGTGCCATATTATGCCGTACGATATGGGCTATAGCCCACGGTCCAAAATGATAAGAAACGAGGCTAACTTTTTTTTTCAAAATTTCAAAAAACATGGGCTATAACCCACCGTTTTTTTCATTTTTCATTTTGTTAAAATCCTCAAAAATGATGAAAAACGGCGTGCCATAGTATGCCGTACGATATGGGCTATAGCCCACGGTCCAAAATGATGAGAAACGAGGCTAACTTTTTTTTTCAAAATTTCAAAAAACATGGGCTATAACCCACCGTTTTTTTCATTTTTCATTTTTTTCAAATCGTCAAAAATGATGAAAAACGGCACGCTATAGTATGCCGTACGATATGGGCTATAGCCCACGGTCCAAAATGATGAGAAACGAGGCTAACTTTTTTTTTCAAAATTTCAAAAAACATGGGCTATAACCCACCGTTTTTTTCATTTTTCATTTTTTTCAAATCGTCAAAAATGATGAAAAACGGCACGCTATAGTATGCCGTACGATATGGGCTATAGCCCATGGTCCAAAATGATGAGAAACGAGGATAACTTTTTTTTTCAAAATTTCAAAAAACATGGGCTATAACCCACCGTTTTTTTCATTTTTCATTTTTTTCAAATCCTCAAAAATGATGAAAAACGGCGTGCCATAGTATGCCGTACGATATGGGCTATAGCCCACGGTCCAAAATGATGAGAAACGAGGCTAACTTTTTTTTTCAAAATTTCAAAAAACATGGGCTATAACCCACCGTTTTTTTCATTTTTTCATTTTGTTCAAATCCTCAAAAATGATGAAAAACGGCACGCTATAGTATGCCGTACGATATGGGCTATAGCCTATGGTCCAAAATGATGAGAAACGAGGATAACTTTTTTTTTCAAAATTTCAAAAAACATGGGCTATAACCCACCGTTTTTTTCATTTTTTCATTTTGTTCAAATCCTCAAAAATGATGAAAAACGGCAGGCTATAGTATGCCGTACGATATGGGCTATAGCCCACGGTCCAAAATGATGAGAAACGAGGCTAACTTTTTTTTTCAAAATTTCAAAAAACATGGGCTATAACCCACCGTTTTTTTCATTTTTCATTTTTTTCAAATCCTCAAAAATGATGAAAAACGGCGTGCCATAGTATGCCGTACGATATGGGCTATAGCCCACGGTCCAAAATGATGAGAAACGAGGCTAACTTTTTTTTTCAAAATTTCAAAAAACATGGGCTATAACCCACCGTTTTTTTCATTTTTCATTTTTTTCAAATCCTCAAAAATGATGAAAAACGGCACGCTATAGTATGCCGTACGATATGGGCTATAGCCCACGGTCCAAAATGATGAGAAACGAGGCTAACTTTTTTTTTCAAAATTTCAAAAAACATGGGCTATAACCCACCGTTTTTTTCATTTTTCATTTTTTTCAAATCGTCAAAAATGATGAAAAACGGCACGCTATAGTATGCCGTACGATATGGGCTATAGCCCATGGTCCAAAATGATGAGAAACGAGGATAACTTTTTTTTTCAAAATTTCAAAAAACATGGGCTATAACCCACCGTTTTTTTCATTTTTCATTTTTTTCAAATCCTCAAAAATGATGAAAAACGGCGTGCCATAGTATGCCGTACGATATGGGCTATAGCCCACGGTCCAAAATGATGAGAAACGAGGCTAACTTTTTTTTTCAAAATTTCAAAAAACATGGGCTATAACCCACCGTTTTTTTCATTTTTTCATTTTGTTCAAATCCTCAAAAATGATGAAAAACGGCACGCTATAGTATGCCGTACGATATGGGCTATAGCCTATGGTCCAAAATGATGAGAAACGAGGATAACTTTTTTTTTCAAAATTTCAAAAAACATGGGCTATAACCCACCGTTTTTTTCATTTTTTCATTTTGTTCAAATCCTCAAAAATGATGAAAAACGGCAGGCTATAGTATGCCGTACGATATGGGCTATAGCCCACGGTCCAAAATGATGAGAAACGAGGCTAACTTTTTTTTTCAAAATTTCAAAAAACATGGGCTATAACCCACCGTTTTTTTCATTTTTCATTTTTTTCAAATCCTCAAAAATGATGAAAAACGGCGTGCCATAGTATGCCGTACGATATGGGCTATAGCCCACGGTCCAAAATGATGAGAAATGAGGCTAACTTTTTTTTTCAAAATTTCAAAAAACATGGGATATAACCCACCGTTTTTTTCATTTTTCATTTTTTTCAAATCCTCAAAAATGATGAAAAACGGCGTGCTATAGTATGCCGTACGATATGGGCTATAGCCCACGGTCCAAAATGATGAGAAACGAGGCTAACTTTTTTTTTCAAAATTTCAAAAAACATGGGCTATAACCCACCGTTTTTTTCATTTTTCATTTTTTTCAAATCGTCAAAAATGATGAAAAACGGCACGCTATAGTATGCCGTACGATATGGGCTATAGCCCATGGTCCAAAATGATGAGAAACGAGGATAATGTTTTTTTTCAAAATTTCAAAAAACATGGGCTATAACCCACCGTTTTTTTCATTTTTCATTTTTTTCAAATCCTCAAAAATGATGAAAAACGGCGTGCCATAGTATGCCGTACGATATGGGCTATAGCCCACGGTCCAAAATGATGAGAAACGAGGCTAACTTTTTTTTTCAAAATTTCAAAAAACATGGGCTATAACCCACCGTTTTTTTCATTTTTCATTTTTTTCAAATCGTCAAAAATGATGAAAAACGGCACGCTATAGTATGCCGTACGATATGGGCTATAGCCCATGGTCCAAAATGATGAGAAACGAGGATAATTTTTTTTTTCAAAATTTCAAAAAACATGGGCTATAACCCACCGTTTTTTTCATTTTTCATTTTTTTCAAATCCTCAAAAATGATGAAAAACGGCGTGCCATAGTATGCCGTACGATATGGGCTATAGCCCACGGTCCAAAATGATGAGAAACGAGGCTAACTTTTTTTTTCAAAATTTCAAAAAACATGGGCTATAACCCACCGTTTTTTTCATTTTTCATTTTTTTCAAATCCTCAAAAATGATGAAAAACGGCGTGCTATAGTATGCCGTACGATATGGGCTATGGCCCACGGTCCAAAATGATGAGAAACGAGGCTAACTTTTCTTTTCAAAATTTCAAAAAACATGGGCTATAACCCACCGTTTTTTTCATTTTTTAATTTTGTTCAAATCCTCAAAAATGATGAAAAACGGCGTGCCATAGTATGCCGTACGATATGGGCTATAGCCCACGGTCCAAAATGATGAGAAACGAGGCTAACTTTTTTTTTCAAAATTTCAAAAAACATGGGCTATAACCCACCGTTTTTTTCATTTTTCATTTTGTTCAAATCCTCAAAAATGATGAAAAACGGCGTGCCATAGTATGCCGTACGATATGGGCTATAGCCCACGGTCCAAAATGATGAGAAACGAGGCTAACTTTTTTTTTCAAAATTTCAAAAAACATGGGCTATAACCCACCGTTTTTTTCATTTTTTTCAAATCCTCAAAAATGATGAAAAATGGCGTGCCATAGTATGCCGTACGATATGGGCTATAGCCCACGGTCCAAAATGATGAGAAACGAGGCTAACTTTTTTTTTCAAAATTTAAAAAAACATTGGCTATAACCCACCGTATTTTTCATTTTTTTCAAATCCTCAAAAATGATGAAAAACGGCACGCTATAGTATGCCGTACGATATGGGCTATAGCCCACGGTCCAAAATGATGATAAACGAGGCTAACTTTTTTTTTCAAAATTTCAAAAAACATGGGCTATAACCCACCGTTTTTTTCATTTTGTTCAAATCCTCAAAAATGATGAAAAACGGCACGCTATAGTATGCCGTACGATATGGGCTATAGCCCACGGTCCAAAATGATGAGAAACGAGGCTAACTTTTTTTTTCAAAATTTCAAAAAACATGGGCTATAACCCACCGTTTTTTTCATTTTGTTCAAATCCTCAAAAATGATGAAAAACGGCACGCTATAGTATGCCGTACGATATGGGCTATAGCCCACGGTCCAAAATGATGAGAAACGAGGATAACTTTTTTTTTCAAAATTTCAAAAAACATGGGCTATAACCCACCGTTTTTTTCATTTTTCATTTTTTTCAAATCCTCAAAAATGATGAAAAACGGCACGCTATAGTATGCCGTACGATATGGGCTATAGCCCATGGTCCAAAATGATGAGAAACGAGGATAACTTTTTTTTTCAAAATTTCAAAAAACATGGATTATAACCCACCGTTTTTTTCATTTTTCATTTTTTTCAAATCCTCAAAAATGATGAAAAACGGCGTGCCATATTATGCCGTACGATATGGGCTATAGCCCACGGTCCAAAATGATAAGAAACGAGGCTAACTTTTTTTTTCAAAATTTCAAAAAACATGGGCTATAACCCACCGTTTTTTTCATTTTTCATTTTGTTAAAATCCTCAAAAATGATGAAAAACGGCGTGCCATAGTATGCCGTACGATATGGGCTATAGCCCACGGTCCAAAATGATGAGAAACGAGGCTAACTTTTTTTTTCAAAATTTCAAAAAACATGGGCTATAACCCACCGTTTTTTTCATTTTTCATTTTTTTCAAATCGTCAAAAATGATGAAAAACGGCACGCTATAGTATGCCGTACGATATGGGCTATAGCCCACGGTCCAAAATGATGAGAAACGAGGCTAACTTTTTTTTTCAAAATTTCAAAAAACATGGGCTATAACCCACCGTTTTTTTCATTTTTCATTTTTTTCAAATCGTCAAAAATGATGAAAAACGGCACGCTATAGTATGCCGTACGATATGGGCTATAGCCCATGGTCCAAAATGATGAGAAACGAGGATAACTTTTTTTTTCAAAATTTCAAAAAACATGGGCTATAACCCACCGTTTTTTTCATTTTTCATTTTTTTCAAATCCTCAAAAATGATGAAAAACGGCGTGCCATAGTATGCCGTACGATATGGGCTATAGCCCACGGTCCAAAATGATGAGAAACGAGGCTAACTTTTTTTTTCAAAATTTCAAAAAACATGGGCTATAACCCACCGTTTTTTTCATTTTTTCATTTTGTTCAAATCCTCAAAAATGATGAAAAACGGCACGCTATAGTATGCCGTACGATATGGGCTATAGCCTATGGTCCAAAATGATGAGAAACGAGGATAACTTTTTTTTTCAAAATTTCAAAAAACATGGGCTATAACCCACCGTTTTTTTCATTTTTTCATTTTGTTCAAATCCTCAAAAATGATGAAAAACGGCAGGCTATAGTATGCCGTACGATATGGGCTATAGCCCACGGTCCAAAATGATGAGAAACGAGGCTAACTTTTTTTTTCAAAATTTCAAAAAACATGGGCTATAACCCACCGTTTTTTTCATTTTTCATTTTTTTCAAATCCTCAAAAATGATGAAAAACGGCGTGCCATAGTATGCCGTACGATATGGGCTATAGCCCACGGTCCAAAATGATGAGAAACGAGGCTAACTTTTTTTTTCAAAATTTCAAAAAACATGGGCTATAACCCACCGTTTTTTTCATTTTTCATTTTTTTCAAATCCTCAAAAATGATGAAAAACGGCACGCTATAGTATGCCGTACGATATGGGCTATAGCCCACGGTCCAAAATGATGAGAAACGAGGCTAACTTTTTTTTTCAAAATTTCAAAAAACATGGGCTATAACCCACCGTTTTTTTCATTTTTCATTTTTTTCAAATCGTCAAAAATGATGAAAAACGGCACGCTATAGTATGCCGTACGATATGGGCTATAGCCCATGGTCCAAAATGATGAGAAACGAGGATAACTTTTTTTTTCAAAATTTCAAAAAACATGGGCTATAACCCACCGTTTTTTTCATTTTTCATTTTTTTCAAATCCTCAAAAATGATGAAAAACGGCGTGCCATAGTATGCCGTACGATATGGGCTATAGCCCACGGTCCAAAATGATGAGAAACGAGGCTAACTTTTTTTTTCAAAATTTCAAAAAACATGGGCTATAACCCACCGTTTTTTTCATTTTTTCATTTTGTTCAAATCCTCAAAAATGATGAAAAACGGCACGCTATAGTATGCCGTACGATATGGGCTATAGCCTATGGTCCAAAATGATGAGAAACGAGGATAACTTTTTTTTTCAAAATTTCAAAAAACATGGGCTATAACCCACCGTTTTTTTCATTTTTTCATTTTGTTCAAATCCTCAAAAATGATGAAAAACGGCAGGCTATAGTATGCCGTACGATATGGGCTATAGCCCACGGTCCAAAATGATGAGAAACGAGGCTAACTTTTTTTTTCAAAATTTCAAAAAACATGGGCTATAACCCACCGTTTTTTTCATTTTTCATTTTTTTCAAATCCTCAAAAATGATGAAAAACGGCGTGCCATAGTATGCCGTACGATATGGGCTATAGCCCACGGTCCAAAATGATGAGAAACGAGGCTAACTTTTTTTTTCAAAATTTCAAAAAACATGGGCTATAACCCACCGTTTTTTTCATTTTTCATTTTTTTCAAATCGTCAAAAATGATGAAAAACGGCACGCTATAGTATGCCGTACGATATGGGCTATAGCCCATGGTCCAAAATGATGAGAAACGAGGATAATTTTTTTTTTCAAAATTTCAAAAAACATGGGCTATAACCCACCGTTTTTTTCATTTTTCATTTTTTTCAAATCCTCAAAAATGATGAAAAACGGCGTGCCATAGTATGCCGTACGATATGGGCTATAGCCCACGGTCCAAAATGATGAGAAACGAGGCTAACTTTTTTTTTCAAAATTTCAAAAAACATGGGCTATAACCCACCGTTTTTTTCATTTTTCATTTTTTTCAAATCCTCAAAAATGATGAAAAACGGCGTGCTATAGTATGCCGTACGATATGGGCTATAGCCCACGGTCCAAAATGATGAGAAACGAGGCTAACTTTTTTTTTCAAAATTTCAAAAAACATGGGCTATAACCCACCGTTTTTTTTATTTTTCATTTTTTTCAAATCCTCAAAAATGATGAAAAACGGCGTGCTATAGTATGCCGTACGATATGGGCTATAGCCCACGGTCCAAAATGATGAGAAACGAGGCTAACTTATTTTTTCAAAATTTCAAAAAACATGGGCTATAACCCACCGTTTTTTTCATTTTTTCATTTTGTTCAAATCCTCAAAAATGATGAAAAACGGCACGCTATAGTATGCCGTACGATATGGGCTATAGCCTATGGTCCAAAATGATGAGAAACGAGGATAACTTTTTTTTTCAAAATTTCAAAAAACATGGGCTATAACCCACCGTTTTTTTTATTTTTCATTTTTTTCAAATCCTCAAAAATGATGAAAAACGGCGTGCCATAGTATGCCGTACGATATGGGCTATAGCCCACGGTCCAAAATGATGAGAAACGAGGCTAACTTTTTTTTTCAAAATTTCAAAAAACATGGGCTATAACCCACCGTTTTTTTCATTTTTCATTTTTTTCAAATCCTCAAAAATGATGAAAAACGGCGTGCTATAGTATGCCGTACGATATGGGCTATAGCCCACGGTCCAAAATGATGAGAAACGAGGCTAACTTTTTTTTTCAAAATTTCAAAAAACATGGGCTATAACCCACCGTTTTTTTCATTTTTTCATTTTGTTCAAATCCTCAAAAATGATGAAAAACGGCACGCTATAGTATGCCGTACGATATGGGCTATAGCCTATGGTCCAAAATGATGAGAAACGAGGATAACTTTTTTTTTCAAAATTTCAAAAAACATGGGCTATAACCCACCGTTTTTTTCATTTTTTCATTTTGTTCAAATCCTCAAAAATGATGAAAAACGGCAGGCTATAGTATGCCGTACGATATGGGCTATAGCCCACGGTCCAAAATGATGAGAAACGAGGCTAACTTTTTTTTTCAAAATTTCAAAAAACATGGGCTATAACCCACCGTTTTTTTCATTTTTCATTTTTTTCAAATCCTCAAAAATGATGAAAAACGGCGTGCCATAGTATGCCGTACGATATGGGCTATAGCCCACGGTCCAAAATGATGAGAAACGAGGCTAACTTTTTTTTTCAAATTTTCAAAAAACATGGGCTATAACCCACCGTTTTTTTCATTTTTCATTTTTTTCAAATCGTCAAAAATGATGAAAAACGGCACGCTATAGTATGCCGTACGATATGGGCTATAGCCCATGGTCCAAAATGATGAGAAACGAGGATAATTTTTTTTTTCAAAATTTCAAAAAACATGGGCTATAACCCACCGTTTTTTTCATTTTTCATTTTTTTCAAATCCTCAAAAATGATGAAAAACGGCGTGCCATAGTATGCCGTACGATATGGGCTATAGCCCACGGTCCAAAATGATGAGAAACGAGGCTAACTTTTTTTTTCAAAATTTCAAAAAACATGGGCTATAACCCACCGTTTTTTTCATTTTTCATTTTTTTCAAATCCTCAAAAATGATGAAAAACGGCGTGCTATAGTATGCCGTACGATATGGGCTATAGCCCACGGTCCAAAATGATGAGAAACGAGGCTAACTTTTTTTTTCAAAATTTCAAAAAACATGGGCTATAACCCACCGTTTTTTTCATTTTTCATTTTTTTCAAATCCTCAAAAATGATGAAAAACGGCGTGCTATAGTATGCCGTACGATATGGGCTATAGCCCACGGTCCAAAATGATGAGAAACGAGGCTAACTTATTTTTTCAAAATTTCAAAAAACATGGGCTATAACCCACCGTTTTTTTCATTTTTTCATTTTGTTCAAATCCTCAAAAATGATGAAAAACGGCACGCTATAGTATGCCGTACGATATGGGCTATAGCCTATGGTCCAAAATGATGAGAAACGAGGATAACTTTTTTTTTCAAAATTTCAAAAAACATGGGCTATAACCCACCGTTTTTTTTATTTTTCATTTTTTTCAAATCCTCAAAAATGATGAAAAACGGCGTGCCATAGTATGCCGTACGATATGGGCTATAGCCCACGGTCCAAAATGATGAGAAACGAGGCTAACTTTTTTTTTCAAAATTTAAAAAAACATGGGCTATAACCCACCGTTTTTTTCATTTTTTAATTTTGTTCAAATCCTCAAAAATGATGAAAAACGGCGTGCCATAGTATGCCGTACGATATGGGCTATAGCCCACGGTCCAAAATGATGAGAAACGAGGCTAACTTTTTTTTTCAAAATTTCAAAAAACATGGGCTATAACCCACCGTTTTTTTCATTTTTCATTTTGTTCAAATCCTCAAAAATGATGAAAAACGGCGTGCCATAGTATGCCGTACGATATGGGCTATAGCCCACGGTCCAAAATGATGAGAAACGAGGCTAACTTTTTTTTTCAAAATTTCAAAAAACATGGGCTATAACCCACCGTTTTTTTCATTTTTTTCAAATCCTCAAAAATGATGAAAAATGGCGTGCCATAGTATACCGTACGATATGGGCTATAGCCCACGGTCCAAAATGATGAGAAACGAGGCTAACTTTTTTTTTCAAAATTTCAAAAAACATTGGCTATAACCCACCGTATTTTTCATTTTTTTCAAATCCTCAAAAATGATGAAAAACGGCACGCTATAGTATGCCGTACGATATGGGCTATAGCCCACGGTCCAAAATGATGATAAACGAGGCTAACTTTTTTTTTCAAAATTTCAAAAAACATGGGCTATAACCCACCGTTTTTTTCATTTTGTTCAAATCCTCAAAAATGATGAAAAACGGCACGCTATAGTATGCCGTACGATATGGGCTATAGCCCACGGTCCAAAATGATGAGAAACGAGGCTAACTTTTTTTTTCAAAATTTCAAAAAACATGGGCTATAACCCACCGTTTTTTTCATTTTGTTCAAATCCTCAAAAATGATGAAAAACGGCACGCTATAGTATGCCGTACGATATGGGCTATAGCCCACGGTCCAAAATGATGAGAAACGAGGATAACTTTTTTTTTCAAAATTTCAAAAAACATGGGCTATAACCCACCGTTTTTTTCATTTTTCATTTTTTTCAAATCCTCAAAAATGATGAAAAACGGCGTGCCATATTATGCCGTACGATATGGGCTATAGCCCACGGTCCAAAATGATGAGAAACGAGGCTAACTTTTTTTTTCAAAATTTCAAAAAACATGGGCTATAACCCACCGTTTTTTTCATTTTGTTCAAATCCTCAAAAATGATGAAAAACGGCACGCTATAGTATGCCGTACGATATGGGCTATAGCCCACGGTCCAAAATGATGAGAAACGAGGCTAACTTTTTTTTTCAAAATTTTAAAAAACATGGGCTATAACCCACCGTTTTTTTCATTTTGTTCAAATCCTCAAAAATGATGAAAAACGGCACGCTATAGTATGCCGTACGATATGGGCTATAGCCCACGGTCCAAAATGATGAGAAACGAGGATAACTTTTTTTTTCAAAATTTCAAAAAACATGGGCTATAACCCACCGTTTTTTTCATTTTTCATTTTTTTCAAATCCTCAAAAATGATGAAAAACGGCACGCTATAGTATGCCGTACGATATGGGCTATAGCCCATGGTCCAAAATGATGAGAAACGAGGATAACTTTTTTTTTCAAAATTTCAAAAAACATGGGCTATAACCCACCGTTTTTTTCATTTTTCATTTTTTTCAAATCGTCAAAAATGATGAAAAACGGCACGCTATAGTATGCCGTACGATATGGGCTATAGCCCATGGTCCAAAATGATGAGAAACGAGGATAACTTTTTTTTTCAAAATTTCAAAAAACATGGGCTATAACCCACCGTTTTTTTCATTTTTCATTTTTTTCAAATCCTCAAAAATGATGAAAAACGGCGTGCCATAGTATGCCGTACGATATGGGCTATAGCCCACGGTCCAAAATGATGAGAAACGAGGCTAACTTTTTTTTTCAAAATTTCAAAAAACATGGGCTATAACCCACCGTTTTTTTCATTTTTCATTTTTTTCAAATCCTCAAAAATGATGAAAAACGGCGTGCTATAGTATGCCGTACGATATGGGCTATAGCCCACGGTCCAAAATGATGAGAAACGAGGCTAACTTTTTTTTTCAAAATTTCAAAAAACATGGGCTATAACCCACCGTTTTTTTCATTTTTTCATTTTGTTCAAATCCTCAAAAATGATGAAAAACGGCACGCTATAGTATGCCGTACGATATGGGCTATAGCCTATGGTCCAAAATGATGAGAAACGAGGATAACTTTTTTTTTCAAAATTTCAAAAAACATGGGCTATAACCCACCGTTTTTTTCATTTTTTCATTTTGTTCAAATCCTCAAAAATGATGAAAAACGGCAGGCTATAGTATGCCGTACGATATGGGCTATAGCCCACGGTCCAAAATGATGAGAAACGAGGCTAACTTTTTTTTTCAAAATTTCAAAAAACATGGGCTATAACCCACCGTTTTTTTCATTTTTTTCAAATCGTCAAAAATGATGAAAAACGGCACGCTATAGTATGCCGTACGATATGGGCTATAGCCCACGGTCCAAAATGATGAGAAACGAGGCTAACTTTTTTTTTCAAAATTTCAAAAAACATGGGCTATAACCCACCGTTTTTTTCATTTTTCATTTTTTTCAAATCCTCAAAAATGATGAAAAACGGCGTGCTATAGTATGCCGTACGATATGGGCTATAGCCCACGGTCCAAAATGATGAGAAACGAGGCTAACTTTTTTTTTCAAAATTTCAAAAAACATGGGCTATAACCCACCGTTTTTTTCATTTTTCATTTTTTTCAAATCCTCAAAAATGATGAAAAACGGCGTGCTATAGTATGCCGTACGATATGGGCTATAGCCCACGGTCCAAAATGATGAGAAACGAGGCTAACTTATTTTTTCAAAATTTCAAAAAACATGGGCTATAACCCACCGTTTTTTTCATTTTTTCATTTTGTTCAAATCCTCAAAAATGATGAAAAACGGCACGCTATAGTATGCCGTACGATATGGGCTATAGCCTATGGTCCAAAATGATGAGAAACGAGGATAACTTTTTTTTTCAAAATTTCAAAAAACATGGGCTATAACCCACCGTTTTTTTCATTTTTCATTTTGTTCAAATCCTCAAAAATGATGAAAAACGGCGTGCCATAGTATGCCGTACGATATGGGCTATAGCCCACGGTCCAAAATGATGAGAAACGAGGCTAACTTTTTTTTTCAAAATTTCAAAAAACATGGGCTATAACCCACCGTTTTTTTCATTTTTTTCAAATCCTCAAAAATGATGAAAAATGGCGTGCCATAGTATACCGTACGATATGGGCTATAGCCCACGGTCCAAAATGATGAGAAACGAGGCTAACTTTTTTTTTCAAAATTTCAAAAAACATTGGCTATAACCCACCGTATTTTTCATTTTTTTCAAATCCTCAAAAATGATGAAAAACGGCACGCTATAGTATGCCGTACGATATGGGCTATAGCCCACGGTCCAAAATGATGATAAACGAGGCTAACTTTTTTTTTCAAAATTTCAAAAAACATGGGCTATAACCCACCGTTTTTTTCATTTTGTTCAAATCCTCAAAAATGATGAAAAACGGCACGCTATAGTATGCCGTACGATATGGGCTATAGCCCACGGTCCAAAATGATGAGAAACGAGGCTAACTTTTTTTTTCAAAATTTCAAAAAACATGGGCTATAACCCACCGTTTTTTTCATTTTGTTCAAATCCTCAAAAATGATGAAAAACGGCACGCTATAGTATGCCGTACGATATGGGCTATAGCCCACGGTCCAAAATGATGAGAAACGAGGATAACTTTTTTTTTCAAAATTTCAAAAAACATGGGCTATAACCCACCGTTTTTTTCATTTTTCATTTTTTTCAAATCCTCAAAAATGATGAAAAACGGCGTGCCATATTATGCCGTACGATATGGGCTATAGCCCACGGTCCAAAATGATGAGAAACGAGGCTAACTTTTTTTTTCAAAATTTCAAAAAACATGGGCTATAACCCACCGTTTTTTTCATTTTGTTCAAATCCTCAAAAATGATGAAAAACGGCACGCTATAGTATGCCGTACGATATGGGCTATAGCCCACGGTCCAAAATGATGAGAAACGAGGCTAACTTTTTTTTTCAAAATTTTAAAAAACATGGGCTATAACCCACCGTTTTTTTCATTTTGTTCAAATCCTCAAAAATGATGAAAAACGGCACGCTATAGTATGCCGTACGATATGGGCTATAGCCCACGGTCCAAAATGATGAGAAACGAGGATAACTTTTTTTTTCAAAATTTCAAAAAACATGGGCTATAACCCACCGTTTTTTTCATTTTTCATTTTTTTCAAATCCTCAAAAATGATGAAAAACGGCACGCTATAGTATGCCGTACGATATGGGCTATAGCCCATGGTCCAAAATGATGAGAAACGAGGATAACTTTTTTTTTCAAAATTTCAAAAAACATGGGCTATAACCCACCGTTTTTTTCATTTTTCATTTTTTTCAAATCGTCAAAAATGATGAAAAACGGCACGCTATAGTATGCCGTACGATATGGGCTATAGCCCATGGTCCAAAATGATGAGAAACGAGGATAACTTTTTTTTTCAAAATTTCAAAAAACATGGGCTATAACCCACCGTTTTTTTCATTTTTCATTTTTTTCAAATCCTCAAAAATGATGAAAAACGGCGTGCCATAGTATGCCGTACGATATGGGCTATAGCCCACGGTCCAAAATGATGAGAAACGAGGCTAACTTTTTTTTTCAAAATTTCAAAAAACATGGGCTATAACCCACCGTTTTTTTCATTTTTCATTTTTTTCAAATCCTCAAAAATGATGAAAAACGGCGTGCTATAGTATGCCGTACGATATGGGCTATAGCCCACGGTCCAAAATGATGAGAAACGAGGCTAACTTTTTTTTTCAAAATTTCAAAAAACATGGGCTATAACCCACCGTTTTTTTCATTTTTTCATTTTGTTCAAATCCTCAAAAATGATGAAAAACGGCACGCTATAGTATGCCGTACGATATGGGCTATAGCCTATGGTCCAAAATGATGAGAAACGAGGATAACTTTTTTTTTCAAAATTTCAAAAAACATGGGCTATAACCCACCGTTTTTTTCATTTTTTCATTTTGTTCAAATCCTCAAAAATGATGAAAAACGGCAGGCTATAGTATGCCGTACGATATGGGCTATAGCCCACGGTCCAAAATGATGAGAAACGAGGCTAACTTTTTTTTTCAAAATTTCAAAAAACATGGGCTATAACCCACCGTTTTTTTCATTTTTTTCAAATCGTCAAAAATGATGAAAAACGGCACGCTATAGTATGCCGTACGATATGGGCTATAGCCCACGGTCCAAAATGATGAGAAACGAGGCTAACTTTTTTTTTCAAAATTTCAAAAAACATGGGCTATAACCCACCGTTTTTTTCATTTTTCATTTTTTTCAAATCCTCAAAAATGATGAAAAACGGCGTGCTATAGTATGCCGTACGATATGGGCTATAGCCCACGGTCCAAAATGATGAGAAACGAGGCTAACTTTTTTTTTCAAAATTTCAAAAAACATGGGCTATAACCCACCGTTTTTTTCATTTTTCATTTTTTTCAAATCCTCAAAAATGATGAAAAACGGCGTGCTATAGTATGCCGTACGATATGGGCTATAGCCCACGGTCCAAAATGATGAGAAACGAGGCTAACTTATTTTTTCAAAATTTCAAAAAACATGGGCTATAACCCACCGTTTTTTTCATTTTTTCATTTTGTTCAAATCCTCAAAAATGATGAAAAACGGCACGCTATAGTATGCCGTACGATATGGGCTATAGCCTATGGTCCAAAATGATGAGAAACGAGGATAACTTTTTTTTTCAAAATTTCAAAAAACATGGGCTATAACCCACCGTTTTTTTCATTTTTCATTTTTTTCAAATCCTCAAAAATGATGAAAAACGGCGTGCCATAGTATGCCGTACGATATGGGCTATAGCCCACGGTCCAAAATGATGAGAAACGAGGCTAACTTTTTTTTTCAAAATTTCAAAAAACATGGGCTATAACCCACCGTTTTTTTCATTTTTTAATTTTGTTCAAATCCTCAAAAATGATGAAAAACGGCGTGCCATAGTATGCCGTACGATATGGGCTATAGCCCACGGTCCAAAATGATGAGAAACGAGGCTAACTTTTTTTTTCAAAATTTCAAAAAACATGGGCTATAACCCACCGTTTTTTTCATTTTTCATTTTGTTCAAATCCTCAAAAATGATGAAAAACGGCGTGCCATAGTATGCCGTACGATATGGGCTATAGCCCACGGTCCAAAATGATGAGAAACGAGGCTAACTTTTTTTTTCAAAATTTCAAAAAACATGGGCTATAACCCACCGTTTTTTTCATTTTTTTCAAATCCTCAAAAATGATGAAAAATGGCGTGCCATAGTATGCCGTACGATATGGGCTATAGCCCACGGTCCAAAATGATGAGAAACGAGGCTAACTTTTTTTTTCAAAATTTCAAAAAACATGGGCTATAACCCACCGTTTTTTTCATTTTGTTCAAATCCTCAAAAATGATGAAAAACGGCACGCTATAGTATGCCGTACGATATGGGCTATAGCCCACGGTCCAAAATGATGAGAAACGAGGCTAACTTTTTTTTTCAAAATTTCAAAAAACATGGGCTATAACCCACCGTTTTTTTCATTTTGTTCAAATCCTCAAAAATGATGAAAAACGGCACGCTATAGTATGCCGTACGATATGGGCTATAGCCCACGGTCCAAAATGATGAGAAACGAGGATAACTTTTTTTTTCAAAATTTCAAAAAACATGGGCTATAACCCACCGTTTTTTTCATTTTTCATTTTTTTCAAATCCTCAAAAATGATGAAAAACGGCACGCTATAGTATGCCGTACGATATGGGCTATAGCCCATGGTCCAAAATGATGAGAAACGAGGATAACTTTTTTTTTCAAAATTTCAAAAAACATGGATTATAACCCACCGTTTTTTTCATTTTTCATTTTTTTCAAATCCTCAAAAATGATGAAAAACGGCGTGCCATATTATGCCGTACGATATGGGCTATAGCCCACGGTCCAAAATGATGAGAAACGAGGCTAACTTATTTTTTCAAAATTTCAAAAAACATGGGCTATAACCCACCGTTTTTTTCATTTTTCATTTTGTTAAAATCCTCAAAAATGATGAAAAACGGCGTGCCATAGTATGCCGTACGATATGGGCTATAGCCCACGGTCCAAAATGATGAGAAACGAGGCTAACTTTTTTTTTCAAAATTTCAAAAAACATGGGCTATAACCCACCGTTTTTTTCATTTTTCATTTTTTTCAAATCCTCAAAAATGATGAAAAACGGCACGCTATAGTATGCCGTACGATATGGGCTATAGCCCACGGTCCAAAATGATGAGAAACGAGGCTAACTTTTTTTTTCAAAATTTCAAAAAACATGGGCTATAACCCACCGTTTTTTTCATTTTTCATTTTTTTCAAATCGTCAAAAATGATGAAAAACGGCACGCTATAGTATGCCGTACGATATGGGCTATAGCCCATGGTCCAAAATGATGAGAAACGAGGATAACTTTTTTTTTCAAAATTTCAAAAAACATGGGCTATAACCCACCGTTTTTTTCATTTTTCATTTTTTTCAAATCCTCAAAAATGATGAAAAACGGCGTGCCATAGTATGCCGTACGATATGGGCTATAGCCCACGGTCCAAAATGATGAGAAACGAGGCTAACTTTTTTTTTCAAAATTTCAAAAAACATGGGCTATAACCCACCGTTTTTTTCATTTTTCATTTTTTTCAAATCCTCAAAAATGATGAAAAACGGCGTGCTATAGTATGCCGTACGATATGGGCTATAGCCCACGGTCCAAAATGATGAGAAACGAGGCTAACTTTTTTTTTCAAAATTTCAAAAAACATGGGCTATAACCCACCGTTTTTTTCATTTTTTCATTTTGTTCAAATCCTCAAAAATGATGAAAAACGGCACGCTATAGTATGCCGTACGATATGGGCTATAGCCTATGGTCCAAAATGATGAGAAACGAGGATAACTTTTTTTTCAAAATTTCAAAAAACATGGGCTATAACCCACCGTTTTTTTCATTTTTTCATTTTGTTCAAATCCTCAAAAATGATGAAAAACGGCAGGCTATAGTATGCCGTACGATATGGGCTATAGCCCACGGTCCAAAATGATGAGAAACGAGGCTAACTTTTTTTTTCAAAATTTCAAAAAACATGGGCTATAACCCACCGTTTTTTTCATTTTTTTCAAATCGTCAAAAATGATGAAAAACGGCACGCTATAGTATGCCGTACGATATGGGCTATAGCCCACGGTCCAAAATGATGAGAAACGAGGCTAACTTTTTTTTTCAAAATTTCAAAAAACATGGGCTATAACCCACCGTTTTTTTCATTTTTTCATTTTGTTCAAATCCTCAAAAATGATGAAAAACGGCACGCTATAGTATGCCGTACGATATGGGCTATAGCCTATGGTCCAAAATGATGAGAAACGAGGATAACTTTTTTTTTCAAAATTTCAAAAAACATGGGCTATAACCCACCGTTTTTTTCATTTTTTCATTTTGTTCAAATCCTCAAAAATGATGAAAAACGGCAGGCTATAGTATGCCGTACGATATGGGCTATAGCCCACGGTCCAAAATGATGAGAAACGAGGCTAACTTTTTTTTTCAAAATTTCAAAAAACATGGGCTATAACCCACCGTTTTTTTCATTTTTCATTTTTTTCAAATCGTCAAAAATGATGAAAAACGGCACGCTATAGTATGCCGTACGATATGGGCTATAGCCCATGGTCCAAAATGATGAGAAACGAGGATAATTTTTTTTTTCAAAATTTCAAAAAACATGGGCTATAACCCACCGTTTTTTTCATTTTTCATTTTTTTCAAATCCTCAAAAATGATGAAAAACGGCGTGCCATAGTATGCCGTACGATATGGGCTATAGCCCACGGTCCAAAATGATGAGAAACGAGGCTAACTTTTTTTTTCAAAATTTCAAAAAACATGGGCTATAACCCACCGTTTTTTTCATTTTTCATTTTTTTCAAATCCTCAAAAATGATGAAAAACGGCGTGCCATATTATGCCGTACGATATGGGCTATAGCCCACGGTCCAAAATGATGAGAAACGAGGCTAACTTTTTTTTCCAAAATTTCAAAAAACATGGGCTATAACCCACTGTTTTTTTCATTTTTTCATTTTGTTCAAATCCTCAAAAATGATGAAAAACGGCGTGCCATAGTATGCCGTACGATATGGGCTATAGCCCACGGTCCAAAATGATGAGAAACGAGGCTAACTTTTTTTTTCAAAATTTCAAAAAACATGGATTATAACCCACCGTTTTTTTCATTTTTCATTTTTTTCAAATCCTCAAAAATGATGAAAAACGGCGTGCCATATTATGCCGTACGATATGGGCTATAGCCCACGGTCCAAAATGATGAGAAACGAGGCTAACTTCTTTTTTCAAAATTTCAAAAAACATGGGCTATAACCCACCGTTTTTTTCATTTTTCATTTTGTTAAAATCCTCAAAAATGATGAAAAACGGCGTGCCATAGTATGCCGTACGATATGGGCTATAGCCCACGGTCCAAAATGATGAGAAACGAGGCTAACTTTTTTTTTCAAAATTTCAAAAAACATGGGCTATAACCCACCGTTTTTTTCATTTTTCATTTTTTTCAAATCCTCAAAAATGATGAAAAACGGCACGATATAGTATGCCGTACGATATGGGCTATAGCCCACGGTCCAAAATGATGAGAAACGAGGCTAACTTTTTTTTTCAAAATTTCAAAAAACATGGGCTATAACCCACCGTTTTTTTCATTTTTTATTTTTTTCAAATCCTCAAAAATTATGAAAAACGGCACGCTATAGTATGCCGTACGATATGGGCTATAGCCCATGGTCCAAAATGATGAGAAACGAGGATAACTTTTTTTTTCAAAATTTCAAAAAAACATGGGCTATAACCCACCGTTTTTTTCATTTTTCATTTTTTTCAAATCCTCAAAAATGATGAAAAACGGCGTGCCATATTATGCCGTACGATATGGGCTATAGCCCACGGTCCAAAATGATGAGAAACGAGGCTAACTTTTTTTTTCAAAATTTCAAAAACATGGGCTATAACCCACCGTTTTTTTCATTTTTTCATTTTGTTCAAATCCTCAAAAATGATGAAAAACGGCGTGCCATAGTATGCCGTACGATATGGGCTATAGCCCACGGTCCAAAATGATGAGAAACGAGGCTAACTTTTTTTTTCAAAATTTCAAAAAACATGGGCTATAACCCACCGTTTTTTTCATTTTTCATTTTTTTCAAATCCTCAAAAATGATGAAAAACGGCACGCTATAGTATGCCGTACGATATGGGCTATAGCCCATGGTCCAAAATGATGAGAAACGAGGATAACTTTTTTTTTCAAAATTTCAAAAAACATGGATTATAACCCACCGTTTTTTTCATTTTTCATTTTTTTCAAATCCTCAAAAATGATGAAAAACGGCGTGCCATATTATGCCGTACGATATGGGCTATAGCCCACGGTCCAAAATGATGAGAAACGAGCCTAACTTTTTTTTTCAAAATTTCAAAAAACATGGGCTATAACCCACCGTTTTTTTCATTTTTCATTTTTTTCAAATCCTCAAAAATGATGAAAAACGGCACGATATAGTATGCCGTACGATATGGGCTATAGCCCATGGTCCAAAATGATGAGAAACGAGGATAACTTTTTTTTTCAAAATTTCAAAAAAACATGGGCTATAACCCACCGTTTTTTTCATTTTTCATTTTTTTCAAATCCTCAAAAATGATGAAAAACGGCGTGCCATATTATGCCGTACGATATGGGCTATAGCCCACGGTCCAAAATGATGAGAAACGAGGCTAACTTTTTTTTTCAAAATTTAAAAAACATGGGCTATAACCCACCGTTTTTTTCATTTTTTCATTTTGTTCAAATCCTCAAAAATGATGAAAAACGGCGTGCCATAGTATGCCGTACGATATGGGCTATAGCCCACGGTCCAAAATGATGAGAAACGAGGCTAACTTTTTTTTTCAAAATTTCAAAAAACATGGGCTATAACCCACCGTTTTTTTCATTTTTCATTTTTTTCAAATCCTCAAAAATGATGAAAAACGGCACGCTATAGTATGCCATACGATATGGGCTATAGCCCATGGTCCAAAATGATGAGAAACGAGGCTAACTTTTTTTTTCAAAATTTCAAAAAAACATGGGCTATAACCCACCGTTTTTTTCATTTTTCATTTTTTTCAAATCCTCAAAAATGATGAAAAACGGCGTGCCATATTATGCCGTACGATATGGGCTATAGCCCACGGTCCAAAATGATGAGAAACGAGGCTAACATTTTTTTTCAAAATTTCAAAAACATGGGCTATAACCCACCGTTTTTTTCATTTTTTCATTTTGTTCAAATCCTCAAAAATGATGAAAAACGGCGTGCCATAGTATGCCGTACGATATGGGCTATAGCCCACGGTCCAAAATGATGAGAAACGAGGCTAACTTTTTTTTTCAAAATTTCAAAAAACATGGGCTATAACCCACCGTTTTTTTCATTTTTCATTTTTTTCAAATCCTCAAAAATGATGAAAAACGGCACGCTATAGTATGCCGTACGATATGGGCTATAGCCCATGGTCCAAAATGATGAGAAACGAGGATAACTTTTTTTTTCAAAATTTCAAAAAACATGGATTATAACCCACCGTTTTTTTCATTTTTCATTTTTTTCAAATCCTCAAAAATGATGAAAAACGGCGTGCCATATTATGCCGTACGATATGGGCTATAGCCCACGGTCCAAAATGATGAGAAACGAGCCTAACTTTTTTTTTCAAAATTTCAAAAAACATGGGCTATAACCCACCGTTTTTTTCATTTTTCATTTTTTTCAAATCCTCAAAAATGATGAAAAACGGCACGATATAGTATGCCGTACGATATGGGCTATAGCCCATGGTCCAAAATGATGAGAAACGAGGATAACTTTTTTTTTCAAAATTTCAAAAAAACATGGGCTATAACCCACCGTTTTTTTCATTTTTCATTTTTTTCAAATCCTCAAAAATGATGAAAAACGGCGTGCCATATTATGCCGTACGATATGGGCTATAGCCCACGGTCCAAAATGATGAGAAACGAGGCTAACTTTTTTTTTCAAAATTTAAAAAACATGGGCTATAACCCACCGTTTTTTTCATTTTTTCATTTTGTTCAAATCCTCAAAAATGATGAAAAACGGCGTGCCATAGTATGCCGTACGATATGGGCTATAGCCCACGGTCCAAAATGATGAGAAACGAGGCTAACTTTTTTTTTCAAAATTTCAAAAAACATGGGCTATAACCCACCGTTTTTTTCATTTTTCATTTTTTTCAAATCCTCAAAAATGATGAAAAACGGCACGCTATAGTATGCCATACGATATGGGCTATAGCCCATGGTCCAAAATGATGAGAAACGAGGCTAACTTTTTTTTTCAAAATTTCAAAAAACATGGGCTATAACCCACCGTTTTTTTCATTTTTCATTTTTTTCAAATCCTCAAAAATGATGAAAAACGGCACGCTATAGTATGCCGTACGATATGGGCTATAGCCCACGGTCCAAAATGATGAGAAACGAGGCTAACTTTTTTTTTCAAAATTTCAAAAAACATGGGCTATAACCCACCGTTTTTTTCATTTTTTCATTTTGTTCAAATCCTCAAAAATGATGAAAAACAGCATGCCATAGTATGCCGTACGATATGGGCTATAGCCCACGGTCCAAAATGATGAGAAACGAGGCTAACTTTTTTTTTCAAAATTTCTAAAAACATGGGCTATAACCCACCGGTTTTTTCATTTTTTTCAAATCCTCAAAAATGATGAAAAACGGCGTGCCATAGTATGCCGTACGATATGGGCTATAGCCCACGGTCCAAAATGATGAGAAACGAGGCTAACTTTTTTTTTCAAATTTTCAAAAAACATGGGCTATAACCCACCGTTTTTTTAATTTTTTAATTTTGTTAAAATCCTCAAAAATGATGAAAAACGGCACGCTATAGTATGCCGTACGATATGGGCTATAGCCCACGGTCCAAAATGATGAGAAACGAGGCTAACTTTTTTTTTCAAAATTTCAAAAAACATGGGCTATAACCCACCGTTTTTTTCATTTTTCATTTTTTTCAAATCCTCAAAAATGATGAAAAACGGCACGCTATAGTATGCCGTACGATATGGGCTATAGCCCATGGTCCAAAATGATGAGAAACAAGGCTAACTTTTTTTTTCAAAATTTCAAAAAACATGGGCTATAACCCACCGTTTTTTTCATTTTTTTATTTTGTTCAAATCCTCAAAAATGATGAAAAACGGCGTGCCATAGTATGCCGTACGATATGGGCTATAGCCCACGGTCCAAAATGATGAGAAACGAGGCTAACTTTTTTTTTCAAAATTTCAAAAAACATGGGCTATAACCCACCGTTTTTTTCATTTTTCATTTTTTTCAAATCCTCAAAAATGATGAAAAACGGCGTGCTATAGTATGCCGTACGATATGGGCTATAGCCCACGGTCCAAAATGATGAGAAACGAGGCTAACTTTTTTTTTCAAAATTTCAAAAAACATGGGCTATAACCCATCGTTTTTGTCATTTTTTCATTTTGTTCAAATCCTCAAAAATGATGAAAAACGGCGTGCCATAGTATGCCGTACGATATGGGCTATAGCCCACGGTCCAAAATGATGAGAAACGAGGCTAACTTTTTTTTTCAAAATTTCAAAAAACATGGGCTATAACCCACCGTTTTTTTCATTTTTCATTTTTTTCAAATCCTCAAAAATGATGAAAAACGGCGTGTTATAGTATGCCGTACGATATGGGCTATAGTCCACGGTCCAAAATGATGAGAAACGAGGCTAACTTTTTTTTTCCAAATTTCAAAAAACATGGGCTATAACCCACCGTTTTTTTCTTTTTTCATTTTATTCAAATCCTCAAAAATGATGAAAAACGGCGTGCCATAGTATGCCGTACGATATGGGCTATAGCCCACGGTCCAAAATGATGAGAAACGAGGCTAACTTTTTTTTTCAAAATTTCAAAAAACATGGGCTATAACCCACCGTTTTTTTCATTTTTTCATTTTGTTCAAATCCTCAAAAATGATGAAAAACGGCGTGCCATAGTATGCCGTACGATATGGGCTATAGCCCACGGTCCAAAATGATGAGAAACGAGGCTAACTTTTTTTTTCAAAATTTCAAAAAACATGGGCTATAACCCACCGTTTTTTTCATTTTTCATTTTTTTCAAATCCTCAAAAATGATGAAAAACGGCGTGCTATAGTATGCCGTACGATATGGGCTATAGCCCACGGTCCAAAATGATGAGAAACGAGGCTAACTTTTTTTTTCAACATTTCAAAAAACATGGGCTATAACCCACCGTTTTTTTCATTTTTTCATTTTGTTCAAATCCTCAAAAATGATGAAAAACGGCGTGCCATAGTATGCCGTACGATATGGGCTATAGCCCACGGTCCAAAATGATGAGAAACGAGGCTAACTATTTTTTTCAAAATTTCAAAAAACATGGGCAATAACCCACCGTTTTTTTCATTTTTTTCAATTCCTCAAAAATGATGAAAAACGGCGTGCCATAGTATGCCGTACGATATGGGCTATAGCCCACGGTCCGAAATGATGAGAAACGAGGCTAACTTTTTTTTTCAAAATTTCAAAAAACATGGGCTATAACCCACCGTTTTTTTCATTTTTTCATTTTGTTCAAATCCTCAAAAATGATGAAAAACAGCGTGCTATAGTATGCCGTACGATATGGGCTATAGCCCACGGTCCAAAATGATGAGAAACGAGGCTAACTTTTTTTTTCAAAATTTCAAAAAACATGGGCTATAACCCACCGTTTTTTTCATTTTTCATTTTTTTCAAATCGTCAAAAATGATGAAAAACGGCACGCTATAGTATGCCGTACGATATGGGCTATAGCCCACGGTCCAAAATGATGAGAAACGAGGCTAACTTTTTTTTTCAAAATTTCAAAAAACATGGGCTATAACCCACCGTTTTTTTCATTTTTCATTTTTTTCAAGTCCTCAAAAATGATGAAAAACGGCGTGCTATAGTATGCCGTACGATATGGGCTATAGCCCACGGTCCAAAATGATGAGAAACGAGGCTAACTTTTTTTTTCAAAATTTCAAAAAACATGGGCTATAACCCACCGTTTTTTCATTTTGTTCAAATCCTCAAAAATGATGAAAAACGGCACGCTATAGTATGCCGTACGATATGGGCTATAGCCCACGGTCCAAAATGATGAGAAACGAGGCTAACTTTTTTTTTCAAAATTTCAAAAAACATGGGCTATAACCCACCATTTTTTTCATTTTTCATTTTTTTCAAATGCTCAAAAATGATGAAAAACGGCACGCTATAGTATGCCGTACGATATGGGCTATAGCCCATGGTCCAAAATGATGAGAAACGAGGATAACTTTTTTTTTCAAAATTTCAAAAAACATGGGCTATAACCCACCGTTTTTTTCATTTTTCATTTTTTTCAAATCCTCAAAAATGATGAAAAACGGCGTGCTATAGTATGCCGTACGATATGGGCTATAGCCCACGGTCCAAAATGATGAGAAACGAGGCTAACTTTTTTTTTCAAAATTTAAAAAAACATGGGCTATAACCCACCGTTTTTTTCATTTTTCATTTTTTTCAAATCCTCAAAAATGATGAAAAACGGCGTGCCATAGTATGCCGTACGATATGGGCTATAGCCCACGGTCCAAAATGATGAGAAACGAGGCTAACTTTTTTTTTCAAAATTTCAAAAAACATGGGCTATAACCCACCGTTTTTTCATTTTGTTCAAATCCTCAAAAATGATGAAAAACGGCACGCTATAGTATGCCGTACGATATGGGCTATAGCCCACGGTCCAAAATGATGAGAAACGAGGCTAACTTTTTTTTTCAAAATTTCAAAAAACATGGGCTATAACCCACCATTTTTTTCATTTTTCATTTTTTTCAAATGCTCAAAAATGATGAAAAACGGCACGCTATAGTATGCCGTACGATATGGGCTATAGCCCATGGTCCAAAATGATGAGAAACGAGGATAACTTTTTTTTTCAAAATTTCAAAAAACATGGGCTATAACCCACCGTTTTTTTCATTTTTCATTTTTTTCAAATCCTCAAAAATGATAAAAAACGGCGTGCCATAGTATGCCGTACGATATGGGCTATAGCCCACGGTCCAAAATGATGAGAAACGAGGCTAACTTTTTTTTTCAAAATTTCAAAAAACATGGGCTATAACCCACCGTTTTTTTCATTTTTTCATTTTGTTCAAATCCTCAAAAATGATGAAAAACGGCGTGCCATAGTATGCCGTACGATATGGGCTATAGCCCACGGTCCAAAATGATGAGAAACGAGGCTAACTTTTTTTTTCAAAATTTCAAAAAACATGGGCTATAACCCACCGTTTTTTTCATTGTTTTCAAATCCTCAAAAATGATGAAAAACGGCGTGCCATAGTATGCCGTACGATATGGGCTATAGCCCACGGTCCAAAATGATGAGAAACGAGGCTAACTTTTTTTTTCAAAATTTCAAAAAACATGGGCTATAACCCACCGTTTTTTTCATTTTTTCATTTTGTTCAAATCCTCAAAAATGATGAAAAACGGCACGCTATAGTATGCCGTACGATATGGGCTATAGCCCACGGTCCAAAATGATGAGAAACGAGGCTAACTTTTTTTTTCAAAATTTCAAAAAACATGGGCTATAACCCACCGTTTTTTTCATTTTTTCATTTTTTTCAAATCCTCAAAAATGATGAAAAACGGCACGCTATAGTATGCCGTACGATATGGGCTATAGCCCATGGTCCAAAATGATGAGAAACGAGGATAACTTTTTTTTTCAAAATTTCAAAAAACATGGGCTATAACCCACCGTTTTTTTCATTTTTCCTTTTTTTTCAAATCCTCAAAAATGATGAAAAACGGCGTGCCATATTATGCCGTACGATATGGGCTATAGCCCACGGTCCAAAATGATGAGAAACGAGGCTAACTTTTTTTTTCAAAATTTCAAAAAACATGGGCTATAACCCACCGTTTTTTTCATATTTTCATTTTGTTCAAATCCTCAAAAATGATGAAAAACGGCGTGCCATAGTATGCCGTACGATATGGGCTATAGCCCACGGTCCAAAATGATGAGAAACGAAGCTAACTTTTTTTTTCAAAATTTCAAAAAACATGGGCTATAACCCACCGTTTTTTTCATTTTTCATTTTTTTCAAATCCTCAAAAATGATGAAAAACGGCACGATATAGTATGCCGTACGATATGGGCTATAGCCCACGGTCCAAAATGATGAGAAACGAGGATAACTTTTTTTTTCAAAATTTCAAAAAACATGGGCTATAACCCACCGTTTTTTTCATTTTTTCATTTTGTTCAAATCCTCAAAAATGATGAAAAACGGCAGGCTATAGTATGCCGTACGATATGGGCTATAGCCCACGGTCCAAAATGATGAGAAACGAGGCTAACTTTTTTTTTCAAAATTTCAAAAAACATGGGCTATAACCCACCGTTTTTTTCATTTTTCATTTTTTTCAAATCCTCAAAAAGGATGAAAAACGGCGTGCCATAGTATGCCGTACGATATGGGCTATAGCCCACGGTCCAAAATGATGAGAAACGAGGCTAACTTTTTTTTTCAAAATTTCAAAAAACATGGGCTATAACCCACCGTTTTTTTCATTTTTCACTTTTTTTCAAATCCTCAAAAATGATGAAAAACGGCGTGCCATATTATGCCGTACGATATGGGCTATAGCCCACGGTCCAAAATGATGAGAAACGAGGCTAACTTTTTTTTTCAAAATTTAAAAAAACATGGGCTATAACCCACCGTTTTTTTCATTTTTCATTTTTTTCAAATCGTCAAAAATGATGAAAAACGGCACGCTATAGTATGCCGTACGATATGGGCTATAGCCCATGGTCCAAAATGATGAGAAACGAGGATAATTTTTTTTTTTAAATTTCAAAAAACATGGGCTATAACCCACCGTTTTTTTCATTTTTCATTTTTTTCAAATCCTCAAAAATGATGAAAAACGGCGTGCCATAGTATGCCGTACGATATGGGCTATAGCCCACGGTCCAAAATGATGAGAAACGAGGCTAACTTTTTTTTTTTTAATTAAAAAAAACATGGGCTATAACCCACCGTTTTTTTCATTTTTCATTTTTTTCAAATCCTCAAAAATGATGAAAAACGGCACGATATAGTATGCCGTACGATATGGGCTATAGCCCACGGTCCAAAATGATGAGAAACGAGGCTAACTTTTTTTTTCAAAATTTCAAAAAACATGGGCTATAACCCACCGTTTTTTTCATTTTTTCATTTTGTTCAAATCCTCAAAAATGATGAAAAACGGCAGGCTATAGTATGCCGTACGATATGGGCTATAGCCCACGGTCCAAAATGATGAGAAACGAGGCTAACTTTTTTTTTCAAAATTTCAAAAAACATGGGCTATAACCCACCGTTTTTTTCATTTTTCATTTTTTTCAAATCGTCAAAAATGATGAAAAACGGCACGCTATAGTATGCCGTACGATATGGGCTATATCCCATGGTCCAAAATGATGAGAAACGAGGATAATTTTTTTTTCCAAAATTTCAAAAAACATGGGCTATAACCCACCGTTTTTTTCATTTTTCATTTTTTTCAAATCCTCAAAAATGATGAAAAACGGCGTGCCATAGTATGCCGTACGATATGGGCTATAGCCCACGGTCCAAAATGATGAGAAACGAGGCTAACTTTTTTTTTCAAAATTTCAAAAAACATGGGCTATAACCCACCGTTTTTTTCATTTTTCATTTTTTTCAAATCCTCAAAAATGATGAAAAACGGCGTGCTATAGTATGCCGTACGATATGGGCTATAGCCCACGGTCCAAAATGATGAGAAACGAGGCTAACTTTTTTTTTCAAAATATCAAAAAACATGGGCTATAACCCACCGTTTTTTTCATTTTTCATTTTTTTCAAATCCTCAAAAATGATGAAAAACGGCGTGCCATAGTATGCCGTACGATATGGGCTATAGCCTACGGTCCAAAATGATGAGAAACGAGGCTAACTTTTTTTTTCAAAATTTCAAAAAACATGGGCTATAACCCACCGTTTTTTTCATTTTTTTCAAATCCTCAAAAATGATGAAAAACGGCGTGCCATAGTATGCCGTACGATATGGGCTATAGCCCACGGTCCAAAATGATGAGAAACGAGGCTAACTTTTTTTTTCAAAATTTCAAAAAAAATTGGCTATAACCCACCGTTTTTTTCATTTTTTCATTTTGTTCAAATCCTCAAAAATGATGAAAAACGGCACGCTATAGTATGCCGTACGATATGGGCTATAGCCCACGGTCCAAAATGATGAGAAACGAGGCTAACTTTTTTTTTCAAAATTTCAAAAAACATGGGCTATAACCCACCGTTTTTTTCATTTTTCATTTTTTTCAAATCCTCAAAAATGATGAAAAACGGCACGCTATAGTATGCCGTACGATATGGGCTATAGCCCATGGTCCAAAATGATGAGAAACGAGGATAACTTTTTTTTTAAAAATTTCAAAAAACATGGGCTATAACCCACCGTTTTTTTCATTTTTCATTTTTTTCAAATCGTCAAAAATGATGAAAAACGGCGTGCTATAGTATGCCGTACGATATGGGCTATAGCCCACGGTCCAAAATGATGAGAAACGAGGCTAACTTTTTTTTTCAAAATTTCAAAAAACATGGGCTATAACCCACCGTTTTTTTCATTTTTCATTTTTTTCAAATCCTCAAAAATGATGAAAAACGGCGTGCCATAGTATGCCGTATGATATGGGCTATAGCCCACGGTCCAAAATGATGAGAAACGAGGCTAACTTTTTTTTTCAAAATTTCAAAAAACATGGGCTATAACCCACCGTTTTTTTCATTTTTTCAAATCCTCAAAAATGATGAAAAACGGCGTGCCATAGTATGCCGTACGATATGGGCTATAGCCCACGGTCCAAAATGATGAGAAACGAGGCTAACTTTTTTTTTCAAAATTTCAAAAAACATGGGCTATAACCCACCGTTTTTTTCATTTTTTCATTTTGTTCAAATCCTCAAAAATGATGAAAAACGGCACGCTATAGTATGCCGTACGATATGGGCTATAGCCCACGGTCCAAAATGATGAGAAACGAGGCTAACTTTTTTTTTCAAAATTTCAAAAAACATGGGCTATAACCCACCGTTTTTTTCATTTTTCATTTTTTTCAAATCCTCAAAAATGGGTTAGGGTTAGGGTTAGGGTTAGGGTTTGACCTGTTAATGATGATAGTGGGATTACACCAGGTTTACTGATGTCTCACGTGCTTGATTGTACATCACACATAGCTGCTCCTGCATTTCTGGCTTCAACTTCCACTCATCGCCCAGTTGACTGCCCAGGAGAGGTTGCCAGCTGCCAGTGTCATGGTAGATGGCAAGGTTGATGTTGTCAGCTTGATGCAGGAGAATACAGAATATGTCTATCTGGGTGGGGTCCTCACCACTGCTGACTTGAAGCCCAGCTTGAAAGCATGATGCAGGTAGATCACAACCCGTCTCCTCCAGATCTGACCGGAGGGCATTGTGTTTCAGTCAACCTAAATGGCACAAAACACCCCAATTAAAACGTACTGTATATTCTTGGCAGATATGCTAACACAAGAACAAAAGTTATCTAGACCTATCTAGATCAATCAACTTACTTCTCCATCTAATGACACAAGTTGATAAGCTTTTTCCCTCCACGATGAGAGCAGCTGTTTCACATTTTGCCAGCCGGGAAACTGCCTCCTTACTCCCCCAGACCTTGAGCATCATCTGGCAGAGCTGTCGCTTGTTATCCTCATTGCCCAGAAATAACTTACAAGTCCTGGGGGTTCCTGGTTGCTGTACCTTGCACTATGAATGTATCAGAACATCCACGCCTCAGCCTCTCCTGCGCCTTGATCAAGGTAGTAATTGTAGTAGTAGTGGTAGGAGTCAGTGGAGAAGATGAGATTCTTCTTGGCCACAATGTGGTCTAGCATCTGCAGGCATATTCCACCAAATGTATGAGCTCCGCCCAGTTTGTGAGTTTGTGCTTGAAATGTACTGTAATTCTGCAAACTGTTAATACATATTTCAATCAATCAATCAAAGTCATGTTACATTTCTACTCAGTCTCAGACAAAACTGCATATGGCTAGAATAGAAAAGGCTGTGAACTGCTGAACCACATGCTGTCAGCGCGGAGTGTGGAGTCTGTGGACCAGTCATTTGAACCCAAGCATCCCTGTTCATTTGTGGAAAATACAGATGTTAATTTAGTGAACATTTGAGGTTGTGTGGTGAATTACTGATTTGATATGTAAATATCTCTAGGCCTGTGGTGTGGTGTGAAAAAGCATGTAGGTCATGTACACACAAGTAACAAAAGCCATGCATTGGAGGGCCCTCAAAAATACAATGAACAGGTCACGTCTCTCTCACCCAAAAATAAGGTAATCTCAGATAACTTCAATGTAGACTGTTCATTGACGTAAGTAAAAGTATCAATTGCAATGTAGAAAAC
The DNA here is from genome assembly GCF_963924005.1 of Protomyctophum bolini. Lineage (NCBI taxonomy): Eukaryota > Metazoa > Chordata > Actinopteri > Myctophiformes > Myctophidae > Protomyctophum > Protomyctophum bolini. The sequence continues at coordinate 45,322,385 of NC_137873.1, read as the reverse complement.
TGTTACAAGTATCAGAAATTCAAAATGTACTTGAGTAAAAGTACAAATGTATTGGTATAAAAATTTAGTTAAAGTACCAAAAGTAGAAAGTACTCTCTCATCATCTAGATTTTCACATGTTTTCAAGTGTACAAAAATCTTTCGAAAATAGGAGATCCACCATCTCACAATGTGTGACATTGCAACACATTGTGAGCTTGTAAATAGTCTATTTGAAGTACAGTACTTGAGTAAATGTATTTTGTCACTGTAAAGAAATTTATGAAAATGGCAGATATATAACAAGCTAACAAAGTCTTGTTTTGAGCGTGTATACCATTTTATTTATTATATACGATACAACTTTATTGTCAGCTTACACTGACATTTGTTCCTCGTATACATTTTAATAACTATAAAACAGGGACCTCTTTTACATTTCCACTCCAAGGCGACAATATACAAGGGGTAAATATATTGACAATTCCATCAACAAATAAAAACTAAAATGTTAGGGAGGGACTAGAGAAAATAAAGAGATCCAGCAGAACTAAAAGACAAGTCATTTTATGTTTGATTGCACTCGGGTGCTGCACTCTGAAAATAGCATATCTAAAAGCTCACAACACATTGCGGTGTATCTAGTATGCATACTATGTAGTAGGCCTATACATATTGCATACTAGATGTATGCACCTAGACTAGTATATATGAATACTATGTATCAGCCATATAGGCAGGGGTGGACTGGCCACAGGACGTACCGGTCATACCGGTGGGCCGCGACCATAGAGGGCTGCTCAAGTTATATGATAAAAAAAAAGTGACAAATAAACCCTCGTCTATCTTGAATCGTTTTGCCAGCATTCTTGTGAGAGCAACAAAGGGTTGTGTAGTTGTCTGTTGGTTTGTATCATTTATGTTGTTCTGTAAAAGTGATGGTATTATAGGGCTTGTTTGGTTGTGTGCCTCGACGGAGCGGAGTTTCTGCTATCTGCGCACGGGTTGTGGTGGGCCGTCTGGGCCAAATTCGTGCGAAAATGACCGAGCCGAATTTCTGTCCCAGTCCAGCCCTGCATATAGGGTGATTTTCTGTTTATTGGAAACATTAACTGAACTTGAGGATGTACAGATCACAGAAATGCTGTAAACATGTTGGGATATTCTGCTGTGGGGCAGCAGAGGGTTTGGCATACTGGTATACATATATCATAAACACAGATAAACCAGATATGAATTGTGAGAACCATTTAATATTTAACAAGGCTATTTCCATACCAAGAAAACACACCAATGTAGCATGTCCTAGCAGAGCACCTTACACCTGTTAGACACGTGCCGTTTTTCATCATTTTTGAGGATTTGAAAAAAATGAAAAATGAAAAAAACGGTGGGTTATAGCCCATGTTTTTTGAAATTTTGAAAAAAAAAGTTAGCCTCGTTTCTCATCATTTTGGACCGTGGGCTATAGCCCATATCGTACGGCATACTATGGCACGCCGTTTTTCATCATTTTTGAGGATTTGAACAAAATGAAAAAATGAAAAAAACCGTGGGTTATAGCCCATGTTTTTTGAAATTTTGAAAAAAAAAGTTAGCCTCGTTTCTCATCATTTTGGACCGTGGGCTATAGCCCATATCGTACGGCATAATATGGCACGCCGTTTTTCATCATTTTTGAAGATTTGAAAAAAAAGAAAAATGAAAAAAAACGGTGGGTTATAGCCCATGTTTTTTGAAATTTTGAAAAAAAAAGTTATCCTCGTTTCTCATCATTTTGGACCGTGGGCTATAGCCCATATCGTACGGCATACTATGGCACGCCGTTTTTCATCATTTTTGAGGATTTGAAAAAAATGAAAAATGAAAAAAACGGTGGGTTATAGCCCATGTTTTTTGAAATGTTGAAAAAAAAAGTTAGCCTCGTTTCTCATCATTTTGGACCGTGGGCTATAGCCCATATCGTACGGCATACTATGGCACGCCGTTTTTCATCATTTTTGAGGATTTGAACAAAATGAAAAAATGAAAAAAACGGTGGGTTATAGCCCATGTTTTTTGAAATTTTGAAAAACAAAGTTAGCCTCGTTTCTCATCATTTTGGACCGTGGGCTATAGCCCATATCGTACGGCATACTATGGCACGCCGTTTTTCATCATTTTTGAGGATTTGAACAAAATGAAAAAATGAAAAAAAACGGTGGGTTATAGCCCATGTTTTTTGAAATTTTGAAAAAAAAAGTTAGCCTCGTTTCTCATCATTTTGGACCGTGGGCTATAGCCCATATCGTACGGCATACTATAGCACGCCGTTTTTCATCATTTTTGAGGATTTGAAAAAAATGAAAAATGAAAAAAACGGTGGGTTATAGCCCATGTTTTTTGAAATTTTGAAAAAAAAAGTTTGCCTCGTTTCTCATCATTTTGGACCGTGGGCTATAGCCCATATCGTACGGCATAATATGGCACGCCGTTTTTCATCATTTTTGAGGATTTGAAAAAAATGAAAAATGAAAAAAAACGGTGGGTTATAGCCCATGTTTTTTGAAATTTTGAAAAAAAAAGGTAACCTCGTTTCTCATCATTTTGGACCATGGGCTATAGCCCATATCGTACGGCATAATATGGCGTGCCGTTTTTCATCATTTTTGAGGATTTGAACAAAATGAAAAATGAAAAAAACTGTGGGTTATAGCCCATGTTTTTTGAAATTTTGAAAAAAAAAGTTAGCCTCGTTTCTCATCATTTTGGACCGTGGGCTATAGCCCATATCGTACGGCATACTATAGCGTGCCGTTTTTCATCATTTTTGAGGATTTGAAAAAAATGAAAAATGAAAAAAACGGTGGGATATAGCCCATGTTTTTTGAAATTTTGGAAAAAAAAAGTTAGCCTCGTTTCTCATCATTTTGGACCGTGGGCTATAGCCCATATCGTACGGCATACTATAGCGTGCCGTTTTTCATCATTTTTGAGGATTTGAAAAAAATGAAAAAATGAAAAAAACGGTGGGTTATAGCCCATGTTTTTTGAAATTTTGAAAAACAAAGTTAGCCTCGTTTCTCATCATTTTGGACCGTGGGCTATAGCCCATATCGTACGGCATACTATGGCACGCCGTTTTTCATCATTTTTGAGGATTTGAACAAAATGAAAAAATGAAAAAAAAACGGTGGGTTATAGCCCATGTTTTTTGAAATTTTGAAAAAAAAAGTTAGCCTCGTTTCTCATCATTTTGGACCGTGGGCTATAGCCCATATCGTACGGCATACTATAGCACGCCGTTTTTCATCATTTTTGAGGATTTGAAAAAAATGAAAAATGAAAAAAACGGTGGGTTATAGCCCATGTTTTTTGAAATTTTGAAAAAAAAAGTTTGCCTCGTTTCTCATCATTTTGGACCGTGGGCTATAGCCCATATCGTACGGCATAATATGGCACGCCGTTTTTCATCATTTTTGAGGATTTGAAAAAAATGAAAAATGAAAAAAAACGGTGGGTTATAGCCCATGTTTTTTGAAATTTTGAAAAAAAAAGGTAACCTCGTTTCTCATCATTTTGGACCATGGGCTATAGCCCATATCGTACGGCATAATATGGCGTGCCGTTTTTCATCATTTTTGAGGATTTGAACAAAATGAAAAATGAAAAAAACTGTGGGTTATAGCCCATGTTTTTTGAAATTTTGAAAAAAAAAGTTAGCCTCGTTTCTCATCATTTTGGACCGTGGGCTATAGCCCATATCGTACGGCATACTATAGCGTGCCGTTTTTCATCATTTTTGAGGATTTGAAAAAAATGAAAAATGAAAAAAACGGTGGGATATAGCCCATGTTTTTTGAAATTTTGGAAAAAAAAAGTTAGCCTCGTTTCTCATCATTTTGGACCGTGGGCTATAGCCCATATCGTACGGCATACTATAGCGTGCCGTTTTTCATCATTTTTGAGGATTTGAAAAAAATGAAAAAATGAAAAAAACGGTGGGTTATAGCCCATGTTTTTTGAAATTTTGAAAAAAAAAGTTAGCCTCGTTTCTCATCATTTTGGACCATGGGCTATAGCCCATATCGTACGGCATACTATAGCGTGCCGTTTTTCATCATTTTTGAGGATTTGAAAAAAATGAAAAATGAAAAAAACGGTGGGTTATAGCCCATGTTTTTTGAAATTTTGAAAAAAAACAGTTAGCCTCGTTTCTCATCATTTTGGACCGTGGGCTATAGCCCATATCGTACGGCATACTATATCGTGCCGTTTTTCATCATTTTTGAGGATTTGAAAAAAATGAAAAATGAAAAAAACGGTGGGTTATAGCCCATGTTTTTTGAAATTTTGAAAAAAAAAGTTAGCCTCGTTTCTCATCATTTTGGACCGTGGGCTATAGCCCATATCGTACGGCATACTATGGCACGCCGTTTTTCATCATTTTTGAGGATTTGAACAAAATGAAAAAATGAAAAAAACGGTGGGTTATAGCCCATGTTTTTTGAAATTTTGAAAAAAAAAGTTAGCCTCGTTTCTCATCATTTTGGACCGTGGGCACGAGCAAGCCTTTCCCAAGCACGAGAAAGCCCGCGGAGACCGTGTCGGGGTCCAGGGACATGTGGAGGGTGAAGCTCCGCCGCGCCCACGCCAGCTTGAAGATAGAAGAAGATAGAGTCCAAAATAAGGATTTGCAGAGTTAGATGAATAAAGATTCAAAGAGTAAAGAAAAGGAAATAAATATGACGATGTAGTGCAAATGTAAACAGAATATGCCAAGTTATGCAGACGGAAGTTGTCAACAGTTTAAAGAGCCATTTGGAATTTCTTCAACATGGTCCCTTCCTAAAACGTTAAATAAACAAACAAATAATCCCTTTAAGGTAGGAGCACTATACGCTTTTCTGAGCATCAACTGCTTTAGGCGGTTATTTTGAATTATACGAAAAAAAAACTTCCCCTTGTAGGACGACCCAAAGGACATTTGTACCAGATTCCATGCTTTTAATGACATCCTTCGTTTTTTTCATCATCTGTCAACACTATATAGGGTAGGTGGTCATTTTAAATGTAGAACTCACTTGTTGTTTCAGATTATTTTGGGCATCCCTTCTAGGATGTTATAGGATAACCCAAGGGACATGTGTGCCACATTACATTGTATGCTTATGGAGATTCTTTAGTTGTCTTTTGAGACAATCGACAACACTTTAGGTGGCCATTTTCAATTTAGTTAATAACTCACTTCCTGTTTTGGATTCCTTTGGGCACCCCTTCTAGGAAGTCTTAGGATGACCCAAGGGACATATGTGCCGAATTGTATGCTTCTATTAGATTCTATAAGCTTTTGAATCAATAACCAACACTGTAGACGGCCATTTTCAATTTTGTCAATAATTCACTTACTGTTTAAGATTTATTTTTGCACTCCTTCTAGGATGTCTTAGGATGACCCAAGGGACATGTGTGCCAAATTGTATGCATTTTGGAGATTCTTTTGGCGTCTTTTGAGTCAACTGTCAACAGTTTTGGTGGCCATTTTGCATTTTGTCCATAACTCACTTCCTGTTAAAGATTTTTTTGGGCACCCCTTCTAGGATAGTAGGATGATTTAGGATGACCCAAGGAACATCTGTAAGAAATGTCATGCTTGTGTCGATTGTATCGATTGTCATGCTTGTATCGCGTAATGATTTGGAATTCTTTTTATGATAGGAGTTGTGCCTCAATAGAAGGCTTGACCTCTGGTCATGTGAAGATTTTTACAATATATTATCCATTGTTAATCATTCATAGGGTATTTTAAAAGTTTTTTAAAACAATCATGTATTTTTGGAATACTCAGAAAGGGATTTATGTGGAGGGTCATCTCATTCAGAGTGGTTTTTAAGTATTTTTTTGGCATTAAAAGTAGTTTAAGAAATATTTAAGACCTTTTTCATGGGTTATTTTTTGCCAAATCCTTTAATATTAGCCTAATTACTATAAATATAAAGGTTTTACTTTGCACAATCAGTCAACATTTCAGAATTATATCACTTTTAGGAATAATAGGTCATTTCTGGGGGCCATTTTGGATTTTTCCCTAAAAAAAGCCTTTATGTCTGAAATTTTGGGCACCCCTTCTGAGATGGTGAGATACACCCTAGAGTAGGGTGTATCTCACCATCTCAGAAGGGGTGCCCAGCTTTGGTGCTCCGCTTGATGTGTCCAAGTGCTCCGCGTAATTTGACCGAAATTAAGTTATAGTGTTACTTTCTGTCAAATCAGGCGGCACACTAACTCTCCCCCTTAAGCAATATTATAGCTACTGGGCTGCAGGCTTCTTATTGTTGCGTCGTTGTTGTCACACGTCTAACCATTAGACGTGCGATAACTACAACACGGAACAATAGACTCCAACGACCCTCGGCCATTGCTTAGATGCATCCAGAAGACGCTACATTTTGCTCCCTCCATTAAGACTGGAGCGCGCAGAGCGCATATATGCACGTAGACAGCAGACACATACAGTCCAAACACTGAGGAGGTAAAGTAAACGTGACGTTGTTGTGATTAAACATAATGTGCCACGAAAAATAGCTGTCCAAAATAGCTGTCCATAGAAAGTCCAAACATGATCGCCTCGTTCGGCCAACAAAATATATCTCCCTCCCTTCACAGAAGCGCAGTGATGCCTGATTTATTCTTCGTCGTACACGTGTTATGCTTGCATGCTGAAAATGGCTGATCTACAAGCTCACAACGCGTTGTGGACGCAACGCATTGTGAGCTTGTAGATCAGCTATTTTCAGCACGTGGAAATAAGCAGGCTGTGAGAACTGAGACCCTTCTCAATAAAAGCATGCAGCTTTCACAAGTTGGCCCATAATAAAGACAAGGAAAAGGATTAGGTGGCATTTCAAATTGCATATGAGCAATTTTTTTGAAACTGAGGCTCTGTCTCTGTCCTTTTCTTTCTCTTTAAAGTTATTTGATGAGTGCTGTCATGTGTTTTTAAAAGTATATTTACTTTTACGTTTTACTATATATATATATACATACACACACACCCCCCCCCCCCGTTGTGAGCTTGTAGATCAGCCATTTTCAGCATGCAAGCATAACACGTGTACGACGAAGAATAAATCAGGCATCACTGCGCTTCTGTGAAGGGAGGGAGATATATTTTGTTGGCCGAACGAGGCGATCATGTTTGGACATCTATGGACAGCTATTTTGGACAGCTATTTTTCGTGGCACATTATGTTTAATCACAACAACGTCACGTTTAGCCTACTTTACCTTCTCAGTGTTTGGGTCGGGACTGTATGTGTCTGCTGTCTACGTGCATATGTGCTCTGCGCGCTCCAGTCTTTCTGGAGGGAGCGAAATGTAGCGTCTTCTGGATGCATCTAAGCATTAACATTTCAATGGCCGAGGGTCGTTAGAGTCTATTGTTCCGTGTTGTAGTTATCGCACGTCTAATGGTTAGACGTGTGACAACAATGACGCAACAATAAGAAGCCTGCAGCCCAGTAGCTATAATATTGCTTAAGGGGGAGAGTTAGTGTGCCGCCTGATTTGACAGAAAGTAACACTATAACTTAATTTCGGTCAAATTACGCAGAGCACTTGGACACATCAAGCGGAGCACCAAAGCTCCGCGACACACAGGTTGGGAAACACTGGGTTAGGGTACCTGTGTTTCCGGGGGGCCTGTTAGTAGGTGTGGGCAGGGTGGTGGGTTAGGGTACCTTTGTTTCGGGGGGGCCTGACAGTAGGTTTGGGCAGGGTGGTCTCGGCCAGGGCGGAGGTAGCAGCAGTCTGCTTGGCCTTCTTGATTCTGGTGCCGTCCGCCAACCAATGCTGCTCCCCCAGAGTGAGACGCACTGTGAACCACTGGTACCACAAGGAGGAGAAAAAAAGCTATCTTTTCTCACATGCACTGGAGTGACAGATACTGTAGGACAGGGGTGTCGAACTCATTTGGGGCGAGGGCCGCATTGGTCAAAAGGTCACTTGATGGGGGCCACAACCAGTTGCGGACGCACGCTCGATGTCTCAAGCCCAACACACACCGGCTCCGTCCGACGCGGCGCGTCAGCGCACGTCGGACGCCGCCGGTGTGCGATAGGTTAATTGAAAATGATGGAGGCGGCTGTTTTGACGCGCGGCGTTCGCAGACGGTGTGGGAGGCCCTTCAGTCAGTCACTGCTATAATATCTATCTATCTATCTATCTATGCTCAGACCCAGCCAGCCAGCCAGCAAGCCACACACATAGTGCTCAGACCCAGCCAGCCAGCAAGCCACACACACATAGTGCTCAGACCCAGCCAGCCAGCCACACACAGTGCTCAGACCCAGCCAGCCAGCAAGCCACACACATAGTGCTCAGACCCAGCCAGCCAGCCAGCCACACACATAAGAGGCTACTGGAGATTGGAGAACCTGATTTGGACATGATCTGATGCAGGACAATGTCACTATGACAGAAAGAGAAGATGGGTCTTCACACACACACACACACACACACACACACACACACACACACACACACACACACACACACACACACACACACACACACACACACACACACACACACACACACACACACACACACACACACACACACACACACACACACACACACACACGACTTTGTCCCTATAATGTGCACGGCACCGTTCTACTTCATCATATCACGCAAGAGACGCCACACACCAGTATGGAAGAGAGATAGTCACTTGTTGTAACTTGTAGGGATGCCACAAAGTGAACATCAGCCAAATTGAATAGTCGACAGCTCTGCCGATTAATAATCGATTAATTGAACCCACCCCCCATATTAATCAATATCAGATAAAACGTATAAGATTTTATATTATGCACATGCCATGGTCACATAACCATTATGTTGAGTGCATGCTTTGATGGTTACAGTTATATAATCAGTTTTGATGAGTAAACCTTTGTGGAGATCTTCTCAGTTCTCATTGTATGCTAGTTACTGCCATTCAGGATGGAAAATGAAATCCATTTGGATTTGGGGAGAAGTAGTTTCATAAGGGGCTGGTATGAAGTACTTGATATAAAGAGAACATGTTCAGTTCACTAGTCTACACTCTACTCTACACCTGCCTTCATTTCATCTGATTGTCTGTCTGGCAGGCACTTAACAAGCAATCGTTAACTGTGTCTGTTAGAGAGAGGGGCAGAGAAGAGTGGCTTTGCTCAACTTGATTTATACTTATATTCTCCACTCTGATGAAGGTACATGTTCGATATATCATGCAGCCTTACTTATAAGCCTATATTTTGGCTATTAAAAAAAATATATATATATCAACTTTTTTTTTTTTTTTGCTTGAGGCAGGCGGGCCACATTAAATGACATGGCGGGCCACATTTGGCCCGCGGGCCTTGAGTTTGACACCCATGCTGTAGGATAACCTTAGATTAATGCCCCAATTCCCCGCCGGTGGGGGCAGAGGCTGTCTACCTCATTAACAGCTCTCAGCGGGTAAATGGCTGGTCAAGGTCTCAGGTTCCAACTTTCACCTCCTGGACCCCCCCTGGGGTTTAAGAGGTTAAAGCAATGGGCCTAACAAGGTGTCAGGTTACCTTATTGTATAATGGATAAGAGCCGTGGTGAGGCACGAGACCAATGCTTTTCTAAAAACGGTTACAAACATGAGAAATCATAAAAGTAGTCCTAATAATTCACTAGAGAAAGTAGTTCCACTTTGCTCCGACTCCTCGGGTGTGATAACCTCTTAGAACGACGATATTTAAATAAGGGCCGGGACGCACTCAGAGTGACAAGAGTGAGTGAGTTCATTTAAGTTCTTCTCCATGTCTTTACATTAAGAAAAGGACAAACGTTTCAGCAGTACAGCCATATTGATCGTCATATCCGTCACGTGCTAAAAAGCAACTACATTTTTATGGTCCAATGTTTGATGATTTGAATGAGAAATTATTGTTGATTAAAATGTCATGGTTATTCCATCGTGGTTTAGGTTGGAAGTGTGTTACCTTGGAGTAGGGCTTGAAGATCTGCATTTTTTCAACAGCTAAACCTTTAAATAATGGTTGAAGTGGAAGGTGACACAGATGTGTTCCAGGTCTTAAAGGGGTGGTTACCTTGGAGTGGGAGGGGCCTTCCACACGGAGCAGCTTGTACTCGGGCTGGATCTTGTTGAAACGGGCCAACTCATTCACCAAAGCCATGGGGGTCCTAACCCTAGCTGGTACTGGAGCCAGGTTAGCTGGTACTATTGGTAGAGAGAGACAGATGGTACTATTTTTTTCGTGTTCAGTATCACTGCGCCGCATAGGTTTCATTTCATTCAAAACATTTACTTTTGACTCCTTCCGGTTACTTTATTATTTGACAAATTGTTGCTTTTCCCTGTGTGCGTCACTCAGCAATAAGGTGAATCCTCTCTCTCTCTCTCTCTCTCTCTCTCTCTGTTATTACCGACAAAAAAGAAAAGAAAAAAGGAATAGACCTACAAGATGTGTCTTATTGTGTCATATTAAATTTGTAGGATCTTTCCAACTTTACAATTAAAATCGCACTTGATTTAAGCCATTTAAACAGTGTTTTGCATGAGCGCATACATGCGAGGATTTGGGCTGTCTGTGCTGGAATAATCCATGACGTTGGAAAGTATAGCCTATAGTGCAGTGCTATGTGGAGAGTCCCAACATGCATGGGTAGCCTATATACTGTAGCCTAATCTACAGTAGGCCGATGTCTTTCTGGAGTTACGGTATGTGCAATCTCCTCCTCGTTTAATAAACCCGACGCGTCGCTCGAATGCCAAATGTACCGCCAGCGCAAGTGGGAACCGCATCGGAGATGTAGGCAACCCAGCCAGCCCACCTCCACCACTCCACCAGTGCCAGCCACATGGGCTACGGTTTTAGCTGCACATTCATATATTGACAGTTGAGTTGACAGCCTATCCACTGCAGCGACTAGTGACTGTGAGGCAATCTAAATAGACTGTCGAACGTGCATGGTCAGTTGATCACGGTGTCACGGACAGGACAGGATCGAGGAGCAGCACCTATGCAAAACAGCAGCGCGTGTGTGTGCGCCTATTTGTTATTTAATTCATGGTTCACAGGTTCAGGTTTTCGCTCACTAATAGATGTTGTATATTAAATTAAAAAGACTTTAATAATTTAATATAACTGTACAACTAACAACACACAGACACAGTGACAGTTGCTTGCAAATTGCGATATGTGCGTGCAGGGGGGGGTGAGGCGGGCAGCAAGGGGGAAGCGAAGCGAGAGGAGAAACAGACCTACAGCTTTATTTAATTCATGCAGGTTTATTTATTTAAGATACAACAAGTTGCAAGTTGCGTGTGCGTGCGTCTGTGTGTGTATGAGAGAGCTGGGGCAGCAAGTCCATGGCCCTCATTTATCAATAGAGTGTAAAATCTGCCACAGATTCGAGTGCAGGTTTAGTAGTACACCCACGTCGCCACGGCATTTATAAAGTGATCGCAAACAGCTGATCCTTCCTTAATTTCGTTCTGACGTTAATAAATGTGACGGTTGAAATCTATCTGGCACGCCCTATGAAATCAAGTCTCGCCCTCGTTTTTGCGACTGAACACATGAAATACGACCTGTGGGAACCATGGAAACCATGGAAAAAGTTTCTCCCGTGCCTTGCTGCCCGCCTCACCCACCTCTCTCATACACACACACACACACAGAAGCACACGCAACTTGCAAGCCCAACTAACTGGTGTCTTGTTAAATAAATAAAGAACGAACACCTGCATGAATTAAATAAAGTTGTAGGCCTACCCTGTCTGTTTCCCTCTCACCTCGCTTGCCTTGCTGTCATGTCCACACACGCACCTACATGACACGTACATCGACATCGCATCGCATAGTTTGTAGGCTGGCCTATATATACATTTTACCCATTCGTGCGCAGTGCACGGCGAAGGCGTGATACTGCGCACTGCTGTGATATTAAAGTCCTGTGGATGACTCAGTGATGCCTGCATGAGAGATAGGCTATCATGTCGTCAAGGCAGTCATAATCAACGTTTATGTAGTGAATTGATCATTGATGATCGAACGAATCATAAACATATGGATGAAGGCTTGCCGCTTGCATGTGTGCTGGTATGTGTTGGCGACGCACGCCGCGGTCCCGTCCTCCGAAAATGATCTTGCTTTTATCTGAACTGTCAAAACTGTCAAAACCTGTCTATGCACTTATTTAAATGGTGAATGATTAAGCCCCTTACGCCTATAGCCTGCTAGTACATACTACAAATAGGCAAGCTGTATGCTTGTCATTGTCACTTGGAAATAAAGGCGTGCAGTCCATTTATGCCTTTTTTTAAATAATATCATAATCACATATGCCACATCACCGCATGCGCTCCAAAATCATCTCACAAGTGCGCTTGCATAACAAGGCCAGTAAAGCACTGTTTGATTAAGCACAAACTAATACAACATAAACATGTTATATTGTTTTTAATTGCGCGATTCTAATTACTTGTAAAGTTGGAAATCTCTCTGAGGCTAACCATGGTTTCAGGACGTATTCCAGGACGTTCATGTCGCAAAAACGAGCGCGTGCCCGATAGATTTCAGCCGTCACATTTATTAACGTCAGAACGAAATTAAGGAAGGATCAGCTGTTTGCGATCACTTTATAAATGCCGTGGTGACGTGGGTGTACTACGAAACCTGCACTCGAATCTGTGGCAGATTTTACGATTGATAAATGAGGGCCCATGCCTTTATTTCCAAGTGACAATGACAAGCATACAGCTTGCCTATTTGCAATTGTAGCAGGCTATAGGCGTAAGGGGCTCAATCATTCACCATTTAAATAAGTGCTTTGACAGTTCAGATAAAAGATAGATCATTTTCGGGGGTCGGGAGGACGGGACCGCGGCGTGCATCGCCAACACATACCAGCACACATGCTGCATGCAAGCGGCAAGCCTTCATCCATATGTTTATGATTCGTTCATCAATGATCAAATCACTACATGAACGTTGATTATGACTGCCTTGACGACATGATAGCCTATCTCTCATGCAGGCATCACTCACCCACAACACTTATCACAGCAGTGCGCAGTCTCATGCCTTCGCCGTGCACTGCACACGAATCGACGAATGGGTAAAATTAATATAGGCCAGCCTACAAACGTATTCCATTCTCATGGCGATGCGATGTCGATGTGTCATGTAGGTGCGTGCGTGGACATGACAGCAAGGCAAGCGAGGTGAGAGGGAAACAGACAGGGTAGGCCACTAGGCCTACAACTTTATTTAATTCATGCAGGTGTTCGTTATTTAACAACACACCAGTTAGTTTGGCTTGCAAGTTGCGTGTGCGTGCGTGTGTGCGTGTGTGTATGAGAGAGGGGGTTGAGGCGGGCAGCAAGGCATGGGAGAAACTTTTTTTTTCCTGTAACCAGGTCGTATCGCAGTTTTGTTCATGTCGCAAAAACGAGGGCGAGGCTTGATTTCATAGGAAGAGCCAGATAGATTTCAGCCGTCACATTTATTAACGTCAGAACGAAATTAAGGAAGGATCAGCTGTTTGCGATCACTTTATAAATGCCGTGGCGACGTGGGTGTACTACGAAACCCACACTCGAATTTGGGGCAGATTTTACACTCAATTGATAAATGAGCAGTGTTGGGCATCGTTACTTTCTAACGTAACGTCGTTAGGTTACTGGATTACTGCCCATGAAAAGAATCCCTTACCGTTACAGATTACCATCTGAGAAAAGTAACAAGTTAGATTATTTTCCATTACCCGACAATTAAAACCCATTTTGAATGCTTGTGCAAGTTGTTTACATTGTAGGCTATTAGGCTACTGCATGCCTACCGTCATTGCGCCGCATTATTACGGCCCTAATTAACTATGGTTAAAAACGAGAATAATACACACCATGAACTGACCATAGACAATATCCCCTTTACAGCTCTTATTATTAACTAAAATAATTCGCCACAATCGCCAGCCTATACACGTAGGACTGGACAGAAAGGCTGTTGCGCTGCGCTCCAACCAGCCAACAGCGCGCATGATGCCCTCTCCACGGCGCGCACCGTGGCGCATGAACAACAACAACACCACCACCACCGTGGACCCACGACCCACGTATGAACTAGATGGTTTGTAAGAAATGGCACGGCGGCCATCGTCGCAGGTAGTGACAGTATAACAGAATGAGAATCCTGTAACCTGTTATTTGGGGGGGGGGGGCATCAACAACAGCCTGTTGTTGATGATGAATGTTACTATGAAACTTAAACAATTCATTAAACTAGTACTCACCTAATGACGCCGCCACGGAGGATCTACCATGTTTAACGTAATTCTAAAGTGTTTAGCCTACATTGTTTAAGTCAAAGACGCATGCGGTTTTTACTTTGGCTTAAAGCAGTGGTAACCAACCTTTTCAAGCCCAAGAGCCCATTTTATTCCCAATTGTAAGCCAAGATCTACCACTAAAACGTGTTAGAAACAACACTTGTTTTTTTGCTATTTCTGACAGGCTCAATGCATGTGCAGTTGTGCACACATCCACACAAAGACTAAAGCTTAAATTAGAATAAATACTTATAGTAAGTTATATTATCAATGTCAAATAATATTAAGACATTAGGACAAAAATACAAATAAACTTCTTTGTTGAGTTTTTTTTAAATAAAACAAAATGCAAAGGACATGAATTGCTTTTACAGCACAATATTTTGTTTCTCATTTCAATGAATATTCACATTGGCAGATGTTCAAATGACAGGCATAACATGACCATATATATTTGCACAGATATGGTGACATACTCTCAGGGTCAGCCCACCTTTAATGAGACTGCTGCGTTTTGAAATCTGGTTAATATTTAGTGATTGCCAGTCTGAGGGTGTCATTAAGATGTGAGTCAGTCATACGAGTTCATGATAGCGTCCCCGACACGTTGAATACTAAACTTATTTGTAAAGTTCGAACGCCAACTTTTAACCAAACGTGGGAGAAACACTGTGCCTGCGAGGGAACAACAGACACACAGCACATGAGCACAGGGTGCTAAAAAGGGGGAGGGCCGAGGGCGGTGCGGTGGAAGCAAGGGGAACAGATCTTCAAGCTAAAATGCATCGAGCCTCTACACGTTGTTAGCTTATAGATCTGCTCTTTTTTGCGAACGACATTCTGCTTTGTATTGGCAGTGATGGCTGGCTGCCCGAGTGCCCATCTGTCTGACACTTCGGGATCGACTTGAAAGGTTCCCTGGTTGGTTACCCCTGCCCTAGAGTGTGTGTACCAAATGTGGTGCTCGTTTCCACCGCGTAACGATTTTAACCATGTTATGCCGATAATATCCCCTACTATAAGGGCGTTTTATCATCAGGTATTTGACCAATCTGGGAACTAAATCGTTACCAAGAAATGTCTTCACCAATGTGTTTCTAAATGTACTAAAAGATTGAAATTCAACTTAGCATATGTGACCATACCATTAACATCATATATAAAGCAAAAAAGTCAAAATTTCATCATTCTTTAAGTAGCATGTGACATATGAAACTAGGGGGTTTTCATGATTCTGAAACCATTCCAAGCATTAGTTTTGCACAAAAACCACTCCTTTGGAGGAAAACATCCATCACAAATGTGAAGAAGTCAGCTCATTTGGTCAGATGGATATGGCCGAATTTAGCCCAATGAGTGTTTTTTTGTGCAAAACGAATGCTTGGAATTAATTCAGAATCATGAAAACCCCCTACTTTCATATGTCACATGCTACTTAAAGAATTATGAAATTTGGACTTTTGAAGGGAGTTGAATTTCAAACTTTTAGTACATGTTATTAGACACCTTTAGAAACACATTGGTGAAGACATTTCTTGGTAACCATAAAAACCTGTTTTAGACCTACTACATCCATAATAATTATGGATGTAGTAGGTCAATACTGTCAATACAATACTGTATTGTAAAAATGGTGAATTTATACGGTTGTATAAAAATTATATCCGGTTGTCTTTCACATTGCATTCGTGAAAATCAAAATACGATTTGTTTATGGTAATAAGGAAATGAAACATTACATACATTACAGACCGGACTACCGTATATTATGAGTGTCCTGGTATTTGCCATTGTTATTGTACAGTGAAAAAAATACATTGTGGCAGCCCTACAGCAGGGGATCTCAACCCGTGGGGCTGTCCAATATATTATATATTGTTTTGAAATCTTTTTTTTTTTGCAACTGAATGACACATAGTACATGCATACACTTTCCTTAATGAATTTAATATGATTTCCTATATGAAACTTACTGAGGTGTGGCTGGTCTTCATGTTCCTGTTTAATAGAAACGTCTTCAGCTTCCTGTTTTATAGAAACGTCTTCAGCTTCCTGTTTAATAGAAACGTCTTCAGCTTCCTGTTTAATAGAAACGTCTTCAGCTTCCTGTTTAATAGAAACGTCTTCAGCTTCCTGTTTAATAGAAATGTCTTCAGCTTCCTGTTTAATAGAAACGTCTTCAGCTTCCTGTTTAATAGAAACGTCTTCAGCTTCCTGTTTAATAGAAATGTCTTCAGCTTCCTGTTTAATAGAAATGTCTTCAGCTTCCTGTTTAATAGAAATGTCTTCAGCTTCCTGTTTAATAGAAATGTCCCTGGCTGAGTCTGGAGAGTTCATCTTCACCTGGGAGTGATGCATCATGGGTATTGTAGTTCTTATGAGTCTGAGAGGAGAGGAGATGAGATTCAATTTATTGTCAATGTACAGTACAAGTACAGTACTAAAAGTGTTTCATACATTGATACATAGTACATTAACTAAATGCAGATATGAGCAGTAACCCTAACCCTAAAACCAGTGGCATAACCGACGGTGCAACCGGTGCGATGCACCGCGGCCCAGCGCCCCCAAGGGGCCCATGAAGGGGGAAGAAGAAGAGAAAACAAGAATTGATGCAAATCAATAAATTACCAGCTGCTACGTTATCTCCAGAATTGTGCTATTATATGACATGTATACATCTGTGTGTGTGTGTGTGTGTGTGTGTGTGTGTGTGTGTGTGTGTGTGTATTTAATGTGTTGACATTAAATAAAACCACTGACATAGAAACATGGGTTTTTCAGAAAAATATAATTTTGCACACTTTTAGACCATGTCTGTGGTCATCATATGGGCATATATGTGCAGTGCAGTTATCGACAGAGGTAGTAGTTTGCAGCAGTAATTGTGTCGTTTTTGAAAGGACATGACATTAGTGAAGTGTCTTGTTTTTCTCCTAGAAGCCAATAAGGACAACCAAATGAGCCTATAACAGTCCATTTGGACAGTCTCAGAGTTTGTTCTAGGGTCCTTTGGTTCCATTTTGTACTAGGCTACACTCACACTTACAGTCACTCCTGTTGTTGTTCACACACACACACACACACACACACACACACAGCTGGTAATTAATTGATTTGCATAAATTATTGTTTTTTTTATTATATCAAAGTCCATGACTTTCGTCATATTATTACCAGCAGCTTTTATATGTGTGGTGGTGGTGGTGGTCCACAGAAGAAAAGAATAGCAGATCTACAAGCTCCAAACATGTGAAGATATGAATATGATGCAGTGTGAGCTTGTAGATAGGCTATTTTATGTATTTTTGATTATTATATATTTTGTAAAGGAATAGTTTTGGTCATACAAGGTTTTCACCTGACAGCGATATATCTGACTATCAGTAGGCCTAGTCAGTCAGTTTGACCAGATTGCATTCAAATTTGCTACTATAGCTAAATTCCAATACCGCAACTTTCACACTCGCTCACTCTCCTCACGTCCTCCACTCGCTCCTCGGCTCCGCCCCCAGCGAGGAGGAGAGGAGGAGGAGAGGATTCGATGCGAGGACAGAGTGGTGGTCGAATTTTCCTCTAGAATCGGAATGTACTAAGCTGTCATTTCAAAGCGACGGCACATTCCGCGATCACTAATGACGTGTATCAATTAAATTCAATTCAAAGGGCTTTATTGGCATGGGAAAACATACGTTTACATTGCCAAAGCAAAATTGGTGGAACAATACAGTGCCACACAGCTGGATCACTGGAACTCCGAACAGAGCAGTAGGCTACAGTCTACAGAATAGACAATTCATCATGTTGTGCATGTAACCGAGGCCAATGTGTATGTATTGGTAACATGTGCAAGGCAAGGCTATTTATTCCTGGAATAAGCGCCAGGATGCGCACACGTATAAATCCCCCCCCCCCCTGACAGACAGTCCTCCTCCGACGGTCTTTGCAAATAACGGACACTATAACAGGAATTAGGTTTAGTCTCTCTGACTTACATATTCAGTTCAGTCCACATATAAATAAATACATTTTTGTCACCGTCATTCATAGCAGTCTGTGCATTCAGGCATGCATGCACAGAGATAAATTAACTATAGCTTTTGAGGTGCGCACAATATAGCCGGCCTAATTTATATATCCTACTTTTATTATGCTTATATGATTATCACACAACGCAATAAAGCCAGTGGCTTGTTGTGGTCCTTTCACTTTCATTATGTAATGTAGGCACAGTGCGTGCATGTGTGTGTTGGGTCAGCGACTCAGCCGGCCGGTGGATGGGGGGGGGGGGGGGGGGTGCATGTATCGGGTTTCAAGCAGTGTTTTCTGTGCCACACGTGGAGGAGGCGGACTTATGTCACTGGAGAAGGAAAATAAACATGTACACGTGATGCGGAAATCCGCTGCGAGGAGACAAAATACCCCACCGAGTCTGCACCCGATGTACACTCGCTATATGCGGTCTCCTCGAGCCCACTCGGCTCCTCCACTCGACTCTCCTCTCCTCCTCGATGGAGCACTTTAACAATCGGAACGTTAACCATTTCCGGGTCACGCTGGAATGACCCCGAGTGACCGAGTGGGAGTGAGCGAGTGCCCGAGATTTTGGGTATTGGAATTTAGCTTATGAGGGGGGGACCAATGTGACGCTGGCAGGGGATTCGTCCCCTGCGTCCCCTAGGTTATTGCGCCCCTGCCACAGATACATAGTGATAATAGCCAATCTGCAAGCTCGTTGTGAACTTGTAGATCGGCTATTTTCACAATTGTTGCCTCTATCTTTATCATTTAGTAATCTGGACAATGATTGACCAGTTTTGGTTTTGCCGATTACTTTAGATGCAGTAATGGTATATTTTCTTTTAGAGCCTTTGAGGTATTATAAAAGTCTTAAATTGTCACTTCACTGTCATCTGGGGTCCCCCCCCCCCCCCCACCCCCAAATCATGTGGGGACCCACAGGTTGAGAACGACTGGTAGCCTATATGAATACTCAATATTGCTTTAAATGGGGGGCATGAGAAAACGGAAATATTTTATTGGCACACAGCCACACACACACACGCACACACAATCTTATCTGGTTCTTGGGGTTTCATTAACACTGACTGCACCTGGTGTGGTGCCTGCTCCTGCTGCTGAGGAGGAGGAGAGGAGACCTATCTGTCGCCTCCCCTGTGTAATCTAAATAAAGTGTAAAGTAAATACAAAAACCAAACCAGGCAAGCAACTGTGAATGAATCCACGTTAGGCTGGAAATACAGTATGCAGGCTTGGCAACAGCAGAGCAGAAAATGATCTCAGGTCGCAAGTTTGACAAGCTAATTGACCAGACTGCTTTCCAAGCAGCTGGTGAATAGAGTCAGGACACGAGACTGTGATAACGTCATACTCAAGTGCCCGGAGGTACCTACTTCAAGTAACACACGTTGTTTGATGCCCTGCAACTATCGTTCAGTAAACTATACTTACCCAAGCTTTTGTAGTATTCCTTGCCTCTAAACAAGAACACGACGGTGAAAGCCTGGTTTGGTTTCAGGGGCTATCGGTCGCAGGAAGAGTAACACCAAGGATTGGTCAGTGATGTCACTGACTGGCTGGTTTATAAACAGCTTCAAGTCCATAATACTTCCGTGTTGCATAACAGTGACATCAATGGCCTCTCCTGGTCATCTTTGCCACCTTGTTTCACAGTATTGTGTTCATGGCACGCTGCCTGTGATCAGCACAACAAACTCGCAGCTGTAGACAATTTTGTCACCGTCGCGCTAATTAAACACTAGATGGGATTATTATGTCATGTCAGCAGTCAGCACTATCAGAATTTGATGTAACCCAGGTAAAGTAATCTGTCACTCTGCAAGTTTAACTAAAGTTTGTCCAAAGTCATTTCTGATAGCCAGGCTGGAGCCCTGCAGTCTTACAGATACAGATTGATTTAAAGTGAAACATGCAAATTGGTGTAAACATATATACAGATTGAATGTATCAAATCCCATCGCAAAACATCGCATGACACGCAGCCCCCCCCACCCCACTGGTAAAAACTAGCTTAATTTGGGACCCTTTTTGCAAATAAGTCAAATCATTCAATGAATCATCTTAGGCCTGACTGTACGTGCACAACAGATTGATGCATGATGCTTGTTGTATGAGACTTTATTGAGCTGCCTTTAATCTTCTATGATTGATTAAGTTTTTACCATCACTCTGGGATTCCTTGTGAATGAAAAGTGAAATACAAATAAAATGCATTATTATTATTATTGAGGGAAAAAAGAAAAACAACTGTGTACAATGAGGAATAACATTACCCTCGGAGACCAACATGTATGCTTTTGTTTCAAATGAGAACAATAAACATTGACTGAACTCACCTATGGTAGTGGATGATGATAGGTCTTATTATTTCTGTAGGCCGTTACAATTCCTACTTATGACAACTTTCAACAGTAGCCTACTAATGTTTCCACTCGTAACGTCTCTTCCTTCCAACACACAAGTACGCAGGTGTCACAAACAATACTTTAATGACTTGCGTCATATGAGCTATGGGTTACTTGCATAAACTTGCATAGAGTTGAGTTAGTTGTCAAGGCAACGAGCTCTTAGCCAATCAGAGGCAAGGCGGACAACCCAATTTAGCCAATCACGGCAGCTTCCTTCTCTGGAACTATGGGATTGTATGTTGTGGATCTTATGTTTAACCTAACGGTCGGGAAACAGCAAATCTACAAGCCCGCAGCGCGTCACTTTCGCGAGGCGCTGTGGGCTTGTAGATCGTCTATTTCCAGACCTACGCGTGCGGATTAGGCCGTGGCCAGGGTGCATCAATGCATCCCTTTACAAAACATTCTAATCCCTGCTGTTGTTGAAATAAAATAGATTTATAGTTTGGATTAGGCAATTTTTTCTTCCTAATAGGAAGGCACCACATATAGAATAGGCACTACTCTTATTATAAGAGTGGTGCTCACTGGTGCCTGTTGGAGCCTCTACAGCGGTGTCCGTTGGGCACTGGCCTACTTGGAATGATGCAAGTTGGAAATGCATGACCCACCCAGATATTATGTCTGTGTCCCTTTTATGCCCATATGGAGTTCTTTGTCAGGCATGCCCAAATATGGAGTCTATGCAGACGTCAGAACAGGCCAGCTCCATATATGGAGCCCTGGGCAGGGGCCGGCCCTGTCAGAGAGTCGGTTCTACTTCGAACCAACCGTAGGCCCGACCGACTTGTCACCGGGCACTGCACTCCCTGTGGGGGTGTGGAATGCGTGTGTCGAATTTGGATTTCAGACGTACACACAGATACTTGGTTAATTTATAGTTAAATTATTATTAGTTTTATGTTTTACTTTATTTTTTTACTGTTCTTCTCTTTTGTTCACTTTTATCAGTATTATGTATGGACTGTCATACTCTGTGGTAGGCAGCTGATGTGAACACAACAGTGGAGGTTTGTAAGTTTGGAGGTTTGTAAATATATCCGCTGTGTTTGGGCGCCCTCTAGTGGTGGTGTCTTGACATGAGACAGCGACACCCTGCGAGTGTTTCATACTATTATAATTTGTATGAACAACAAACAACAAAGGCGCAATATTAAAAGGACAATGGGACGATTTACATAAAAAACAATGAACAACCGACAGACAGACAGATAACCAAACAAAACAACAATACACAATTGACCCACCGTTTTTTTCATTTTTCATTTTTTTCAAATCCTCAAAAATGATGAAAAACGGCGTGCTATAGTATGCCGTACGATATGGTACGGTCCAAAATGATGAGAAACGAGGCTAACTTCTTTTTTTCAAAATTTCAAAAAAACATGGGCTATAACCCATCGTTTTTGACATTTCGTCAATTATTTATTCAAAACCTTTAGTTAAAAAATAAGCTTTTTTTACAAGCGAGACAGAATGTGAAATTCATTATGAAAAGAAATATGATGTAAAATCTATAAGATCATTTATTATCATTACGCTCAAAGGACCACTTCTTAACCCATCTTTGGTCCTCACTAATAAAATATCATCATTTGTTTCTACTCAGTCTGCGTCTCATAGGAGGGCTGTGGTCAGTTCAGAAACCAGTCTGTGTCTCATAGGAGGGCTGTGGGTAGTTCAGAAACCAGTCTGTGTCTCATAGGAGGGCTGTGGTCAGTTCAGAAACCAGTCTGTGTCTCATAGGAGGGCTGTGGTCAGTTCAGAAACCAGTCTGTGTCTCATAGGAGGGCTGTGGTCAGTTCAGAAACCAGTCTGTGTCTCATAGGAGGGCTGTGGTCAGTTCAGAAACCAGTCTGTGTCTCATAGGAGGGCTGTGGTCAGTTCAGAAACCAGTCTGTGTCTCATAGGAGGGCTGTGGTCAGTTCAGAAACCAGTCTGTGTCTCATAGGAGGGCTGTGGTCAGTTCAGAAACCAGTCTGTGTCTCATAGGAGGGCTGTGGTCAGTTCAGAAACCAGTCTGTGTCTCATAGGAGGGCTGTGGTCAGTTCAGAAACCAGTCTGTGTCTCATAGGAGGGCTGTGGTCAGTTCAGAAACCAGTCTGTGTCTCATAGGAGGGCTGTGGTCAGTTCAGAAACCAGTCTGTGTCTCATAGGAGGGCTGTGGGTAGTTCAGAAACCAGTCTGTGTCTCATAGGAGGGCTGTGGTCAGTTCAGAAACCAGTCTGTGTCTCATAGGAGGGCTGTGGTCAGTTCATAAACCAGTCTGTGTCTCATAGGAGGGCTGTGGTCAGTTCAGAAACCAGTCTGTGTCTCATAGGAGGGCTGTGGTCAGTTCAGAAACCAGTCTGTGTCTCATAGGAGGGCTGTGGGCAGTTCAGAAACCAGTCTGTGTCTCATAGGAGGGCTGTGGTCAGTTCAGAAACCAGTCTGTGTCTCATAGGAGGGCTGTGGTCAGTTCAGAAACCAGTCTGTGTCTCATAGGAGGGCTGTGGTCAGTTCAGAAACCAGTCTGTGTCTCATAGGAGGGCTGTGGTCAGTTCAGAAACCAGTCTGTGTCTCATAGGAGGGCTGTGGTCAGTTCAGAAACCAGTCTGTGTCTCATAGGAGGGCTGTGGTCAGTTCAGAAACCAGTCTGTGTCTCATAGGAGGGCTGTGGTCAGTTCAGAAACCAGTCTGTGTCTCATAGGAGGGCTGTGGTCAGTTCAGAAACCAGTCTGTGTCTCATAGGAGGGCTGTGGTCAGTTCAGAAACCAGTCTGTGTCTCATAGGAGGGCTGTGGTCAGTTCAGAAACCAGTCTGTGTCTCATAGGAGGGCTGTGGGCAGTTCAGAAACCAGTCTGTGTCTCATAGGAGGGCTGTGGGTAGTTCAGAAACCAGTCTGATGTGTCATAGGAGGGCTGTGGTCAGTTCAGAAACCAGTCTGATGTGTCATAGGAGGGCTGTGGTCAGTTCAGAAACCAGTCTGATGTGTCATAGGAGGGCTGTGGGCAGTTCAGAAACCAGTCTGTGTCTCATAGGAGGGCTGTGGTCAGTTCAGAAACCAGTCTGTGTCTCATAGGAGGGCTGTGGGTAGTTCAGAAACCAGTCTGTGTCTCATAGGAGGGCTGTGGTCAGTTCAGAAACCAGTCTGTGTCTCGTAGGAGGGCTGTGGTCAGTTCAGAAACCAGTCTGTGTCTCATAGGAGGGCTGTGGTCAGTTCAGAAACCAGTCTGTGTCTCATAGGAGGGCTGTGGTCAGTTCAGAAACCAGTCTGTGTCTCATAGGAGGGCTGTGGGCAGTTCAGAAACCAGTCTGTGTCTCATAGGAGGGCTGTGGGCAGTTCAGAAACCAGTCTGTGTCTCATAGGAGGGCTGTGGTCAGTTCAGAAACCAGTCTGTGTCTCATAGGAGGGCTGTGGTCAGTTCAGAAACCAGTCTGTGTCTCATAGGAGGGCTGTGGTCAGTTCAGAAACCAGTCTGTGTCTCATAGGAGGGCTGTGGTCAGTTCAGAAACCAGTCTGTGTCTCATAGGAGGGCTGTGGTCAGTTCAGAAACCAGTCTGTGTCTCATAGGAGGGCTGTGGTCAGTTCAGAAACCAGTCTGTGTCTCATAGGAGGGCTGTGGGCAGTTCAGAAACCAGTCTGTGTCTCATAGGAGGGCTGTGGTCAGTTCAGAAACCAGTCTGTGTCTCATAGGAGGGCTGTGGTCAGTTCAGAAACCAGTCTGTGTCTCATAGGAGGGCTGTGGTCAGTTCAGAAACCAGTCTGTGTCTCATAGGAGGGCTGTGGTCAGTTCAGAAACCAGTCTGTGTCTCATAGGAGGGCTGTGGGTAGTTCAGAAACCAGTCTGTGTCTCATAGGAGGGCTGTGGTCAGTTCAGAAACCAGTCTGTGTCTCATAGGAGGGCTGTGGTCAGTTCATAAACCAGTCTGTGTCTCATAGGAGGGCTGTGGTCAGTTCAGAAACCAGTCTGTCTCATAGGAGGGCTGTGGTCAGTTCAGAAACCAGTCTGTGTCTCATAGGAGGGCTGTGGGCAGTTCAGAAACCAGTCTGTGTCTCATAGGAGGGCTGTGGTCAGTTCAGAAACCAGTCTGTGTCTCATAGGAGGGCTGTGGTCAGTTCAGAAACCAGTCTGTGTCTCATAGGAGGGCTGTGGTCAGTTCAGAAACCAGTCTGTGTCTCATAGGAGGGCTGTGGTCAGTTCAGAAACCAGTCTGTGTCTCATAGGAGGGCTGTGGTCAGTTCAGAAACCAGTCTGTGTCTCATAGGAGGGCTGTGGGCAGTTCAGAAACCAGTCTGTGTCTCATAGGAGGGCTGTGGTCAGTTCAGAAACCAGTCTGTGTCTCATAGGAGGGCTGAAATGATGAAATGGACCGTTGATGTTTTGATAATGTAAACTCTTCAACCATTATTTATACATCCGTGTCCCCTTATAGCTTTTAACCACTTTAACCTTTATTTTATAATTTACAGTGCAAATATGGCGCGCAAATCTTTGACTATATAACTGTTCTTTCACAGCGAATATTTTTAACTCATATATTTGCTTCAGGAGGGGGAGGGGTGGGGGGGATTCATATCATTGTGGGGGTCCTTGGAGGGATGGGGGGGGTCCTTGGAGGGAGGGGGGGTTCTTGGAGGGGGGGGGTCCTTGACATGAAATAGTTTGAGCACCGCTGATATAAAATAGTTTGTTATTGTTTTGAGTTTTCTTTTCAGAAAACGGTTGTGATCATTCAGTAGAATCTGGTCCCAGGTCTACAGTATATGAGGTTAAACCAGATAAACGGTTGTGATCATTCAGTAGAATCTGGTCCCAGGTCTACAGTATATGAGGTTAAACCAGATAAACGGTTGTGATCATTCAGTAGAATCTGGTCCCAGGTCTACAGTATATGAGGTTAAACCAGATAAACGGTTGTGATCATTCAGTAGAATCTGGTCCCAGGTCTACAGTATATGAGGTTAAACCAGATAAACGGTTGTGATCATTCAGTAGAATCTGGTCCCAGGTCTACAGTATATGAGGTTAAACCAGATAAACGGTTGTGATCATTCAGTAGAATCTGGTCCCAGGTCTACAGTATATGAGGTTAAACCAGATAAACGGTTGTGATCATTCAGTAGAATCTGGTCCCAGGTCTACAGTATATGAGGTTAAACCAGATAAACGGTTGTGATCATTCAGTAGAATCTGGTCCCAGGTCTACAGTATATGAGGTTAAACCAGATAAACGGTTGTGATCATTCAGTAGAATCTGGTCCCAGGTCTACAGTATATGAGGTTAAACCAGATAAACGGTTGTGATCATTCAGTAGAATCTGGTCCCAGGTCTACAGTATAGTTAAACCAGATAAAAGCGACCATAGAACCGGTTTAATCCGGTTTCCTCCTTCAACACTGCGACTCGGTTCTGACGGTCTTCCTCTCCACCAGCAGGAGGCGCTGCAGGCTCTTCTCTCGCTCCCTGGCCTCCTTGTCTCGCCCCCTCGCCTCCTTGTCCTCTCGTTTCCTCATCTCCTTCAGCCTCCTCTTCAGAGCCGAGCGGTCGCGGTGGCTGCTCACCCCCAATGCCTGATGGGTAATGATGACAACATTAATAACACGCCCTCTGATTGGCTGCTCAGTGTCTTGAACGCAGCCCTGCAGTAAAGGTCATATGTCGACCCCCGCCCGCCCGCTCACCTCCGCCCCCCCACCCCCTCATGGTGCAGCGGCCATCTTGGAAACTAAACGCAATATAAACAAATGGGAGAGAGGTGTGGGTCGAGAAAGGCCCTCATTGAGCTAAAAAAAAAAAAAAAAAAAGAATTACAAAAATGTACAAACACCTTTAACCCATTTGGGGCGGGAACCCCTTTTGGTGTTAGCATTATGTTATAATATAGCTATTGAAAAATAGCAGACCTACAAGCTTGTAGCGCGCCCCCGAGTGGCGAGCTACGAGCTTGTATGTCTGCTGTTTTTAGAAAAATCGAAGAACGACGGACATGAGAAACATGGCTTTTTCAGAGAACTGTCATTTTCAAACAGACATTTTTATAGGATCTGATCTCAGGTCAGAACGTGTTAAGGAGATAAATGATGTGATTCAACTAGAATCTGATCTCGGGTCAGAATGGGTTAATAAGGAGATAAATGATGTGATTCAACTAGAATCTGATCTCAGGTCAGAACGGGTTAATAAGGAGATAAATGATGTGATTCAACTAGAATCTGATCTCAGGTCAGAACGGGTTAATAAGGAGATAAATGATGTGATTCAACTAGAATCTGATCTCAGGTCAGAACGGGTTAATAAGGAGATAAATGATGTGATTCAACTAGAATCTGATCTCAGGTCAGAACGGGTTAATAAGGAGATAAATTATGTGATTCAACTAGAATCTGATCTCAGGTCAGAATGGGTTAAGGAGATAAATTATGTGATTCAACTAGAATCTGATCTCAGGTCAGAATGGGTTAAGGAGATAAATGATGTGATTCAACTAGAATCTGATCTCAGGTCAGAACGGGTTAATAAGGAGATAAATGATGTGATTCAACTAGAATCTGATCTCAGGTCAGAACGGGTTAATAAGGAGATAAATTATGTGATTCAACTAGAATCTGATCTCAGGTCAGAATGGGTTAAGGAGATAAATGATGTGATTCAACTAGAATCTGATCTCAGGTCAGAACGGGTTAATAAGGAGATAAATGATGTGATTCAACTAGAATCTGATCTCAGGTCAGAATGGGTTAAGGAGATAAATGATGTGATTCAACTATAATCTGATCTCAGGTCAGAATGGGTTATGGAGATAAATGATGTGATTCAACTAGAATCTGATCTCAGGTCAGAATGGGTTAAGGAGATAAATGATGTGATTCAACTAGAATCTGATCTCAGGTCAGAATGGGTTAAGGAGATAAATTATGTGATTCAACTAGAATCTGATCTCAGGTCAGAATGGGTTAAGGAGATAAATTATGTGATTCAACTAGAATCTGATCTCAGGTCAGAATGGGTTAAGGAGATAAATGATGTGATTCAACTAGAATCTGATCTCAGGTCAGAATGGGTTAAGGAGATAAATTATGTGATTCAACTAGAATCTGATCTCAGGTCAGAATGGGTTAAGGAGATAAATGATGTGATTCAACTAGAATCTGATCTCAGGTCAGAATGGGTTAAGGAGATAAATGATGTGATTCAACTATAATCTGATCTCAGGTCAGAATGGGTTATGGAGATAAATGATGTGATTCAACTAGAATCTGATCTCAGGTCAGAATGGGTTAAGGAGATAAATGATGTGATTCAACTAGAATCTGATCTCAGGTCAGAATGGGTTAAGGAGATAAATTATGTGATTCAACTAGAATCTGATCTCAGGTCAGAATGGGTTAAGGAGATAAATGATGTGATTCAACTAGAATCTGATCTCAGGTCAGAATGGGTTAAGGAGATAAATGATGTGATTCAACTAGAATCTGATCTCAGGTCAGAATGGGTTAAGGAGATAAATGATGTGATTCAACTAGAGGGGTCATGTGACCTCCTGACCTTGAGCTTGTCGCTGTCCAAGGTCAGGAGGCGGGGCCCGTCCACGCCCTTGGCGGTGAACTCTGCGGCGTATTGGTCCATGCTCAGGCCAATCAGCCACAGGCACACCTGCTGATTGGTCCACTCCGGCAGAGGAAGGCTCTGCCATTGGTGGTTCTGCGGTGGGGGCGGGTCATCGTCCAGAGTCTGATGATGAGAGACAGACGTGAGACAGACAGACAGACAGACAGACAGACAGACAGACAGACAGACAGACAGACTCACCTCAGTGGAAGAGAAGGTCAAAGTGTGTGAGTGATCACAACCCGCCGACGACCCTACACTCTGTACACGCACACGCACACGCACACGCATACGCACACGCACACACACAGGTCAATTAATTTCAAACTAAGCATTTCCACCATTAGTAGTCGGTAGACCAAATGATTTAATAAATGGAATCAAAGAATTAAAAGTCCATTTATTAATACCGTTAAAATGAAGAGGGGGGAAAAACATAAGCCAATTAGCCCTTCGCTAAGTCCCTCCCCCCCAACCCGTCCTTGTCCAATAGACACGTTAGCAACGGTTACTATAGGGTAGGTACCCTCACAAAAACATGCATTAATCCTGGTCTCTATACTGCCTCCCCCTGGCCAGCCGGGGCGCCTGATGGAAGGGAAAGGAACTGGTCTCTATACTGCCTCCCCCTGGCCAGCCGGGGCGCCTGACGGAGGGGAAAGGAACTGGTCTCTATACTGCCTCCCCCTGGCCAGCCGGGGCGGCTGACGGAGGGGAAAGGATCTGGTCTCTATACTGCCTCCCCCTGGCCAGCCGGGGCGCCTGACGGAGGGGAAAGGAACTGGTCTCTATACTGCCTCCCCCTGGCCAGCCGGGGCGCCTGACGGAGAGGAAAGGAACTGGTCTCTATACTGCCTCCCCCTGGCCAGCCGGAGCACCTGATGGAGGGGAAAGGAACTGGTCTCTAACGTGGACACTCAGGTATGAATAAAAATAACCCATCATTTCAGCAGCGAGAGCTTCAAAATGTCTTCTAAATCTAGTCTACCAGGCCTGCAGTAGGCTATGCACTGGACACATGTCTTCTACATCTAGTCTACCAGGCCTGCAGTAGGCTATGCACTGGACACATGTCTTCTAAATCTAGTCTACCAGGCCTGCAGTAGGATATGCACTGGACACATGTCTTCTACATCTAGTCTACCAGGCCTGCAGTAGGCTATGCACTGGACACATGTCTTCTACATCTAGTCTACCAGGCCTGCAGTAGGCTATGCACTGGACACATGTCTTCTAAATCTAGTCTACCAGGCCTGCAGTAGGATATGCACTGGACACATGTCTTCTAAATCTAGTCTACCAGGCCTGCAGTAGGCTATGCACTGGACACATGACTTCTAGATCTAGTCTACCAGGCCTGCAGTAGGCTATGCACTGGACACATGTCTTCTAAATCTAGTCAACCAGGCCTGCAGTAGGCTATGCACTGGACACATTCCTTCTAAATATAGTTTACCAGGCCTGCAGTAGGCTATGCACTGGACACATGTCTTCTAAATCTAGTCTACCAGGCCTGCAGTAGGCTATGCACTGGACACATGTCTTCTAAATCTAGTCTACCAGGCCTGCAGTAGGCTATGCACTGGACACATGTCTTCTAAATCTAGTCTACCAGGCCTGCAGTAGGCTATGCACTGGACACATGTCTTCTAGATCTAGTCTACCAGGCCTGCAGTAGGCTATGCACTGGACACATGTAGGGTAGTGGTCATGTAGGGTACTACCTGTTCTCTTGAGCGCCCCACGGTGGTCATGTAGGGCAGGCTGGTGGAGGAAACCGAGCGCAGCCTCTCCCTGCCGCCTCTCTGTAGCTCCGCCTCCTTCGCTCGCCCCCCTCTCCCTCTCTCTCTCTCCCCGAACCAGGGGAACGGCAGGCAGGAGTTCACGGAGGTCAACGACCCCTGTGAGGTCACCGAGGTCAGCGACTCCGAGGGCGAGACGCCGTCAGGGTTGTCCATGAGGTCACTGCACGACTTCCTGTCAGGACACAGACACACACTTCCTGTCAGGACACACTCACTTCGTGTCACGACACACACTTCCTGGAACAACATATCTTCAGGCTCCTTGACATGATAAAGGTTGAGAACCACTGACATAGAAACACAGGGTTAAAACCCTATGTTTCTATGTCAGTGGTTCTCACAGGGTTAAACCCTATGTTTCTATGTCAGTGGTTCTCACAGGGTTAAAACCCTATGTTTCTATATCAGTGGTTCTCACAGGGTTAAACCCCATGTTTCTATATGTCAGTGGTTCTGACAGGGTTAAACCCTATGTTTCTATGTCAGTGGTTCTCACAGGGTTAAACCCTATGTTTCTATGTCAGTGCTCAACCTTTATCATGTCAAGGACCCCCAGAATTAATTTTATTTGACTGCGGACCCCCAGAAAGACCCCCATCTGAAAATAAGTGGTTCCAGGGATCCCACCTACCCCCACCCCAGAAGCAAATATTTGAGTTAAAATCGTTCACTCGTTGCCGCACTATGAGCTTGTAGATCTGCTATTTTTAAATAGCTAAAAAGTATAACATGATGCTATAAAACACCAAAAGGGGTTCCCTTCCCGTCCTGAAGGGGTTAAAATGTGACCCACCTGTTGATGAGTTTAAGCCTCAGGTTCTTGTCGGTCTTTTTCTTCCTGTTCAGAGACCTACGGATCCCACTGGAAGAACAGCAGAAGAGCAAGGGTTAAACCCACTGGGAGAACAGCAAGGGTTAAACCCACTGGGAGAACAGCAGAACAGCAAGGGTTAAACCCACTGGGAGAACAGCAGAACAGCAAGGGTTAAACCCACTGGGAGAACAGCAGAACAGCAAGGGTTAAACCCACTGGGAGAACAGCAAGGGTTAAACCCACCGGGAGAACCACAGAACAGCAAGGGTTAAACCCACTGGGAGAACAGCAAGGGTTAAACCCACTGGGAGAACCACAGAACAGCAAGGGTTAAACCCACTGGGAGAACCACAGAACAGCAAGGGTTAAACCCACTGGGAGAACCACAGAACAACAAGGGTTAAACCCACTGGGAGAACAGCAAGGGTTAAACCCACTGGGAGAACTACAGACCAGCAAGGGTTAAACCCACTGGGAGAACAACAGAACAGCAAGGGTTAAACCCACTGGGAGAACTACAGAACAGCAAGGGTTAAACCCACTGGGAGAACTACAGAACAGCAAGGGTTAAACCCACTGGCAGAACAGCAAGGGTTAAACCCACCGGGGGAACCACAGAACAGCAAGGGTTAAACCCACTGGGAGAACCACAGAACAGCAAGGGTTAAACCTATAAGAACAACAGAACAGCAAGGGTTAAACCCACCGGGAGAACAGCAGAACAGCAAGGGTTAAACCCACTGGGAGAACCACAGAACAGCAAGGGTTAAACCCACTGGGAGAACTACAGAACAGCAAGGGTTAAACCCACTGGGAGAACCACAGAACAGCAAGGGTTAAACCCACTGGGAGAACAACAGAACAGCAAGGGTTAAACCCACTGGGAGAACTACAGAACAGCAAGGGTTAAACCCACTGGGAGAACTACAGAACAGCAAGGGTTAAACCCACTGGGAGAACAGCAGAACAGCAAGGGTTAAACCCACTGGGAGAACAGTAGAACAGCAAGGGTTAAACCCACTGGGAGAACTACAGAACAGCAAGGGTTAAACCCACTGGGAGAACCACAGAACAGCAAGGTTAAACCCACTGGGAGAAACACAGAACAGCAAGGGTTAAACCCACTGGGAGAACCACAGAACAGCAAGGTTAAACCCACTGGGAGAAACACAGAACAGCAAGGGTTAAACCCACTGGGAGAACTACAGAACAGCAAGGGTTAAACCCACTGGGAGAACTACAGAACAGCAAGGGTTAAACCCACTGGGAGAACCACAGAACAGCAAGGGTTAAACCCACTGGGAGAACAGCAAGGGTTAAACCCACTGGGAGAACTACAGAACAGCAAGGGTTAAACCCACTGGGAGAACAACAGAACAGCAAGGGTTAAACCCACTGGGAGAACAGCAGAACAGCAAGGGTTAAACCCACTGGGAGAACCACAGAACAGCAAGGGTTAAACCCACTGGGAGAACCACAGAACAGCAAGGGTTAAACCCACTGGGAGAACAGCAAGGGTTAAACCCACTGGGAGAACAGCAGAACAGCAAGGGTTAAACCCACTGGGAGAACAGCAGAACAGCAAGGGTTAAACCCACTGGGAGAACAGCAAGGGTTAAACCCACTGGGAGAACCACAGAACAGCAAGGGTTAAACCCACTGGGAGAACAACAGAACAGCAAGGGTTAAACCCACTGGGAGAACTACAGAACAGCAAGGGTTAAACCCACTGGGAGAACAACAGAACAGCAAGGGTTAAACCCACCGGGAGAACCACAGAACAGCAAGGGTTAAACCCACTGGGTGAACTACAGAACAGCAAGGGTTAAACCCACTGGGAGAACAACAGAACAGCAGAAGAAGAAGAAGAAGAAGAAATGCGTTCTGGTAAATCATGTTTTACCAAGGGTAACTCGACTAAGCATCAGATACTTGTTTACAGCAAGGCCCACATGGAGCATTTCATGGTAGAGGTTCAATGCCTTGTCCAAGGGCACTTCAACGGTGGTAATTTTAACGTGTCGGATCGCTGATTCGAACTGGCGACCTTCCGGTATCTAGACCGCTCCGCAATCCACTCGGCCACCGCTGCCTCCAAGGGTTAAACCAGCAAGGGTTAAACCCACAGGACATCTGACACCAGAGTCAGTAACGTCACGTCCAGGACGTACTGCAGACAACAGCGCCCCCTGTGGGACACAGTAGTCGCCACCGTCCAAAAATTAATCCCATGTTGCCTAGAACACAATACACACACAGATCAGCACCATGGATAGCTCCCTCTGTATAGAACACAATACAGACACAGATCAGCACCACGGATAGCTCCCTCTGTATAGAACACAATACAGACACAGATCAGCACCATGGATAGCTCCCTCTGTATATAACACAATACAGACACAGATCAACACCATGGATAGCTCTCTCTGCATAGAAACACAATACAGACACAGATCAGCACCATGGATAGCTCCCTCAGT
The DNA here is from genome assembly GCF_963924005.1 of Protomyctophum bolini. Lineage (NCBI taxonomy): Eukaryota > Metazoa > Chordata > Actinopteri > Myctophiformes > Myctophidae > Protomyctophum > Protomyctophum bolini. Next base: position 45,288,904 of record NC_137873.1, on the reverse strand, counting down.
ATAGAACACAATACAGACACAGATCAGCACCATGGATAGCTCTCTCTGCATAGAAACACAATACAGACACAGATCAGCACCATGGATAGCTCTCTCTGCATAGAAACACAATACAGACACAGATCAGCACCATGGATAGCTCCCTCAGTATAGAACACAATACAGACACAGATCAGCACCATGGATAGCTCCCTCTGCATAGAACACAATACACACAGATCAGCACCATGGATAGCTCTCTCTGTATAGAACACAATACAGACACAGATCAGCACCATGGATAGCTCCCTCTATATATATAAAAAAAGAAAAAAATAATAAATAAAATAAAATAAAATAAAATAAAATAAAATAAAATAAAATAAAATAAAATAAAATAAAATAAAATAAAATAAAATAAAATAAAATAAAATAAAATAAAATAAAATAAAATAAAAAATAAAATAAAATAAAGTAAAATTAAATTAAATTAAATAAAAAAATAAAAAAAAAAGAATGTATGTATTATTAGATCAGCACCATGGATAGCTCCCTCTTCACCTGTATCGTCGTTCAAAAATAGCAGACCTACAAGCTCGTAGCGCGCCACTCGGTGGCGCGCTATGAGCTTGTAGATCTGCTATTTTTCAATAGCTAAAGCATAACGTAATGCTAACACCAAAAGGGGTTCCCGCCCCAAAATGGGTTAATAACACAGTCAGACTCTTCACATACTAGAGCATGTCTGAAATAAATAAGTTAATATCACAGGCAGACTCTATAATAATAATAATAATAATATATATATAATATCACAGGCAGACTCAGTGGGCAACTGGCGGCCCGGGGGCCACATGCGGCCCCTACCTTCACTTAAAGGGACACTTCACCCTTTTTGCAAAAAAATATATGTTAATGACGTTTAGGAGCTTTAGAACACTTTCCTGGGGGTCTTTATGTGTGTAATATGTGGTTTTAGATGTTTTAAATTGTAGCAGTGAGCCTGTTGTCTCTGATGTCATGGACACTGGGCTCACTTCCTTCCTTCCATGTTGTCTCAGTAAGACAGCTCTCCCCCCTATCCACAAGGAGGAGCAGTGCACCAAAGAATTATGGGAGTTGTAGTCCAGGAAGGTAGTGAGACCAGTGTCCATGACATCAGAGACAACAGGCTCACTGCTACAATCTAAAATATCTAAAACCACATATTACACACATAAATACCCCCAGGAAAGTGATCTAAAGCTTATAAACGTCATTAACATATATTTTTTTGCAAAAAGGGTGTCCCTGTAATGCGGCCCTCATGTTAATGTCAGAATACTGATATAATATTTGGTTTCAGCCGTTTACAATTCCACAACATGCAAACATGACCTGCTTTAATTACTTCAGTCTAAATTAGTAGCTCATTGCTTCAACACACGTATAAATTAAAGGCAGTTGAAATTAACATAAAAATGTTATTTTTCAGGATTACAATTCAAAAATAGTAAAACATAATGCTAAAGATTTCAATTCGAATATAGCACAAAATAGCCGATCTACAAGCTCAAAACTTGAGCTTGTAGATGGGCTATGCTTCGCTACGACAGTAATATATGGCCCTAGGGAGTGAGTGTGGAAATATAGTGGCCCTCTTTCATGTCTGAAATAACCCAATAACCCTTAACCCATTTTGACCTGAGATCAGATTCTATAAATGTCTTCTACATCCTGACAGTTTTCTGAAAAAGCCATGTTTCTGTGTCAGTCGTCAGTCATTTTTCAAAAATATCAGACCTACAAGCTCGTGGCGCGCCCCTCGGTGGCGAGCTATGAGCTTGTAGATCTGCTATTTTTCAATAGCTAAAGCATAGCATAATGCTAACACCAAAAGGGGTTCCCGCCCAGCATGGGTTTTAAACATGTAGCTAGGTGTAATGTTAGAGGCGGTCCCTCAGTACAATTTAGCCACGTATTTAGAAAATGATTCAGATTAAAAGAAATTATTTAAAAAAAAAGATTTGAATGGAATATTTAGCAACTGGAATCCAAAGTTGCCGAAGCTCAATGTCTGCCAAGGACTTAAAGGGACACTTCACCCTTTTTGCAAAAAAATATATGTTAATGACGTTTAGAAGCTTTAGAACACACTCCTGGGGGTCTTTATGTGTGTAATATGTGGTTTTAGATATTTAAGATTGTAGCAGTGAGCCTGTTGTCTCTGATGTCATGGACACTGGGCTCACTTCCTTCCTGGACTACATGTTGTCTCAGTAAGACAGCTCTCCCCCCTATCCACAAGGAGGAGCAGTGCACCAAAGAATTATGGGAATTGTAGTCCAGGAAGGTAGTGAGACCAGTGTCCATGACATCAGAGACAACAGGCTCACTACTACAATCTAAAATATCTAAAACCACAGATTACACACATAAATACCCCCAGAAAAGAGATCTAAAGCTTCTAAACGTCATTAACATATATTATTTTGCAAAAAGGGTGAAGTGTCCCTTTAATTCACTTCTTTTTTTATCAACTCCCACAGCGCCAACAACGCCTTTAACGCCTTTTTGAAACGTGTATAACGTTGGGCAAAAGAAAAAAATATATATATAAAAAAAAAGAAAACTGACAGTCAGGGCCTTTTTGCGCCCCCTAGTGGTGATGGAGATATCCAAACCCGTCCTGAATACCTGAAGTCGGGGAACTTCTTCTTGGACTTCCTGGAAGACGACGACGACGAGTCACCGCTTGGGGGCGT
>NC_137873.1:45258681-45278681 GCF_963924005.1 Protomyctophum bolini | reverse complement strand
ACATAGCATACAAATATCTGGTACATTTCACACGTCATAAGACTAATAAATAAGAAAAGATTAAACTATTATGCGCGCTATTATCGATCGGTGGCCGATCACCGATCGATTGGATCGGCCGTGCAAAATCCACCGATCCGCGAAACCGATCTCCAAAGAAAAAAGACGTTTACATCCAAAAATAATGTGTCACTTTCTCGGTTCTGCACCGCTTAATGGAGAAGTATAGCACTGGCAGCGCAACGAATCCCCCACCCCCCCACACACACACACACACACCCCAGGGAGGGAGGGGGGAGAGGGAGAGAAAAGAGAGAGAGAGAGAGAGAGAGAGAGAGAAAGAGCATGCACGTCTTCACCCCAGCGAGGGAGGGAGACGGAGAGAAAGGGAGAGAGCTCCTCAGCTCCAGTCCAGTCGTTACCTTTTTTCTCATTGACCAGCAGCAAAGGGAGCTAACTATAATCCAAATTGTTAGAGTAGTGTGCCCTGATACAACTTTCTTAGAAATGTGCATGTTGCCTGCAGTGGCAGTGAGTTTCTGTAGCAGCTAGTTTTCGGGAGGGCGGGGGGGGGCAGTCGGTTTGGGGGGGTTCCCGACGGCTGCGCGTCGCTTCCTCCTCTGACAGAGGGGAGGCGAGTAAGCGACGCCGTCAGAAGCCCCCTTGCTCAGGAAGGCCCCCTCATTCCGACACACAACGTGTGTTGTTACGATAACATACAGCCTGCTCTAATGCAACAAAAGTGTGTTCTTACATCCTCCATTTCACAATTTCAGCACTCGTGAGTAAATTAATTTAATTGCTATTATGAAAGTTTTCAGTGACGTTGCACCCACAGGACCTGAATAGCAAATTTTTCAGGAAGGTATGATATGCGTGGTCCATCAATCAGCTGTTTGGCTGTTGAATACAGTAGGGCGTAGGCTATAAGAAAATACATGAAACAGCATCGTTTCTTCCCCATCTCATCATTGCCATGCATGTTTCTTGTTAATGACTGTATTAATAACCATAAAGTAATCTCCTAGTCCTTACATAATAGTTTAGCAGAGACTGAAGTTGAAAAGGCTGTGCCCAGTACGGCAGTGTCTTGTGTGTCAGCGGCAGCGCAGGCAGTAGTGGATATGCGCTAAACGCATGCATATTAATTAATTAATAATGAATTGGCTGAATCTGTAGGGCCTTTTGATTTGGTGAAGCGCCAGGGCCTTGAGAGGGGTTAATCCGTCACTGCAGCTGTGTAGGGGTGAGGATCGCGTGATGATTCTAATGTAGGCTACAGGATTCTATAAGTCACCACTTTTGGTGTGACACACAGCTTCTGTTTCTGTTTACAATGCGTCTTTGTCTTTGTCAACACGTGTCGAGTTGACAAAGATTGACAGATTTCGGATAAGACTGATAGTTTAACCTTTAGTAATTAGGCTGTGGAAGTATTCAAACTACTTTTGGATTTATTGGGATTGGCAATTTGGGGAAAGGAGGAGGAGGAGGTGATCAAGCAGCTCCACAAGACCACAACATATTTGGTAGGCTCAAGGCTGCATTTATTTTTCCTCTCAGGGTGCACGGGATGATGGGAGCCCCTCCAGCAGGCTAGGGAGCCCCGCTCAGGTTAGCGGAAAATGACCGCGGGGCGCGGGTTGCCAAGTAAAAAAATTAAATTAAAAATAAATTAAAAAAAGATCGGGATCGGGATCAGAATGATCGGCCCCCAAAAACGTGATCGGAGCATCCCTAGTGTGCATGCGTGTGCATGCGTGTGTGCGTGTGTGCATGCGTACACACCTGACCAGCCCTGAGGTGTTCTTCAGCACCGTGGCTGCAAACAGCTGAGACACGCCCACCAGACTGACTCCTCCCACCTCCACGATCTGGTCATTCACCCTGATCCTACACACGCACACACACACACACACACACACACACACACACACACGCACACGCACGCAGACATAAAAACACGCAAACACACATGATGTTATGATATGAATCAGTCGTTTACAGACTAATCCAAATCACGGTGATTTACAGGAATGGCGCTTTATGGGTTTAACGAGCGGCGTGCCAAGTGTGGCCCCTCCTCCTGTGTGGCCCCGCCTCCTGTCACTCACCTCCCGTCCCTGTGTGTAGCCCCGCCTCCTGTGATGGTCTTCACGAAGATGCCCAGTTTCTCCAGACCCTGGTCCGCCCCCACGCCCATGCCTATGATGCTGATGCCCAGCCCCTCTGCTCCTATTGGTGGAGACAGAGTTCATTAATGCCCAGCCCCTCTGCTCCTATTGGTGGAGACAGAGTTCATTAACATCTATATGATGCCGATGCCCAGGTTGGCTGCGTTTATGCTGCCACCTAGTGGGCTATAGATAACGTGTTAAAAAGGTAATGATTGTAATAACTGAAGCGTGATAAGCTTTGCCATAATCACACAGCTCCCCTTTGTGTTTTAAGCATCATGTTACACTTTAGCCATTGAAAAATAGCAGATCTACAAGCTCGTAGCGAGGCACTTACGAGCTTGTAGGTCTGCTATTTTTGAAAAATCACACCTGTGTGAACTGAGTTCCCCCCACCTCTCTCTCTCTCTGTCATTAGCAGCACTATCCCTCTCCGTTTCTGGCGCCCACTACTGGTACTAATAAGTCATATACTCGTGCTCATGACAACATAGGTAGACACATAGGTAGGTAGAAACCGACATTGCTGGTTGTAGGAGTGGTTGCACCACTCAAAAACCTTGAATGCCTGTATGAGCTGTGGGACCATCTGAATGCTCTCTCTCTCTCTCTGTCTCTCTCTCTCTCTCTCTCTCTCTCTCTCTGTCTCTCTCTCTCTCAGACTAACTGTTCAGGAGAGGAGAAAACAAGACTAAGTGTTGACGTCTGTCTGTCTGTGTGTCTGTCTGTCATTAAACTGGGTCAGTAGATCATGTGAGAATCGAGGACAGATCGGACGTCACTGTCGCAGTCCTGTGTGTGTGTGTGTGTGTGTGTGTGTGTGTGTGTGTGTGTGTGTGCGTGCGTGCGTGCATGTACCCTTCATCACGTGCACAGTGACCAGCTCCATCCTCTCCACTCTCTTCTCCAGCTCGTATTCTGCCGAGGCCGACAGCGGGTCGACGGCCCCATTCCTCCTGTCGTACTCACAGTTGGAGTGTGTGCAGTACACCTGCACACACACACACACACACACACACACACACACACACACACACACACACACGCGGATACACATGACACCTTCTCCTCCACACAGACGCGATAATGTATTTGTTATGTCATGTAGCACTACAGAGCGTTGCAGTCCCTCCCCCTTTCAGAACGACCAGGAAATGAACCCCAATGCATTTTTAAAAATAAATAAATTATAAGAAGAAAAACAGAACAAAATAGTGTTGTCTGTCTCCTGCCTATATTTTCTTCTCTCTAATGATTCGATCGGCCCCAAAACATTGTGTTCATTGTCATGATTTGTCACGATCCGAGTTGGCTTTGTCCGCGGCGTAACCGTCTTTAAATGAATACTTTAAGAAAAGCCTATATGGGCAAAATGCATTGGGATTCATTTCCTGGGCCACTCGTCGTTCTGACAGGGGGAGGGACTGCGACACTCTATACTGTGTGTGCGTGCGTGCGTGCGTGCGTGCGTGCGTGCGTGCGTGCGTGCGTACCTTCATGGGAGAGGTGGAGAACCTGACCTTCCTCCTCCTCTGTCCTTCTCTCTCCTCCTCCTGGTCGCTCAGCGCAGGGAGCCCAGGGACCTCCTGGTACTCAGGGACCCCCTCAGGGACCCCCTCAGGGACCTCCTGGTACTCAGGGACCCCCTCAGGGACCCCCTCAGGGACCTCCTGGTACTCAGGGACCTCCTCCTCCTCCTCCTCGGGTCCTTCATCTCCAGGGGGTCCTTGCGGTCCGATCCTCCGTCCAGCCTCCTCAATTCACAGTTTACAGTAGTATAGTCATTTATCTCTTAAACCAGATTTACAGTAGTATAGTCATTTATCTCTTAAACCTTGAAGTATGGTACAAGTTTCTATCTATAAAAGAAATACAGTTTTATCGATTTGGAATTATTCTGGATCGCTTTTTAGTTTTTCAAAGACAAATAAATCATCGAAAGAAAAAAGGTAATAATTAGGCGATTATTATGTAACATTGTGACAGGCCTACCTCCAAGATGGGATCCACCAGACCCTCCAAGGTGGGATCCACCAGACCCTCCAAGGTGGGATCCACCAGGACCTCCAAGGTGGGATCCACCAGACCCTCCAAGGTGGGATCCACCAGACCCTCCAAGGTGGGATCCACCAGACCCTCCAAGGTGGGATCCACCAGACCCTCCAAGGTGGGATCCACCAGGCCCTCCAAGGTGGGATCCACCAGACCCTCCAAGGTGGGATCCACCAGACCCTCCAAGGTGGGATCCACTAGGACCTCCAAGATGGGATCCACCAGACCCTCCAAGGTGGGATCCACCAGACCCTCCAAGGTGGGATCCACCAGACCCTCCAAGGTGGGATCCACCAGACCCTCCAAGGTGGGATCCACCAGACCCTCCAAGGTGGGATCCACCAGACCCTCTCTGGACTCTTCTTCAGTTCCTGATTCTTCAAACACATCATCCACCAGGACCACCACCTCCTCTTCCTCCTTCATCTTCTCCTCCTCCTCCTTCATCTCCTCCTCCTCCTCCTCCTCCTCCTCCTCCTCTTCCTCCTCCTCCTCAGAGAAGGAAGAGGACTCGTCCTTCACGTCGACCAGCTCGGCCCGGACAGACTCAGGAGACAACGAGAGGACGATGTCCTTCGGGGACGAGAGGTCATCAGGGGTCAAGCGGAGGTCCGGTGTCTGTCCCTGCAACACTGTTGCTGCTGGAGGCGTGGCTACACCAGGCTCCTCCTCCTCCTCCTCTGAGGGCATGGCTTCACGAGGCTCCTCCTCCTCCCCCTCTGGAGGTGTGGCCTCACCAGGCTCCTCCTCCTCCTCCTCCTCTGAGGGCGTGGCTTCACGAGGCTCCTCCTCCTCCCCCTCTGGAGGCGTGGCTACACCAGGCCCCTCCTCCTCCTCATCTGGAGGCGTGGCTACACCAGGCCCCTCCTCCTCCCCATCTGGAGGTGTGGCTACACCAGGCCCCTCCTCCTCCTCTGAGGGCGTGGCTTCACGAGGCTCCTCCTCCTCCCTCTCTGGAGGCGTGGCTACACCAGGCTCCTCCTCCTCCCCATCTGGAGGCGTGGCTACACCAGGCCCCTCCTCCTCCTCCTCTGGAGGCGTGGCATCACCAGGATCCTCCTCTTCTGGGGGTGTGGCCTCACCAGGCTCCTCCTCCTCTGGGGGTGTGGCTTCACCAGGCCCCTCCCCCTCCGGAGAGGACGAAGGCTCGGAGGTGGAGGTGACAGACTCCGCCCCTTTGGCCTCGAACAGCCTGCGGGTGACGGAGACTTTCGGGGCGATGGGCGTCGCCCGCTGCTCTCCTCCAATGGGAGGAGGCTCCGCCTCCACGCCGCTCAGAGCGGGCATGGGGAGGGGCTGCAGGACCAGGGGGCGGGGGGAGGGGAGGGGCTGCAGGACAGATGACGTCATAGTTAAAGCTGCTATAAAGCAATAGGCCTAGTATGTCAATTTTAATTACCTTTATTTTGAGGGGCGCAAAAATAAAATAAATATAATTTAGGTGTGCTAGCCCCTCCTATAGACAGCGTTAATGTTTGTCTTTCAACGATGTTTGTTTCAGAAAACGCCTCATAGACAATAACTGTTTTGAGGACTTAAACAAACATTATGTTGTAATTGATGTCGTAAGAGCGCCTCTCTCACTTGTGATTGTTTTTAGAAGGCAAGAGTGCAGCACTGTCTCTCTGTTCCTGAATGGCACAACAGCGCCCCTACTGGTACTCATACTGGTGCTCATACATAGGTGAACACAGACATTGCTGGTTGTAGGAGTGGTTGCACCACTCAAAAGAAAGTTGGCAAAAAGAAACCAATTAAAAACTGACTGAATTAGAGGAAAATAATGGTTAAAACAAAATAAAACGAAACTAGAACTGCACTCTGTCCAGCTGCCAACTTGCACATTGCACACAGGTAGGCCATGCATGGCCTACTTGTGTGCAAGCAGAGAGCGCCATGAGGTGCGCTCACCACTGCTGGTACGACTGCTGCTCTGAGTCCTACAGCTCTCTACTGCTGTCTGGGTACGACTGCTGCTCTGAGTCCTACAGCTCTCTACTGCTGTCTGGGTATGACTGCTGCTCTGAGTCCTAGAGCTCTCTGTCTGGGTACGACCGTACGACTGCTGCTCTGAGTCCTAGATCTCTCTGTCTGGGTATGACTGCTGCTCTGAGTCCTACAGCTCTTCTGCTGTCTGTCTGGGTACGACTGCTGCTCTGAGTCCTACAGCTCTCTGCTGTCTGTCTGGGTACGACTGCTGCTCTGAGTCCTACAGCTCTCTGCTGTCTGTCTGGGTACGACTGCTGCTCTGAGTCCTAGAGCTCTCTGCGTCACCAAGACTGGTCCCTTATTGGCTGTTGGAAGACACCGTCATACATGCCCCAAATAGGGTCCACGGTATAAAACACACAAGGCTGGCATAGGAGAGGCTGACACCCCTCATAGGAGAGGCTGACACGCCTCATAGGAGGGGCCGACACCCCTCATAGGAGGGGCCGACACCCCTCATAGGAGGGGCTAACACACCTCAAAACATCTCAAACTAATAGAAACAGGTTTGCAAACCTGCTCTAAAAACTCATTAAAAACGAACTGGCTGCACCACTCAAAGTAATCCCAACCCGATCCTCACCTTGTGGGGGCCGGTGGGCTGGGGGCCGCCGGCGGGGCGGTCCATCTGGAAGAAGATGTTGTCTCTGATCTTTGAGCCGCGGGCGCTGCCCACGCCCCCCCGCCCCGCGTGTGACATCACAACAGGGTCGGAGGTCACGGGGGAGGAGGGGGAGGGCCCGGCGCCGTCGAACGAACACTTGATGGCGCGGAAGTCCGACCTGTAGGTGACGAGGATTTAGATTCAGTCTTAAGCCCAAAGGAGTTGCATTGGTGTGGTCTGCCTTAAAGGCTTTAGTCAACAAGATACAATGTCATTTATCAGACGCTCTTAAAGGGACACTTCACCCTTTTTGCAAAAGAATATATGTTAATGACATTTAGGAGCTTTAGAACACTTTCCTGGGGTATTTATGTGTGTAATATGTGGTTTTAGATATTTTAGATTGTAGCAGTGAGCCTGTTGGAGGAGCAGTGCACCAAAGAATTATGGGAATTGTAGTCCAGGAAGGTAGTGAGACCAGTGTCCATGACATCAGAGACAACAGGCTCACTGCTACAATCTAAAATATCTAAAACCACATATTACACACATAAAGACCCCCAGGAAAGTGATCTAAAGCTTCTAAACATCATTAACATATATTTTTTTGCAAAAAGGGTGAAGTGTCCCTTTAATCCAGAGCGACTTACATTAAGCAAGAACAAAAAGCATGGCAATACATCACATATACATAAAAAGCAGTTATCATGAAACATGCGTGTAAAGGCGCTTTTCAACAAAAGAGTGCCATTGAGGGATGTGGTGTGAATGAAGCTCTTTCCAACGCGTGGTGGTGTTGACAGTAAATCAGATCTTGTTAAGTGCATTTAACCCATTCTGACCTGAGATCAGATTCACACGAGGTTTCCACGGGACACACACTGGTCTGATTAACCCATTCTGACCTGAGATCAGATTCTAAAAATGTCAGTCGTTCTTCGAATTTTTCAAAAATAGCAGACCTACAAGCTCGTATCGTGCCACTCGGTGGCGCGATATGAGCTTGTAGATCTGCTATTTTTCAATAGCTAAAGCATAACATGATGCCAACACCAAAATGGGTGCCCGGTCAGAATGGGTTAAAGGGGTTTTATTTTGATTGCAGGATGTCATAACAGAAACTGGGTACTTAACTGTAACTGAACAAATAAACAGGTGCTGCAAAATAAACCCTGTGGCGTTTCCCAAATTCCCTGCTGCTGTGCACCTGTGACACATACAAGTAGGCTGTACCTGAGATTGGCTGAACCCGCCTATGCCCAGGTTGTCATAGCAACTTCACAACAAATTAACCACAATATAAAATCATCAAAATGCCTACAACAATGCCTACAAGAACCTAACAGTGGAATATATAATGAAACTATGCATGTATACCTTTTAGTTTTAGTGCTATGTCTACATAAAATGCTACAATTCTACATAAAATGCTATCTAAGTTCCATAAATTGAGCCTTTGCATACGCCTGTAAGGTCGTCGAGGCTAGGGCAAGTGATACGGGCTAAGATGGAGTCTGAAGAGGTGGGTTTTCAGACTACGGTGGAAGATTGGGAGTGAGTCTGTAGTTCTGACTGCAATGGGAAGTTCATTCCATAGTTTAGATTGGGAGTGAGTCTGTAGTTCTGACTGCAATGGGAAGTTCATTCCATAGTTTAGATTGGGAGTGAGTCTGTAGTTCTGACTGCAATGGGAAGTTCATTCCATAGTTTAGATTGGGAGTGAGTCTGTAGTTCTGACTGCAATGGGAAGTTCATTCCATAGTTTAGATTGGGAGTGAGTCATGTAGTTCTGACTGCAATGGGAAGTTCATTCCATAGTTTAGATTGGGAGTGAGTCTGTAGTTCTGACTGTAATGGTGACCTCTGACCTGTAGGTGATGCGGTGAGGGGAGGCACTGCGACCTTTGATGACCTCCGACCTCATCATCTGGACGAAGAAAAGAAAAACACTTTGACTGATATTCACACACACACACACACACACACACACACACACACACACACACACACACACACACACACACACACACACTTTGACTATATAGAAGTGTCTATTTGTACGTCTCTAATGTTTTGATGAATTTAACAAGGTGGACCCTCTTGTAAACAAGTGTAATGCTTTATGGTGTCGCCCGCCCACTCACAGTTAACAGTCTTTGTATTGAGTTTGTGCTTGAAATGTAGCCTAGTGTTAATTCTGCAAACTGTTAATAAATATTTAAATCAATCAATCACTGGTTTACAACACGGTCCACCATGTCCAATTCACCACAGTGTTGTGAATGACCAGAATAACAATAAAGATAAGATGATCCTTTATTTATGTGTTGACGCCTTAATAATAATAATACCAAACGGCTGCCCCGCCCCCCGGCCGGCGTCGCATCCGCGCGTCAAACAAACAGTTCCAAAAGGGCTTCGTGCGTAAAGTTTCCGCCGCTGCGCGTCAGGAATAATGAATTAATGAAGTTACATGAATTAATAACTATAACTCTACTCACTGTGATGAGAAGGACTGATGAGTGACGTCAGATCCACAAACTGAAAACAAAACAAAACAAATGAAACGCCAACAAACACAACACACCGTCTGTCCTTCCTCCCTGCTGCTGCCGTGTGTGTGGGTGTGTGTGCGTGTGCGTGTGTGTGACCGTGAATGCGCGCGCGCTCCCGATGCTTAAAGGGACAGCCTATCTGTGCCAGAGACATACAGCTGAGAGAGTTACGAAATATAATATGAAAAGTATAGTCCAACTATACATCCAATATGTTATTGTGGGGGTCCCTGGCAGCTAAGGGGGTCCCTGCTTCATCTCTCTCTCTCAGCTAAGGGGGTCCCTGCTTCATCTCTCTCTCAGCTAAGGGGGTCCCTGCTTCATCTCTCTCTCTCAGCTAAGGGGGTCCCTGCTTCATCTCTCTCTCAGCTAAGGGGGTCCCTGCTTCATCTCTCTCAGCTAAGGGGGGTCCCTGCTTCATCTCTCTCTCTCAGCTAAGGGGGTCCCTGCTTCATCTCTCTCAGCTAAGGGGGGTCCCTGCTTCATCTCTCTCAGCTAAGGGGGTCCTTGCTTCATCTCTCTCAGCTAAGGGGGTCCCTGCTTCATCTCTCTCTCTCAGCTAAGGGGGTCCCTGCTTCATCTCTCTCAGCTAAGGGGGGTCCCTGCTTCATCTCTCTCAGCTAAGGGGGTCCTTGCTTCATCTCTCTCAGCTAAGGGGGTCCCTGCTTCATCTCTCTCTCTCAGCTAAGGGGGTCCCTGCTTCATCTTGGCCAAACTGTAACAATCAATCAATCCCCTACCTCACAGCCTCCAGATTGTCCTCACAGCGTCCAAAGTCCAGACTGGTTGTTCTGTCATCAGTGACTGACCTGCTGGTCGTTCTATAGGCCTAATGTTTCTAGATAGTAGTAGTGGTGGGTTAGTTAGTTAGTTAGTTAGTAGTAGTAGTAGTAGTATAGTACAGTAGTACTAATATACTAGTAGTATAGTGGCAGGTTGTGGTTCTGTGTTCGTGACGACAGCCTCGGTACCGTTTCACTCCCTGGTGGTTCCGACCGGGACCTACTTCATATAAATAACCCACCAATCACAGCCTCCCACCACCACTACACACACAGTCACACACTCACATTCACACTCACACACACACACACACACACACACACACACACACACACACCGAGGCTAAACACTACTAGACATTTAGGGAAATTAAATCTTAATGTACAATCATATCATACAAGCTATAAATGTAATGCTGACGTCTTACTGGATGGTAACCGCAAGGTTGCCAGTTTGAATCCGGGCTCCCCCAGAGTTAGTGTCGAAGTGTCCTTGAGCAAGACTCCTTGAAACCCTGATTGCTCCTGATGTGCAGGTTGGTGCCTCACATGGTTTCCTCCGCCATCGGTGTGTGAATGGGTGAATGTAATGCACAATCTATGTAAAGGTGTGTGAATCCGCAATTTCCGCTTTCCGCAATTTTCAATTTCCGCAATTTCGCAATTTTCCGCAATTTTCCACAATTTTTCCGCAAGAATCCGCAATTCCTCCGCAATTTTTCCGCAATTTTTTTTTAACACTCCGCAATAAGACTCCCAATAAGAGAAGATCTTTATTTAATCTACAACCAGACATGCCAGCTAGGGACCCCCAATAAGAGAAGATCTTTATTTAATCTACAAACAGACATGCCAGGGACCCCCAATGAGAGAAGATCTTTATTTAATCTACAACCAGACATGCCAGGGACCCCCAATAAGAGAAGATCTTTACGGCTCTAGCTGTGATTCTCAATCTGTTTAATTTCAAGGAAATGCATTCGTCTACTCACTGCATTTCTATATTAATCCATTCTGAACGGGAATCCATTTTGGTGTTAGCTATTGAAAAATAGCAGATCTACAAGCTCATACGAGCTTGTAGGTCTGCTATTTTTTGAAAAATCGAAGAACGACTGACATTTTTATAATCTGATCTCAGGTCAGAATGGGTTAATCAGACCAGTGTGTGTCCCAGTGGAAACCTCGTATGAATCTGATCTCAGGTCAGAATGGGTTAATTTAACTCTGGGAGTTATTTGGTACAAATGGAACCAAATGGACCCGTTAACTCTCAGAGTTACAGACCCATAAGGATCCATTTGGTTCTGGGGGTCCCCCTGGAACTCCCTCAAGGACCCCAGGGGGTCCTCGGACCCCACTTTGGGAACCACTGATGTATAGGCACACATCAACTTATTTAAATCACAGGTCAGAGGTCATACAATGTATGATTTAATTACTTTTTTATTCATCATTTTCAATAAAATACAATACAATGAATGAATTTATTAAACACCTAAAGTCATGATTGTTGTTCATCAAGAAAAAAACTAAACAAAAATATCTGTACATCAGTAAGAGTGATTCTGAGACCGAGGCTGAGCGCACTGTAGCATACTGTTAGCATACTGTCTGTTAGCACAGTGTATTATACTGTTAGCATAGTGTAGCATACTGTCTGTTAGCACAGTATATCATACTGTTAGCATACTCTCTGTACGCATACCGTTATTATACTGTTAGCGGGTTAGGTTTAGTAATAGTGATCCAGTCATTTCCTGTAACTTCACATTTATTTAGTATGCTAACAGTATGATAATAGTATGCTAACAGTATGCTTATTTAATTTCCTGTAACCTCATATTGATTCAGTATGCTAACAGTATGCTAATAGTATGCTAACTTCCTTTACTGTAACTTCACATTGATTCAACGTTAAAAGTTTCTCAACCTGTGGGCCAGGGGCCCACTGGTGGGCCACGAGGGTATTGCAGGTGGGCCCCCACATTAATTGACTTAATTGAATAGTGGGCTCCGATTGGTCACCCACAACTGTGGGGTGAGCGAAGTGTAACTGAAACTGAGGAGAGCCAGACCAACCGGCGTCAGACTGGTGTCACATGACCTCCGCTGCCGCGCCATCTTTGAGACGTCATCGCTGGGCGGGGCTTGTCACGATTATTACATCATCGCTGGGCGGGGCTTGTCACGATTATTACATCATCGCTGGGCGGGGCTTGTCACGATTATTACATCATCGCTGGGCGGGGCTTGTCACGATTATTACATCATCGCAATTAGCCTATTGGAAATGATCGCAATCGTTTTTTTTTGTTGCATGATCATAATCGTCACTCATCATTTTGATCATCATTTAATTTCATCATGTTGAAAAAGTTTATATATTTGCAAACATTAAAAAAAAAGAAAACACACTCCTGTGAAGTGAGGGGGCGCTCTCGACACCCCCCCCCCCATGCGTTAATGACCTTACAAGCCTCGCCCCCTGTTACTACCAGTCCAATAGCCCCTCCTCCTGCGTACGAGCGGTGCCAAATCAGAGAAGCAAAGCCCTACTTTGTGCCGATCAGCCAATGGGAAACAAGGAGAAGTGGTCAGCCAATGGGAAAAGAGAAGGAGAAGTGATCAATCAGCCAACAAGAGGAGAGGGAGTGTCCGAGGCTCTGTTTTTCATATATATATATATATATATATTTCTTATATTTTATATTTCATATTTTCTATATTTTTATACAAACGCTGTAGATGAGAAACTCACAGGTGATTGACAGCAGGACACTTTAGCACCTCGTTAGTCCGCGGTTCTTTCGACAGGTGCTGTGAGATGGTGGCCATCTTGGACCCAAACCGACAGCGGCCACATTGGACCCAAACCAACAGTGGCCATCTTATAGCCAAACTGACGGTGGCCATCTTTGACCCAAACTGACGGCGGCCATATTTGACCCAAACCGGCGGCTGCCATCTTGAACCCAAATCGACAGCTGCCATCTTGGACCCAAACAGACGGCGGCCATCTTGGACCCAAACCGACGGCGGCCATATTGGACCCAATTCGACGGCTGCCATCTTGGACCCAAAACCGACAGCATCCATATTGGACGCAAGCAGACAGTGGCCATCGTGGACCCAAACCGACGGCAGCCATCTTGGACCCAAACTGACGCTCTTCCGTACTTCCTTCACAGGTGTCACCGACGATACCCAATCAATCAAGGCTCTGTTCCATTTTAACCCATTGACGGCGTAATTAATTAATCGTTATCCACCTGTGGGACTGCGGGTGTTTTTCACTAACCTTTTGAAGAATCACCCAATATTGTATGTCATATATAAAGGCTAGATGGCCCCAGTGCACTGTGGGATGTGTAGTTCTATGTACTCTACCAGCCCATAGAGTCTAGACATTATATAAAGGCTAGATGGCCCCAGTGCATTGTGGGATGTGTAGTTCTATGTACTCTACCAGCCCATAGACATTATATATAAAGGCTAGATGGCCCCAGTGCACTGTGGGATGTGTAGTTCTATGTACTCTACCAGCCCATAGACAATATATATAAAGGCTAGATGGCCCCAGTGCACTGTGGGATGTGTAGTTCTATGTACTCTACCAGCCCATAGACATTATATATAAAGGCTAGATGGCCCCAGTGCACTGTGGGATGTGTAGTTCTATGTACTCTACCAGCCCATAGACATTATATATAAAGGCTAGATGGCCCCAGTGCACTGTGGGATGTGTAGTTCTATGTACTCTACCAGCCCATAGAATTATATATAAAGGCTAGATGGCCCCAGTGCACTGTGGGATGTGTAGTTCTATGTACTCTACCAGCCCATAGACATGTATAAAGGCTGGATGGCTCAAGGCGGAGTCTCTGACGTAGTTCATTCGGCGGCCATCTTGCTTCGGAGCTACAGTACAGTATTACGGCAGCTCAAACTAAAACACTCATAACTCGCTCAAACTTGATTTACAAACGCGTTGGTTTATTACAAACGTTAGCAACGTGGCTATGATTCAGGACACTTATCTGCTTAATTTTGTTTTTTTATATGAACGTCGTAAACCAAACCGCTTGAAAAACGGTTGAATATTGAGCAAGTTATGGTTATTTAAAGTACGTGTTTCCCACCGAACCATACACTGTCCTAATAACAAACAAGAATGGACTATAAGGCCGCTACGTCCCGTCATATGGATGGGAGACGCAGATCTAGAGTCCCTAGATCCCAGGATACAGGTGGAATCATACCCAGGAGCCTCCATCTACCATGCCACCGATATCCTATCGAAACTAATTCAACCATACCCCAAAGTCCCTAGACTGATCCTTTCCTTCGATTCACTCGACAAACGTGGATTCAACTACCGAACGTTTTGAAAGAAGCTGTTCAACATTGCCCAAACCAAATTCCCTAACGCAACTGTAATTTCCCCTCTGCTACCCCACTCCACCAGCCTCCCTGAAGAACTAGAAAATGTCCTGCACACCAAGAATACCTGCCTTATGCAATTTCCCCACTTCCCCCGCTTTATCACCCCAGGAACTTCAGAGATGGTTCTATGTGGACTTTGGAGGAAGGTGTGTGTGTGTGTGTGTGTGTGTGTGTGTGTGTGTGTGTGTGTGTGTGTGTGTGTGTGTGTGTGTGTGTGTGTGTGTGTGTGTGTGTGTGTGTGTGTGTGTGTGTGTGTGTGTGTGTGTGTGTGTGTGTGTGTGTGTGTGTGTGTGTGTGCCTCTAAAATCAAATTTGTATCAAAGATAAATGCCATTCTCTCTGACATCAGTAAGTAGCAGCTAAATAAAACACTAAGGGTTGCTGTCGTCTCTCCCCCCCCCCAGCCGCCCCTCGGGCTCGGACCCGACGCCCAAGTCTCGCATCTCGGAGCCCCTCCCCCCCATCAGGGCGGACCACGTTGGCGGGTACCGGCTGGCCGCGGGAGGAGGCGGCGGGAACGCCTGGGGGAGAAAAAACAACAACAACAACACAGTCAGTCCATTTCTGATGACATTTTTTATATGAACGTCGTAAACCAAACCGCTTGAAAAACGGTTGAATATTGAGCAAGTTATGGTTATTTAAAGTACGTGTTTCCCACCGAACCATACACTGTCCTAATAACAAACAAGAATGGACTATAAGGCCGCTACGTCCCGTCATATGGATGGGAGACGCAGATCTAGAGTCCCTAGATCCCAGGATACAGGTGGAATCATACCCAGGAGCCTCCATCTACCATGCCACCGATATCCTATCGAAACTAATTCAACCATACCCCAAAGTCCCTAGACTGATCCTTTCCTTCGATTCACTCGACAAACGTGGATTCAACTACCGAACGTTTTGAAAGAAGCTGTTCAACATTGCCCAAACCAAATTCCCTAACGCAACTGTAATTTCCCCTCTGCTACCCCACTCCACCAGCCTCCCTGAAGAACTAGAAAATGTCCTGCACACCAAGAATACCTGCCTTATGCAATTTCCCCACTTCCCCCGCTTTATCACCCCAGGAACTTCGGCCCTTCCACAACACAAAACGGCAATGTTATGAATCTCTCCAATAACTTCACGCCTTCACGGAAACCCAAATTGAGAGTCCTGAATAGAGGACTTTCCTTCGTCCCGAGTATGAACATCTCGCGCGGAAACATTAGGTCCCAACCTCCTATCACAGGAGACGCAAACAAAATCCCTGAGGAGATCCGACGCATTATTAAGCAAGACACGAACACGGTCGGTCGCTTAAGCCTTACACAGGTCCCAGACCCTCCCCATAATCTGACCCAACAGGAGGTAAACGAGCACTTTACGACGTTTGCAAAAGGATGAGCAGATTGTCATCAAACCGACCAGTTCCGTTCTAGATTCTACGGAACCTTATTGGTGTTTTCACGGAACCGCCAGCATTATTTTTTTCTTTTATTTTGTTCCGAATCAACATTTTTAGTTTTCTGAACCAGTTCATGTTCAGGTGGAAATGTTCCAAACCACATTTGACCCAGAATGGAACAGAGCCTTCGTTAGCGTCATCGATCGCTAACACCTGTGAAGGACGTACTAATTGGCCTATAGGAGAGAAGGTCTCGCCAAAATGGCTGCCCAGCCCGTAACCTGACGTGTGTGTGTGTGTGTTAGTGGCCCTTGGTTGTGGAGTGTGTACATGGAGTGTGTATGCGCTGACGTGCACATGTGTGTGTGTGTGTGTGTGTGTGTGTGTGTGTGTGTGTGTGTGCGCGCATGTCTGCGTGTGTGTGTGTGTGTGTGTGTGCGCGTGTCTGCGGGTGTGTGTGCGTGCGCGTGTCTGCGCGTGTGTGTGTGTGTGTGTGTTAATATCCATGTGAGTGAAGTGTACAACTCATGTGTGGGATGTTTGGTTTGCTACCTAAATGTCTGACCCCTATTTAGAGAGAGAGAGAGAGAGAGAGAGAGAGAGAGAGGGGGGGGGGATGGGTGGTCCCTAGGGTGCTGCTGGGGGGGGGATCTCTGCAGGTGGGGGGGAGGAGGGGGGCTCGGAGGGGGAGGAGGGGGGGGGGCTCCTGGGGCAGGAGGGACACCACTCCAGAGGACTTGAACTTGGGCAGGTGGAGGCCGAACTTGTTCTCGATGCCGGCGAAGGTGGCGGCGGCCAGCCGGTACCCGCCAACGTGGTCCGCCCTGATGGGGGGGAGGGGCTCCGAGATGCGAGACTTGGGCGTCGGGTCCGAGCCCGAGGGGCGGCTGGGGGGGGGGGGAGAGACGACAGCAACCCTTAGTGTTTTATTTAGCTGCTACTTACTGATGTCAGAGAGAATGGCATTTATCTTTGGTACAAATTAGATTTTAGAGGCACACACACACACACACACACACCTTCCTCCAAAGTCCACGTAGAACCATCTCTGTAGGAGTTCATAGGTCACCAGGGTCACACCGAACTGAGGGGACGAGCGAAACACACGAGCTGGAGAGAGAGAGAGAGATAGAGATAGAGATAGAGACAGAGAAAGAGAGAGAGAGAGAGAGAGAGAGAGAGAGAGAGAGAGAGAGAGAGAGAGAGAGAGAGAGAGAGAGAGAGAGAGAGAGAGAGAGAAAGAGAGAGAGAGACAGAGAGAGAGAGGATGTAAATATTGATCTGGGTGAAGTGTTTTAATATATTTATTGAGAGACAGACAGACAGACAGACAGACAGACAGACAGACAGACAGACAGGTACCTGCGGCTCCCTTCCACAGGGCCCTAAAGCCCTCCTCCTACAGACAGACAGACAGACAGACAGACAGACAGACAGACAGACAGACAGACAGGTACCTGCGGCTCCCTTCCACAGGGCCCTAAAGCCCTCCTCCTGCAGTATTTTGGTGAAGCAGTCGACCACTCCGCTGTACGACGTCTGGCCCGCGCGCGCCGCCACCTGCAGGCGCGTCTTGATGACATCAGCGGGCGTCACCAGCGAGGCGGCGGGAACGCCTGGGGGAGAAAAACAACAACAACAACAACACAGTCAGTCCATTTCTGATGACATCATCAGCAAGCGTTAGAGGCCCGATTATTGATGACCTATAGCTACGAGTAAGACGCGCAAACGTGGGAAGCGAACGCAGCTCGTACATATTTGGGTTTTGGACGTATAGCTGCTTTGGGGACTCCTTAAATGGTGCCCCTTTTGTGCCCATATATGGAGCTGAGTGGACCTGGCCCCTTTTGTGCCCATATATGGAGCTGAGTGATTGCTGATGCAACACACTCCATATTTGGATAGCGGGACAGACACACAAACACACACACAGACAGACAGACATGATCTGCTAGGTCTCATAGTAAGTGCTCACTGCGTTCGCAATAAGCCCCTCCCCAAACTGCTATGGTCCAATCACAGCTAAGCGTAACGTGGGTTAGACAAACCTCTCCACCAATAGTTTTCCTATATGATAAAACATTGTTTTAAAGGAGAAATGTCAGACACATATTTTCCCAGTGCTACGGCAGGTCTTGCTGACGGATTTGGAAGAGTTTTTGAAGGTTCTGGTTCCAAACCTGAACCAGTATTTAATTAATCCATTAATTAATCCATTAATTAATCCATGATGTTTACATTGGAATGAACGAGCCCATGGCTGGAAAGTGTCCACGTGGGAGTGTCTACGTGGGAGAGGGGCGGGGCTTAGCTGAAGTGACTGAGCATAGGTGCGTCAGGGTTAGGGGGGGCTATACCTGCGATAGCCCCGGCGGTCAGCAGCTGAAGGGCTCCCAGACTGCCGTCCTCGTCGGCCATGGCGGCTTTGGTGTGAGCGTAGACGGGGAAGTAGATCGCCGAGAACGGGATGTCTCGTAGGAAGCACGCTTTGGCGCCCTGCGCACACACACACACACACACACACACAGGCAGGCACACACACACACACACGCACGCACGCAGGCACACACACACACACACACACACACACACACACACACACACAGGCACGCACACACACACGCAGGCACGCAGTCACACACACACACACACACACACACACACAGGCACACACACACACAGGCAGGCACACACACACACACACACACACACACACACACACACACGGCCATAGCAGTCATCACAAATGTGATTTAGCCCAAGGAGTGTATTTTGTGCAAAACTAATACTAATACTACTCATTAAAGTACTCATTAAACCCCCCTACTTAAAGCATAATGACATTTTGAGAATGTTGCTTTTATAAATGTTGTTAATGGTAGAAGGTAAAGAACTTAGTGATAGTAAACACCTTAATATGAACACATCTGTGAAGAGCTTTTTAGTTTAGCAGATTTGACACACGTTTCGCTGATTATCTCTAACTAATGGGGTTCATTTTTAAGCCTTTCTCACACCATCCTACCCAAATCCAAACATGGAAAAAAAAGGGGAAAACAGCTAAACTATTGAAACTATGTTTCCATACATTTAGGAACACATAGAAATGGTTATTGTTAAGATTCAACCACATCTCGACTCCATTACAGACACATAGCTGAAAACGTTCAGGTCAAATGTCTGTCTGTCTGTCTGTCTGTCTGTCTGTCTGTCTGTCTGTCTGTCTGCCTGCCTGCCTGTCTGCCTGCCTGCCTGCCTGCCTGCCGGCCTGTCTGCCTGCCTGCCTGCCTGCCTGCCTGCCTGCCTGTCTGTCTGCCTGCCTGCCTGCCTGCCTGCCTGCCTGCCTGCCTGCCTGCCTGCCTGCCTGTCTGCCTGCCTGCCTGTCTGCCTATCTGCCTGTCTGTCTGCCTGCCTGCCTGCCTGTCTCTGTCTGTCTGTCTGTCTGCCTGTCTGCCTGTCTGTCTGCCTGCCTGTCTGCCTGCCTGTCTGCCTGTCTGCCTGTCTGCCTGTCTGCCTGTCTGTCTGTCTGTCTGTCTGCCTGCCTGTCTGCCTGCCTGTCTGCCTGCCTGTCTCACCTTATACAGCCCAAAGAAGCCCAGGTCTCTGACGACGTTGAGAGCAGAGACTCGAGGTCCGGTGGTGATCTCTCCTGCCACCTGGAGGCGGATCTTCACGATCTCCAGAGGGTTGGTGAAGATGACCTGGGATCCGCCAGCCTGGGGGGGTTATCACAATAACATTAACCCATTCTGACCTGAGATCAGATTCTAAAAATGTCTTCTACAATCTGACAGTTTTCTGAAAAGGCTATGTTTCTATGTCAGTCGTTCAAAAATAGCGGACCTACAAGCTATGTTTCAATAGCTAAAGCATAACGTAATGCTAACACCAAAAGGTGTTCCCACCCAAAATGGGTTAACACTGAACACAGTCAGCTGACATTAACCCATTTTGGGAGGCAACCCCTTTTGGTTTTTTAAGCATTATGTTTTACTACAA
>NC_137873.1:45243681-45253681 GCF_963924005.1 Protomyctophum bolini | reverse complement strand
ACACTATAGCACCTCCTAGTGGAGAAACAGGGGTATGACACCTCGATATTACACTATAGCACCTCCTGGTGGACACGAAAATAAAAATTCATTCATTCATTCACACACCTGTTTCGGAGCCCTGAGCACCTCCTAGTGGAGAGACAGGGGTATGACACCTCGATATTAGACACCTGTTTCTGAGTGTTGTAAACATCTCCACGGTTAAAGACACACTTTATAGTTTATTTCAGAACAAATGGTCACAGGGCATATTGTACAAACCAAAGCTGAGAACATTTGTTACGATAAAAAGTATGTTTGTGCCCCATTATCCAAAAGACAAAGATCCCTATGTCACGTGCCCAACTTGGTTCTGGGATCTTGCCCAGAGTTACAGAAGAAGAACGTATCTGCACCTATTGTGATATAAATGATATTGAGAATGAGTTACATTTTATTTTCTATTGCCCGTTGTATCATGAGTTATTTAACAGATGTAAAAATATAGATCTGATGTGGTTAAGTGATGCAGAGCGACTGAGATGCATTTTCGAACAAAAGTTATTTGCATTAGCAGAATATATAGAGAAAGGTTGGGACATACAGACAAAGAAAACGTATATGTGATTATTTTTATATTTATGTTTCTGTTTTAGTTTTATCAAATACTTGGTGTAACTTCTGTGTGGTGAACGTGATATTGTTTATTTATGTTGTTGGTGTCTTATAATCCCGTAAGGGATGGGTCTTAACGACAAGACACATAAATATTCATTCATTCACACACACACACACACACACACACACACACACACACACACACCTGTTTCTGAGCCTCCACCAGGTGATGAGGCAGAGATCCTTCTTCTAGCGGAGCGATCCGCTCGATGTCGAACAGGTTCAGACGACTGGAATACAATACATACGGTTATTAATATTATTATTATTTATTAATACACATTAAATACTGTTATTGATGTTATTATGGTGGTAATAGGGGGGTTCTTACCCAGAGGGTGAGGTGTATAATAAAGGTATACATTTTACCCAGAGGGTGAGTGGAGTCCAGACAGTTGGTACAGGATGTCGATCTCCATGGGAGTTATCTGACCAAACTTATTAGCAGCATGGACAAACTCCTCTGGAGAGAGAGAGAGAGAGAGAGAGAGAGAGAGACATAGAGAGAAGGGAGAGAGAGGGATTATTAGATAAATATTTTACACACACAATTCCCCTGTCTTGGAAAACCTCACACATTAAACCACTACCCAGAATCCAATGTCCAAAAGAACATAAGGATTATAGACCCATAGCTCTCACTTCAGTGATCATGAAATCACTTGAAAGAATACTGTTACAACATCTTGTCAGTTTAACCAAAGACAAATTCGACCCCAGTCAGTTTGCCTACAAAAAGGGTTGCGGTACAGAGGATGCGGTCGTCACACTGGTCCACTTAATTACAAAACACCTAGATAAGTCAAATAAGAATCATGCGAGAGTGCTATTCTTAGACTTTTCTTCAGCTTTCAACACAAAATGGTACAGTTGGAACTGAATCCATACTTAATTCACTGGTATGCTTCTTTTCTTACTAACAGAGTACAGAGGGTGAAAGTGAACACAACCCTCTCATCAGCATTAACTACTAATGTTGGTGCTCCCCAGGGTTGTGTGAGCTCAGCTGTACTTTTCACCCTCTATACTGACAGCTGTCGTATTGAGGAATGCCTGTCTGAATGTCGCACTGACACACCAGACCAATACATTCTAAAATACTCAGATGATACAGTTTTGATCTCTCTCCTAGATAGTTCCAGTGATCCTGGACTGCACCAACACAGAGTGAATAAGGTGGTTGAATGGAGTGATAACAACGCTCTCATCATTAACACAAAAAAGACAGAAGAGATTGTTTTTGGTACACCACCAGAGATACACAGATCCCCCATTACTATTCATAGTGAACCGATCAACCAGGTATGTTCGTACAAATACCTAGGAGTAGTAATAGACCATCTTTTGTCATGGAAAGATCAGATTGATTCAGTGTGTTAGAAAACAAAGCAAAGAATCTACTTCCTTCGCCATCTAAGATCCTTCGGTGCTAGTAGACGGATTCTTCTTTTGTTTTTCACTTCTGTTATTATGAGTGTTCTTCAGTACTGTAGTACCACCTGGTATGGATGTCTGTCTGCAGCCCTAAAGTCTGCTGCAACAACTGAACATTTGTTCAAAGATTGTTGGACAACAACTTCAGAAACTTTATACATCCACATATGATAACAGCATCCTAAGGTTAGCAAGGAATATCACCTCTAATACTAAGCATGTGTTGTATAGAGAATATAGGTTGCTACCTTCAGGAAGGAGATATGCATACAATACCAGCATACAATAAGGTCAGACTAAAGAGGTCCTTTGTCTACCAGTCGACCTTGAGGCTTAATCAGGAGATGTAGTAGCCACAGGATAATCTAAGCGGTGGATATTGCTCTTGTCTTTATGTATGTAAATTGTCTTGTTCTTTGTGTTTGTATATGTGTTCTGCATACTTGGCTGCTGTGTCGCAAGACAAATTTCAGTGTGAACTGACAATAAAGTACTATATCATATGATATCATATCACTCTGGCATTGGGTCCTTTAATCCACGTCTTTATTACGTCATCATTGAGAGCTAGTTATACATATATATGTAATTTGTAAGTTGATTAGCGGTATACTGTGGTTACTTTGCGCCAAAAACCGTCCCAGCCAACCCGCCACTTTTGATTGTGCTCGATTTGCTGGGACCAGATTACATACATGACCATATTTCTTACGTCATCATTGAGAGCTAGTTATACATATAAACACCATGTACTCTGGTCCCAGCAAATCAGGCACAATTTGCGTTTGTTTTATTTGCATACGCATCAAAAGTGGCGGGTTGGCTGGGACGGTGCATACGGACCGGGCGAAACTATTACTTGCGCGCTCTGCTTGCGCAAGTAATAATAGCCTGAAGATGTTTTTCTCCCCGACAGACTGCTGCTCCTCACAAACACAACAATACGGTATAATAATAAGTAGCCTAATTTGTGCTTCGCATTCGGAGATTGTGGAGTAGATGTCTGGCTACGCGAGACTATACCTTTTAGTGACCAGCTTATTTATCAGATCTATAGACCCTACCTTTAGTGACCAGGGTGTCCTTCCTACTTCCTGCCAGGGTAGAGTAGATAGTAGATATATAGACCCTACCTTTAGTGACCAGGGTGTCCTTCCTACTTCCTGCCAGGGTGGAGTAGATAGTAGATCTCTAGACCCTACCTTTAGTGACCAGGGTGTCCTTCCTACTTCCTGCCAGGGTGGAGTAGATAGTAGATCTATAGACCCTACCTTTAGTGACCAGGGTGTCCTTCCTACTTCCTGCCAGGGTAGAGTAGATAGTAGATCTCTAGACCCTACCTTTAGTGACCAGGGTGTCCTTCCTACTTCCTGCCAGGGTAGAGTAGATAGTAGATCTATAGACCCTACCTTTAGTGACCAGGGTGTCCTTCCTACTTCCTGCCAGGGTGGAGTAGATAGTAGATCTATAGACCCTACCTTTAGTGACCAGGGTGTCCTTCCTACTTCCTGCCAGGGTGGAGTAGATAGTAGATCTATAGACCCTACCTTTAGTGACCAGGGTGTCCTTCCTACTTCCTGCCAGGGTGGAGTAGATAGTAGATCTATAGACCCTACCTTTAGTGACCAGGGTGTCCTTCCTACTTCCTGCCAGGGTAGAGTAGATAGTAGATCTATAGACCCTACCTTTAGTGACCAGGGTGTCCTTCCTACTTCCTGCCAGGGTGGAGTAGATCTTGCGGATCAGTTCCATGTTGTTGAGCAGAGAGTTGAAGGCGTTGAAGTAGGAGAAACTGACCACATGGGCAGTGCTGCCCCCTGCTGCCTGGGAGGAGCAACAGCACGCACACAACACACACACACACACACACACACACACACACACACACACACACACACACACACACACACACACACACACACACACACCTTAAAGCTACCTGATTTATGGCAAAATAAATGGTTATGGCAAAACTTAACTTAAATAATAATCACTATTATGGGTCCATAAAACATGTATTCAGCTCTTTTTAATGCATTAATTGCATACACTATTCGGCGATATATTTTCTGCCTAGTCGGGCCGAAACCGAATGGGCCGAAAATTGATTTTTAGCCATTTTCTTGCCGATTATTTTCTGCGGCCGAATATTCGGTGCATCACTAGTAGATTATCCATAATGTTGATTCTAGATATCCAGGATGCAGTTACAGATATCTGAAACGAACAGCCCCATACACATGCATGGGAAACGAACAGCCCCATACACATGCATGGGAAACGTCAGAATGAGGTTATGGATATCTGAAACGAACAGCCCCATACGCATGCATGGGAAACGTTACAGATATCTGAAACGAACAGCCCCATACGCATGCATGGGAAACGTCAATGAGGTTATGGATATCTGAAACGAACAGCCCCATACACATGCATGGGAAACGTCAGAATGAGGTTATGGATATCTGAAACGAACAGCCCCATACGCATGCATGGGAAACGTCATTGAAGAATGAGGTTATGGATATCTGAAATGAGCGTAGTTGATAGGAGGAATGCCATTGTAGATTGCCATTGTAGATATCCAAAACGTTAATGGTTACTAGGAAGAACTGACTTCTAGATATCTTGAAATACAATTTATACCAGTAGGAATGTTACTATTGGATATCTTTAAGTACAATTATTACTAGTGAGAATGCAGTTTTGACTAGGAGAAACGTGGTTCTGGACATCTAAAACATATATTACAGATAGGAGGGTGGTTCTATTAACCCATTCTGAACGGGAACCCATTATGGTGTTAGCATCATGTTATGCTTTAGCTATTAAAAAATAGCAGATCTACAAGCTCTTGTAGGTCTGCTATTTTTTGAAAAATCGAAGAACGACTGACGTTTTTAGAATCTGATCTCAGGTCAGAATGGGTTAATCAGACCAGTGTGTGTCCAGTGGAAACCTCGTATGAATCTGATCTCAGGTCAGAATGGGTTAAAAGTTGAAATGGCTGCCATAAAAGCGACGTCATTTCTCATAGGAAGAATGGCGTTATTGATATCTGAAATGGCAATTTTGGATAGGAAGAAATTCATTGTGGATATCTGAAATTACAGTTTTGGATGGAAGGAATGTCATTTGGCATTTCAAAACGTATTTATTTAAAGACCTTTTAAGCGTCGTACTCTAATAATTACAAAGAAGAAAAACAACAAAAAAAAGTGTCTGCCGTTTTTTTCTACTTTCTAATTCTTTGTTTGGCCCGAAATAGTTTATTGTCATGATTTGTCACGACAAGAGTTGTCTTTGTTCTGCGGCGTATAAACGTCTTTAAATAAATACTTTCTGAAAAGTCTATGAGGGAAAATGAACGGGGATTTATTTTCCGGGTCTCTCGAGGGGGCGGGACCGCGACGCTCTATAGTGAGCTGCCAGCTTGAGAGGGCCTGATTGGCCCATGCTTGGATCCTATTGGCTAATCAGCCCTGTGGCACCTCGGAGTCCTGGACCCATAAAGCTCAGTCTCTGCCTGGACCTCGGGGAGGAAACACTGCTTAGCGTCGGCCTTCCCTCCAGCCATATAATATTTCCGTCATGTCTGTTTAGTTATGTTTGACTGAGGGACTGCCAATTTTTTGTTTTTTCATGTCATACGAAAGCAGGGAATCGTAGCTTTAAATGGACACATTGGTTGTTCAGTTTGACCCACCAGTTTTGGAGATATGGCTTATAGAGTAATGTCTTGCAGAAAACAGTGAGTTGAGAAAACAGGCTTGAAAAGGTTCACTTCTGTGGTCTCTAACATTACACCTAGCTACATGTTTAAGCATTTATTTCATATTTACATGACTTCTGTGGTCTCTAACATTACACCTATAGCTACATGTTTAAGCATTTATTTCATATTTACATGTCGATTTCAGCTCTGACACTTATTTCGGACATGATAGTATGTGACTGTGATATTAACTAATTTTGAAAATAAATAAATAAATAAAAATAAAACTTTTTCTCCTCTGGTGAAAAGCTGGAGTTTTCACGATGGCAGGCTCTCAGTGAAATCTGGTCACATGTGTCTGTCTGTTAGGTTGGGTTGGGTTGATGCCTGAACCTCATTCCATAACCCTGGGCTCACAGATGACATCATCATAACCCTGGGCTCACAGAGAGATAGGTGACATCATCATTAACACTGGGCTCACAGAGAGACAGATGACATCATCATTAACCCTGGGCTCACAGAGAGACAGATGACATCATCATTAACCCTGGGCTCACAGAGAGATAGGTGACATCATCATTAACCCTGGGCTCACAGATGACATCATCATTACCCTGGGCTCACAGAGAGATAGGTGACATCATCATTAACCCTGGGCTCACAGATGACATCATCATTACCCTGGGCTCACAGAGAGCTAGGTGACATCATCATAACCCTGGGCTCACAGATGACATCATCATTAACCCTGGGCTCACAGATGACATCATCATTAACCCTGGGCTCACAGAGAGCTAGGTGACATCATCATAACCCTGGGCTCACAGAGAGCTAGGTGACATCATCATTAAGCCTGGGCTCACAGAGAGATAGGTGACATCATCATAACCCTGGGCTCACAGAGAGCTAGGTGACATCATCATAACCCTGGGCTCACAGAGAGCTAGGTGACATCATCATTAAGCCTGGGCTCACAGAGAGATAGGTGACATCATCATAACCCTGGGCTCACAGAGAGCTAGGTGACATCATCATTAAGCCTGGGCTCACAGAGAGCTAGGTGACATCATCATTACCCTGGGCTCACAGAGAGCTAGGTGACATCATCATAACCCTGGGCTCACAGAGAGCTAGGTGACATCATCATAACCCTGGGCTCACAGATGACATCATCATTAACCCTGGGCTCACAGGTGACATCATCATAACCCTGGGCTCACAGAGAGACAGATGACATCATCATTAACCCTGGGCTCACAGAGAGACAGATGACATCATCATTAACCCTGGGCTCACAGAGAGATAGGTGACATCATCATAACCCTGGGCTCACAGATGACATCATCATAACCCTGGGCTCACAGAGAGCTAGGTGACATCATCATTAACACTGGGCTCACAGAGAGACAGATGACATCATCATTAACCCTGGGCTCACAGGTGACATCATCATGACCCTGGGCTCACAGGTGACATCATCATAACCCTGGGCTCACAGAGAGATAGGTGACATCATCATTAACCCTGGGCTCACAGAGAGATAGGTGACATCATCATAACCCTGGGCTCACAGAGAGATAGGTGACATCATCATAACCCTGGGCTCACAGGTGACATCATCATAACCCTGGGCTCACAGAGAGATAGGTGACATCATCATAACCCTGGGCTCACAGAGAGATAGGTGACATCATCATAACCCTGGGCTCACAGAGAGATAGGTGACATCATCATTACCCTGGGCTCACAGAGAGCTAGGTGACATCATCATAACCCTGGGCTCACAGAGAGATAGGTGACATCATCATCATGCGTCATGCACTGAAGCCACTTTGTATTTATTTTGAGTATTAAAGCAGATACTCTTTTATGAGCCGTGTTGTTCTTTCATACATGTTACGGGGCAGTAAAACAAAACCCCTAGACTTCAGAACAGTCCCCGACACATGAATAATATTCATATTTGAGTGTCACAGATGAAGATATGAAGGACTTTTTTTCTTTTTTTTAATAAATATATATTTTTAAAGTCCCACGACTTTGTAACCCATTTTTCACCCCTGTGTCAATCATCTAATGTGATCCTGGGCTCTACACACCCTCCGCCAACCTAGTCCCCATTATATGGGGGACAAGGGGAGACCAACCTAGTCCCCATATATGGGGGACAAGGGGAGACCAACCTAGTCCCCATATATGGGGGACAAGGGGAGACCAACCTAGTCCCCATATATGGGGGACAAGGGGAGAGCAACGGACTTGAACTCATGCTTCCTTCATGCCTGAGTGTCCAAGTTGCTCCTTTACACCGGACAGGGGGGAGTTTCCCTGGTTGGACGTATAGTGCGTGGAAGGAACACGTTATTCCAACCAGTTCCTTTCCCCTCCATCAGGCGCCCCGGCTGGCCAGGGGGAAGCAGTTTAGTGACCAGGATTACTGCATGTTTTTGTGAGGGTACCTACCCTAGGGGACACGGGGAGAACATGTGAGGGTACCTACCCTAGGGGACACGGGGAGAACATGTGAGGGTACCTACCCTAGGGGACACGGGGAGAACATGTGAGGGTACCTACCCTAGGGGACACGGGGAGAACATGTGAGGGTACCTACCCTAGGGGACACGGGGAGAACATGTGAGGGTACCTACCCTAGGGGACACGGGGAGAACATGTGAGGGTACCTACCCTAGGGGACACGGGGAGAACATATGAGGGTACCTACCCTATAGGGGACACGGGGAGAACATGTGAGGGTACCTACCCTAGGGGACACGGGGAGAACATGTGAGGGTACCTACCCTAGGGGACACGGGGAGAACATGTGAGGGTACCTACCCTAGGGGACACGGGGAGAACATGTGAGGGTACCTACCCTAGGGGACACGGGGAGAACATATGAGGGTACCTACCCTATAGGGGACACGGGGAGAACATGTGAGGGTACCTACCCTAGGGGACACGGGGAGAACATGTGAGGGTACCTACGCTAGGGGACACGGGGAGAACATGTGAGGGTACCTACCCTAGGGGACACGGGGAGAACATGCAAACTCCACACAGAAAGGCCCTTTCGCCAACCCCCGCCTTCGGGTATGGGCACTGATGACGCGGAGGAGGAAACACGCCGCCAGCGCCCACAGCGTCCCGAGCGAAAGGACTTTGTTTTTACTACTGCTACTGCTTTCTCACCAGATCAATAAAGTTTCTTATCTAATCAGTGAACTGCTACTAGTCGCTGATATGAGCTGTGGGTCGATTCGGAGCTCACCCCGGGTTACGCAATCTACGTCTGACCACAGCTTACTGGATCTATAGATCTACTGTTCCATTAGCCTCGGAAACCCAGACGTTTTTATTCCCAGGGAGAAAAATTAAAAAGGCTACCGGTATGCGCTCATGCAAAACACTATTTAAATGGATTAAAGCATTGTTTTTAATAAGCTTGCACACTTGGTAATATCCTACCAATTTCATATGACATGCCTTTTTTACAAAATATATATTTTTCACTTTTGTTTTCATTTTAGGAGTGAAAACATATGTTTAGATGCCTGTGAGTGACAGCCTCTCAGCTGGTCAGACAATGCTGCTCCGCTCCGAGTTTTGAACTTTGTCAAGTTCAATTTCAAGCTTTGGCGGAAATGGTATAAATGCCGAGGGCCTAAATCTGTACTCACAGACACCAGGTTCTATATGTACTCACAGACACCAGGTTCTATGTACTCCCAGACACCAGGTTCTAGTACTCACAGACACCAGGTTCTCTGTACTCCCAGACACCAGGATGTACTCACAGACACCAGGTTCTCCTCGGTGAAGGGCGTTAACATGTGGTGTCTGATGGTGCTCATGATGTCAGAGAAGTCCATGGCGCTGATCACCCCGATCTTCTCCCGGTCCTTCTGGAGGAACGCCTGGCGCGCGTGTTCCAGCTGGAGCTCCTACACACGCGCACGCACACGCGCACACACACACACACACACACACACACACACACACACACACACACACACACACACACACACACACACACACACACACGGTTAGAATCAACTGACGGAGAGACAACGCTAATATTACCGCCGCCAATTTAGTTAATCAGATACAATTTACAATTTAGGCATTTATCAGACGCTCTTAATCCAGAGCGACAAAAAGCATGGGAATACATCACATAAAAACATTTAT
>NC_137873.1:45208681-45238681 GCF_963924005.1 Protomyctophum bolini | reverse complement strand
TGCCCTTTGTGTTCCATTCCTATAATAACTGATGTTAAAATACAGCAGCGTAGACCTGCCCTTTGTGTTCCATTCCTATAATAACTGATGTTAAAATATAGCAGCGTAGACCTGCCCTTTGTGTTCCATTCCTATAATAACTGATGTTAAAAGACAGCAGCGTAGACCTGCCCTTTATGTTCCATTCCTATAATAACGGATGTTAAAATACAGCAGCGTAGACCTGCCCTTTGTGTTCCATTCCTATAATAACTGATGTTAAAATACAGCAGCGTAGACCTGCCCTTTGTGTTCCATTCCTATAATAACTGATGTTAAAATACAGCAGCGTAGACCTGCCCTTTGTGTTCCATTCCTATAATAACTGATGTTAAAATACAACAGCTTAGA
The DNA here is from genome assembly GCF_963924005.1 of Protomyctophum bolini. Lineage (NCBI taxonomy): Eukaryota > Metazoa > Chordata > Actinopteri > Myctophiformes > Myctophidae > Protomyctophum > Protomyctophum bolini. The sequence goes on along the minus strand of NC_137873.1, from coordinate 45,238,291 downwards.
CCCTATTTTTCAACAGCTAAAGTATAACATAATGTTTAAAACAACAACAGGGGTTCCTGCCCAGAATGGGTAAATAAAACCTTGTGAGAACCACTGATATAGAAACATGAGGTTTAACCCTGTGAGAACCACTGATATAGAAACATGAGGTTTTAACCCTGTGAGAACCACGGACATAGAAACATGAGGTTTTTCAGAAAACTGTCATGATTTAGAAGACATTTGTAGAATGTGGTCTCAGTCCTAAATTGGGTTAATTAATGACCCGACAAAGGTCCTCTAACCCATTGACGCCTGGTGCAACGTATACGTTGTTCTACCCTTGATGCCGGCGCTGTGTCTCAGCTATTGCTATACATGTAGCAACATAACAATTTAAAAATAAATCATCAGAATTTGAAGGTTTTCAGAAACCTTCAAATTCTGAAGGCCCTAGAAGGCGTTCCCAGATTCGGCCTCAGGCATCAATGGGCTAAATAACGGTGACATTAACCTGTAAATGTTTTCTCTGAATCAATCATTCAGGCGAACATTAACATTAATAATTTACAGGATTAAGGTCACTGTGTCTGTTGAGATATGATTGTGTGCACACGCACGCACGCACACGCACACGCGCACACACACACACACACACACACACACACACACACACACACACACACACACACACACACACACACACACACACACACACACACACACACACACACACACACACACACACACACACACACACACACACACACACACACACACACACACACACACACACACACACACCATCAGCGCTTTATCTTATCTGGTATAAGTGTCTGTAATGATCAGTAGTTACTCAGACAGCACCTGGATATCTACTCAATTAACCACGATAAGCTCTGTGTGTGTGTGTGTGTGTGTGTGTGTGTGTGTATGGGTGTGCGTGTGCGTGTGCGTGTGTGTGCGCGCGTGCCTGCGTGTCCATAAATCAGTGGTGAGAGGCCTGCAGATTGCAGGAATACCCAATAAGCTGATCATTCTGTTCAGCGTCTGCTTCCTGTTCCCGTGATCTGTATCCTTGTTGTAGAGTTTTACAAGTGTGTGCGTCAACTATTGTTTGTCAGCTGCTGCACGGTTTTGGGGTTGTGATGGATGTGCGTGCGTGTGTGGTACAGTGTGTGTGTGTGTACCCATCCTTGGTGGTATCAGTGTGTGTGTGTGTGTCCATGGAAGGACTTGCGAGGTGTTGTACTGTCTATACCACCATATGAGACTAAGCCTAGTCCTGAGCACCGTCGTGTGAACGAATATGGCTATCAGAGACGCTGCTGAGTGACATTCTTGCACGCTGTATCATGATTCCAAACACGTGTCATAGGCTTGTGATTGTAACATAACTGCACCCATACTGTTTGTGTCCTTATGCATTTTCCTTTTAAAGTGTGGACCAAATAAAATAATGTGTGTGTGTGTGTGTGTGTGTGTGTGTGTGTGTGTGTGTGCATGGTGCAGTGTGTGTGTGTGTGTGTGTGGTGCAGTGTGTGTGTGTGTGTGTGTGTGTGTGCGTGGTGTAGTGTGTGTGTGTGTGTGTGTGTGTGTGTGTGTGTGCATGGTGCAGTGTGTGTGTGTGTGTGTGTGTGTGTGTGTGTGTGTGTGTGTGTGTGTGTGTGTGTGCGTGGTGTAGTGTGTGTGTGTGTGTGTGTGTGTGTGTGTGGTGCAGTGTGTGTGTGTGTGTGTGTGTGTGTGTGCGTGCGTACCCATCCTTGGTGGTATCCGCCACCCCAGCGATCAGGCCCACCGTGCGCGGGTTGTGGTGCAGCTGTGTGTGTAAACCCAGATACTTCTGCACGAAGTCCGCCGGCGTCATGAGACGCTCTCCATCCTTATCACACACGCTGGCATTCTGGAAGAGACACGTTTATCATTATTATGAGACGCTCTCCGTCCTTATCACACACACTGGCATTCTGGAAGACACAGTTATCATTAGCATTATAATAATTATTATTATTATTATTAACGTACTATTATTGAGGGGTGCTAGCCCCAACGATATCCAGCGTTTGTGTCTCAATGTATTATAATGTTACATCCCTATGGGGATGTAACACTTTAGAAACAAGACCAAATAAACAACTACACTTTAGAAACAAGACCAAATAAACAACTACACTTTAGAAACAAGACCAAATAAACAACTACACTTTAGAAACAAGACCAAATAAACAACTACACTTTAGAAACAAGACCAAATAAACAACTACACTTTAGAAACAAGACCAAATAAACAACTATACTTTAGAAACAAGACCAAATAAACAACTACACTTTAGAAACAAGACCAAATAAACAACTACACTTTAGAAACAAGACCAAATAAACAACTACACTTTAGAAACAAGACCAAATAAACAACTACACTTTAGAAACAAGACCAAATTAACAACTACACTTTAGAAACAAGACCCCCCCCCCCCTGCTACTGTTGTATGTTGTGAGCTTGTAGATCTGTTGTGGACAGATCACAGATGAATGGAAACTATTATTGTGGCGATTATGCAAATTTTAATCAGGTGATTATTATGCAATAACCACAACGACAGGTCTGAACACGTCGCGCTGATTAGAGGTGCAAACACACACACGCAAACACACGCTGCACGCACACACACACACTAAACATCACATGACACACACACACACACACACGTGTAGGTATGAGCTATTCAGTGTTGCACGCATTCCAGAAACTGCTAACCGCCACAGGGAGGTCACACTATGGCCGCACGCGCGCACAGACACACACACACACACACACACGCACACGCGCGCGAACGTGCACACGCACGCACACACCAAAGTCACCCCTACCTACCGCCTCATGCCATGTCATGCTCACATTGGTGTAAACAAGTAACTAAGTACATTTAACTTAAAGCCGCTAAAAGCAATAATCTGTCAAAACTGTAATGACACGTTATTCCAACCAGTTCCTTTCCCCTCCATCAGGCGCCCCGGCTGGCCAGGGGGAGGCAGTTTAGTGACCAGGATTACTGCATGTTTTTGTGAGGGTACCTACCCTAGGGGACACGGGGAGAACATGTGAGGGTACCTACCCTAGGGGACACGGGGAGAACATGTGAGGGTACCTACCCTAGGGGACACGGGGAGAACATGTGAGGGTACCTACCCTAGGGGACACGGGGAGAACATGTGAGGGTACCTACCCTAGGGGACACGGGGAGAACATGTTTGGGTACCTACCCTAGGGGACACGGGGAGAACATGTGAGGGTACCTACCCTAGGGGACCTAATAACCTTTTTATTTTTATTTTATTTGGTATTCAGACAGCCAGCAATGAGTAAAACGCTCCCAAAAACTATTTAGTCTCTGTGACATCATCAAAGATTTCCCTAGAAGCTTTGTCATTGGTCGATTTGCCTGTCTACTTCCTGATTGTCATTTGACAGGTTTCTTCTCGACCAATGACAAAGCTTCTAGGTTTATTTCAATGGCCTGTATCTCCTATTCCTCGTCCCAGGTGGCATTTTTGGTCAAAACAGCGTTTATAGATCCGTTTGGTAAACAAGGCCTGTGCGACCGGGACCTGGTCTGCTTACTAGGTTATGTTCACTTCCCATAGTCTGGAAAATGTGGCTTTTCAAAATAAGAGCTCAACTGGGAAATACTAGCGCTGTGTAAGTGTTAACATGTTGTTCCTACCTTCTGGAAGATGGCCTTCAGCTCGCTGGTATCGCCTCGTTTGGTGGATTGCACCTGGAGTAATTAAAACCAATAATTAATATAACATGTCACCTGGAGTAATTAAAACCAATAATTACATAATATTGCACACACACACACACACACACACACACACACACACACACACACACACACACACACACACACACACACACACACACACACACACACACACACACACACACATCTGGAGTCAGATATTGTGCTCTAGTTTCATATCCGTTTGAAAGTTCTTGCAGAAAACGTGTTTTCTATCAAATATCCGTCAAATATCTTAACTTTTACACAAGGAAAACTTCCTTTGGGAACAGTTGATGTTTTGGGAAGCACAATCGTACAGTATGGGCAGGTGGTAACTGATCACAGGTCTGTTGTTAAGTGGTCCGTGATACAGTTGTGATTCCTAAAGGAAGTTTTGATATGTTCAGTTCTGCACTCACAAGGCTCAGGTGCTGAATAAATAAAAACATGAAAAAAGGGTTGAAAACCACACCGACATATTAATGAGTTAATATTATAACTAACTTATTATAATAAGTTAATATTAATTCATAACAGTTGTATTATGATAGCGTTATCATGGAGGATAGGTCTGATGTGCTAGGACTTCTCTAACACACACACACACACACTCTGGCTGCAGCCAGACATGAGCCTAAAGAAATCGTAGGCGCAGACGTCTCGGCGGTTTTTAGACAGCTGGTGGATGGAGAAAAAGCTCCACGTCCGCCGACGACGTCCGCTCAACGGCCAGCCGACAGCTGACGCTCTCCTCTGCGGCAGAGACAGCTGCCGACAAGCGCGTGTCACCCGGCAGTGAGATAGGCACTAGCCAATGGAACAGATGCAGCCGCAGCCCATCCACTGGGCGGGTATTCACTTGTAGTTTTCTTCTTTCACGGAGTCAAACGCCCCCTGGGCAGTGGGCACCTCGAAGTAACATTCTGTCCACTCCAAATTGTTAACAAAACATTGAAAAATCGTCTGAAGAAATGTAAAGCAGTGGTTCTCATGTTTGCTTCAGATCACCCCTGTAATCTTTTCATCCATGGCACCCCTGGCTGAATTACATTGTCATTTACTGTAACCCTGATCCATGATGACATTGAAAATAACTTTATATTTATAAAATAGCGCGTTCACTTCACCCTCCACAGCCCTTCTCATCATCAATAACCTCATTCTCCGTGGTGTAGTGGTTAGGATTCTGTGCTCTCACCGCGGCGGCCCGGGTTCGATCCCCGGTCAGGGAACACTGTTTTATGATGAATTCCTGTTCTGTTCTTTAACTATATAGAAGTGTCTATTTGTACGTCTCTAAATGTTTTGAACCATGTGGACCCTGTTGTAAACTAGTGTAATGCTTAATTGGGTCGTTCACTCACAGTTAACAGTATTTGTATTGAGTTTGTGCTTGAAATGTATTGTAATTCTGCAAACTGTTAATAAATATTTAAATCAATAAATCAAAAATATCCTTCTCCTTCTCACCGCCGGGTGACACACTTCATTTTTATGCTTGTCGGCAGCTTACATCTGACTCCGGAGAGCATCAGATGTAAACTGGCCGTCGCGCAAGTCGTCGGAAAACAAAACTATTATAGCCTCGGCAGGGAGGCGAACCCGGGTTGCCAATTCCAAAGGCACGTAGGTTAACCAGTCTACTAGAGAGTCAGAACTTGACAGCCTTGTAGCAACGCAGCAGCATATAGCCTACACTAGAATGCGCCTTTGTCAACATCTTGTCACTCACTCACTTGTCACTCTCACGCCCACTTCGCCAACCAAGAAATAGAAGACTACATGCCATTGAATAGGCTTCCGGGTGCGTCCCCTCTCGGGACCGCCCACTTTCCGCAGAGTAGAGCGGAGACGTCTGCTACCTACGATTTCTTTAGGCTATGGTGTGACTGCAGTGACACACAGTCACGTCTCAAACACACACACAGGCAAGTCACGCACAGACGTCACGGTCACGCCCACACACACACACACACACGCACGCGCGCGCTTGCTCGCTCGCACGGGACGCACACACACACACCATCATCATCTTATCTATGTAGAACACTTCTGGCTATCTATCCATCCTTCTGGATCCGATTTAACTCCTAATCGGAATCCAGAACCGACACACACACACGCACGCACGCTCACACACTCTCTCTCTCTCTCTCTCTCACACACACCACACACACACACACACACACACACACACTCCTGACTGTATTGTGTACATACCGGCCGTTTGATGACAGCTGATCTACAAGCTCGCGGTGCGACGCGTTGTGAGCTTGTAGATCAGCTTGTCAGCCAAACAACAGGCACGCACGCACACACACACGCAGTAACGCGGGTCGAGAGACACTTAAAACGGCTTAAAGACATTAGAGGGAGAGAGAGATGCTCAATAGTCACCTTGACCGCCATGCTGCTTGTGACGTCACGCGGACAGCTGTGCGCACGCGCCGCTGGCTGGTGACAAAAAGAGAGAGAAAGGTTGAGAGGCGGTGACGTCACGCACAGCGTCACTGGAGGAGGCGGGGTCACCGTGTCTAGGTGTTGGTGGGAGAGAGAGCATCTGTTAACATGACTCTCTCCTCTCTCTCTCTCTCTCTGTCTCTCTCTCTCTCTCTGTGTGTGTGTGTGTGTGTGTGTGTGTGTGTGTGTCTCTCTCTCTCTCTCTCTCTCTCTCTCTCTGTGTCTCTCTCTTCACTGTATCACTCTCTCTCTCTCTCTCTGTCTCTCTCTCTTCACTGTATCACTCTCTCTCTCTCTCTCTGTGTGTGTGTGTGTGTGTGTGTGTGTGTGTGTGTGTCTCTCTCCCTCTCCATCTCTCTCTCTCTCTCTCGCTCTCTCTCTCTCTCTGTGTGTGGCTCTCTCTCTCTCTCTGTGTGTGGCTCTCTCTCTCTCTCTCCCTAGCTGTCTCATTCCGTACGTGTTTGCGCGCGCGCGCGCGTGCCTGTGTGTGTGTGTGTGTGTGTGTGTGTGCAAGGAGGGCCCCCCAGTTTGACATGCATATTAGTCTACGGAGTATACGGACCCCTCATTTAATGGCATTTATGTAGTCTGAGACCCCCAATTTATATTATTGTAAAACCACTGTTAATGTATTAAACTCTCAGAGTTACAGACCCATAAGGGTCCATTTGGTTCCAAACTATATCATTTACCTGGGGACACCCAGCCCAGGGGGGTCCGTCCGGTCCGGGGAAACACTGGCCTACAACACAGTGTTCTGAGAGAGAGAGAGAGAGAGAGAGAGAGAGAGAGAGAGAGAGAGAGAGAGAGAGTCATGTTAACAGATGCTCTCTCTCCCACCAACACCAAGACAGGCTGACCCCGCTCATGTTTAAGAACATATAATTATTACAATTATTCTACATGTACAATAGTTATTGGTTCTGATTAGAAACATGTTTAAAAACATAATTATTACAATTATTCTACATGTACAATAGTTATTGGTTCTGATTAGAAACATGTTTAAAAACATAATTATTACAATTATTCTACATGTACAATAGTTATTGGTTCTGATGGCTGGATTGGATTATAATATTTATATTTTAATGAACCATGAAGCATTGTGACCTCCCGTTGTCACCACAAGGTGGCAGCAAAGCCTACATTTTACTTACTTTTCTACTTTTCTCTCCGTTTTTTGATTGATTGAAATATGTATTAACAGTTTGCAGAATTACAGTACATTTCAAGCAGAAACTCAATACAAAGACTGTTAACTGTGAGTGGACGACCCAATTAAGCATTACACTTGTTTACAACAGGGTCCACATTGTTCAATTCATCAAAACATTTAGAGACATACAAATAGACACTTCTATGTAGTTAAAGAACAGAACAGGAATTCATCATATCATTTTTTTGATTGATTGATTGATTCAATACTTGACAAATAAAGAAATACCAGAAGAAATAAATAAATAAATAGTTAACAATTATTTTAAGCTTTATTTTGTTCACAATCAGTAATTACTTTAACCACATTGTATGCTTAAATAGCAGATCTGCAAGCTCACATCACGTCATTGTGTGACGTATGCTGCAATATGATAGAACTTGTACATCTGCTATATTTTCACAATCTTTAAAAGCAAAAGCAGATCTACAAGCATGCATGTTCAATCATATCTATGACATCATCTATCTCTATATGACATCAGACATTTATATATTTAAAAAATCACACTTGCGTGAAGTGAGGGGCACTCTTATCATACATCACATTCCATGCTCGTCAACCCAGTGCCATCGTTAGGCATATATATATATATATATATATATATATATATATATATATATATATATATATATATATATACCTATACATACATACATAGATATATATAGCCTATTTATATTTTAGTTCGTCAGCAACAGAATAAAATAAATATATTTCTGTAAAAAAATCAGTATCCATACCAACGCCACATTAAAACTTAAAGGACCACTTCACCACTTTTCAACCTATCTTCATACAATTCTCTCTAGGTCGTCCATCGTCGCTTCCAGACATCCTGGTTCTCCCAAGGCCCCAGGGAGGTTCTGCAGACATCCTGGTTCTCCCAGCGAGGTTCTGCAGACATCCTGGTTCTCCCAAGGCCCCAGGGAGGTTCTGCAGACATCCTGGTTCTCCCAGCGAGGTTCTGCAGACATCCTGGTTCTCCCAAGGCCCCAGGGAGGTTCTGCAGACATCCTGGTTCTCCCAAGAGGTTCTCCAGACATCCTGGTTCTCCCAAGGTCCCAGGGAGGTTCTCCAGACATACTCCTGGTTTTGCAGTCATCCAGCTCGTTGGTGCTTTGAGCTCCTCATATAATAGGTCCTCACTAATGTTCATGACAAAATACCATGATTTTCTTTCTACTCAGTCTGTGTCTCATAGGAGGGCTGTGGGCAGTTCAGAAACCAGTCTGTGTCTCATAGGAGGGTTGTGGGCAGTTCAGAAATCAGTCTGTGTCTTATAGGAGGGCTGTGGGCGGTTCAGAAACCAGTCTGTGTCTCATAGGAGGGCTGTGGGCGGTTCAGAAACCAGTCTGTGTCAATTAAGAGGGCTGTGGGCAGTTCAGAAACCAGTCTGTGTCTCATAGGAGGGCTGTGGGCAGTTCAGAAACCAGTCTGTGTCTCATAGGAGGGCTGTGGGCAGTTCAGAAACCAGTCTGTCTCATAGGAGGGCTGTGGGCAGTTCAGAAACCAGTCTGTGTCTCATAGGAGGGCTGTGGGCAGTTCAGAAACCAGTCTGTGTCTCATAGGAGGGCTGTGGGCAGTTCAGAAACCAGTCTGTGTCTCATAGGAGGGCTGTGGGCGGTTCAGAAACCAGTCTGTGTCTCATAGGAGGGCTGTGGGCGGTTCAGAAACCAGTCTGTGTCTCATAGGAGGGCTGTGGGCGGTTCAGAAACCAGTCTGTGTCTCATAGGAGGGCTGTGGGCGGTTCAGAAACCAGTCTGTGTCTCATAGGAGGGCTGTGGGCGGTTCAGAAACCAGTCTGTGTCTCATAGGAGGGCTGTGGGCAGTTCAGAAACCAGTCTGTGTCTCATAGGAGGACTGTGGGCGGTTCAGAAACCAGTTTAGGAGGAGGTCCAAATTAGGTCCAAATTACAGATTACAAAAATACACATTTATTTCGTAACAGAGACGACACGACTAGTCTAAACATCAAAGAAACACACGCGGTAAAAAAGACACATCTCCATCTATCAGATGAATTAATAATGTTACAGAATGAGTTTCATTCACAACATGAAGAGAACATCATATTAATGGACAGGTAATCACAGGTGGATAAGTGGTTAATACCAAATCATCAGGCCGTGTCACTTCCTGTTGGAACAAACAATACTAAATACCTACAATCTGGTTCAGAACGACGACAATAACTCATATTTGTTTTGGTGTGACCATGTGACCATGACGGGCATTCAGGAGAATGTAGAGGGACTGGATCTATGGAGGAAATGTGACAGGACTGAATCTATGGAGGAAATGTGACAGGACTGACTCTATGGAGGAAATGTGACAGGACTGAATCTATGGAGGAAATGTGACAGAACTGAATCTATGGAGGAAAACAGGACTGACTCTATGGAGGAAAACAGGACTGACTCTATGGAGGAAATGTGACAGGACTGACTCTATAGAATAAATGTGACAGGACTGAATCTATGGAGGAAATGTGACAGGACTGACTCTATAGAATAAATGTGACAGGACTGACTATAGAATAAATGTGACAGGACTGACTCTATGGAGGAAAACAGGACTGACTCTATGGAGGAAAACAGGACTGACTCTATAGAATAAATGTGACAGGACTGACTCTATGGAGGAAAACAGGACTGACTCTATGGAGGAAATGTGACAGGACTGACTCTATAGAATAAATGTGACAGGACTGACTCTATAGAATAAATGTGACAGGACTGACTCTATGGAGGAAAACAGGACTGACTCTATAGAATAAATGTGACAGGACTGACTATAGAATAAATGTGACAGGACTGAATCTATGGAGGAAATGTGACAGGACTGACTCTATAGAATAAATGTGACAGGACTGACTCTATAGAATAAATGTGACAGGACTGACTCTATAGAATAAATGTGACAGGACTGACTCTATAGAATAAATGTGACAGGACTGACTCTATAGAATAAATGTGACAGGACTGACTCTATAGAATAAATGTGACAGGACTGACTCTATGGAGGAAAACAGGACTGACTCTATGGAGGAAAACAGGACTGACTCTATAGAATAAATGTGACAGGACTGACTCTATGGAGGAAAACAGGACTGACTCTATGGAGGAAATGTGACAGGACTGACTCTATAGAATAAATGTGACAGGACTGACTCTATAGAATAAATGTGACAGGACTGACTCTATAGAATAAATGTGACAGGACTGACTCTATGGAGGAAAACAGGACTGACTCTATAGAATAAATGTGACAGGACTGACTATAGAATAAATGTGACAGGACTGAATCTATGGAGGAAATGTGACAGGACTGACTCTATAGAATAAATGTGACAGGACTGACTCTATAGAATAAATGTGACAGGACTGACTCTATGGAGGAAAACAGGACTGACTCTATGGAGGAAAACAGGACTGACTCTATAGAATAAATGTGACAGGACTGACTCTATGGAGGAAAACAGGACTGACTCTATGGAGGAAATGTGACAGGACTGACTCTATAGAATAAATGTGACAGGACTGACTCTATAGAATAAATGTGACAGGACTGACTCTATGGAGGAAAACAGGACTGACTCTATAGAATAAATGTGACAGGACTGACTCTATGGAGGAAAACAGGACTGACTCTATAGAATAAATGTGACAGGACTGACTATAGAATAAATGTGACAGGACTGAATCTATGGAGGAAATGTGACAGGACTGACTCTATAGAATAAATGTGACAGGACTGACTCTATAGAATAAATGTGACAGGACTGACTCTATAGAATAAATGTGACAGGACTGACTCTATAGAACCAGTAAGACGCGCAAACGCGGGAAGCGAACGCAGCTCGTACATATTTGGGTTTTGGACGTATAGCTGCTTTGGGGACTCCTTATATGGTTATGGCTGAGTCATGGTGACACAAATCACTCAGCTCCATATATGGGCACAAAAGCGGGACAGACACACAGACAGACAGACATGATCTGCTAGGTCTCATAGTAAGTGCTCACTGCATTCGCAATAAATGTGACAGGACTGACTCTATGGAGGAAATGTGACAGGACTGAGTAAATAATAATAAAATAAAATAAAAATAAATCGCAATAAAATGTTGTAAAAAAAAACATATTTAGCCCCATGCTCGAATGCCCCCGCGTCAAAAACAGCTAAAATCCCTAAAATGAAAGAAAGCAGCAAATGAAAAAAAAGAACTCTCATATTTTACTTTCTCTAATAACAACCTAAAACATGAACCTTGGTTGAAAAAAAAACTAAAGTTGTCCTTTAAAGATGGAGTGCCGTGATTTTTTCCCACCCTAAAACATGATCATCAGGTCTTGTTGTTATATAAGGAGGTATAATAAAAACAAAAAAAGTGTACAGTATTTGTTAAAATGTCGTTTTTACGTGGGCACGCCCACTAGTTCAGTATGTCTGGTTTGCCTGGTGGGTGGTGGTGGGTGGAGATCCACCTGAACTGAAGCCGCACCCACAGCTGTAGTTCTATGATAAAGGGGGAGGGGTTAGGGGAGGGGCTGATAGTGTGATGTCACTATATTACTGTTTATTTCATTGGCCCGTTTGACTGTCGAGGGTTCAGCCTCCAGGAAGAAACCCTAAATACAAAGTCAATACACCATTGCACATAAAAACGACTCATGTCATGGTCTTTGTGGTAAGTTAAGAGTAATGGTCCTTATTCTGTAGTTAATTTAAGAGTAGTGTGTTTGTCTGGGGTCCATGTGCTCGTCCAGGGTATTCTGTAGTTAAAGGACCACTTCACCACTTTTCAACCTATCTTCATATAATAGGTCCTCACTAATAATCTTGTAAAAAAAATGGCGCAATTGTTTTCTACTCTGTCTGTGTCTCATACAGTAGGAGGGCTGTCTTCCAGTGACATCATCGATGGGGAATACAAGCTAATAAAGACGGCAGGCTTTCTAGTCCTGAAAAGTTGCAATGCGAAAATGGAAGTTGTCGTTCTCACGATAATGAAAATCTAAACATCTTTGTAAAAGAAATCTTGTTATAAAGTTGATCTGCCTAATGATGATGTCACTGGACGACGGTTTCTAAACTGCCCACAGCCCTCCTATGAGACACAGACTGAGTAGAAAAGAATCGTGCCATTTTATCATGATTGCGAACGCAGTGAGCACTTACTATGAGACCTAGCAGATCATGTCTGTCTGTCTGTGTGTGTGTGTCCCCTTTGTGCCCATATATGGAGCTGAGTGATTTCTGAATCACTCAGCTCCATATATGGGCACAAAAGGGGCCAGGTCCACATATACAGTAACAGCGGGACAGACACACAGACAGACAGACAGACAGCCATGCACACACACGAGCTGCGTTCGCTTCCCGCGTTTGCGCGTCTTACTTGTTATTAGTGAGGACCTATTATATGAAGACAGGTTGAAAAGTGGTGAAGTGGTCCTTTAAGTTAAGGTCCCTGGGGGTCCATGTGTAGTTAAGTTTAAGAGTAGTGGTGTTTATCTGGGGTCCATGTGGTCGTCCAGCTCTTCTTCTCCTGGTATTCCCAGTCCGTTTCGCTCCTCTCCTCCCGCCTGATCCGCACAGCGCTGTAGCTGGGAACGCTGGGAACACCCTGGAACTTAGAACGACGGAAAAACCCACACTGGAGAGGAGAGGAGAGGAGAGGAGAGGAGAGGAGAGGAGAGGAGAGGAGAGGAGAGGAGAGGAGAGGAGAGGAGAGGAGTGTTTAGCTCAAATGTACATCATGTTGTTTACATTTTTGTCTTCAAAAGCAATCAATCACAATAGATTGATCTCAAGTAGGAAGAGCCCAAGTAGTGAAGTGTGTCAGCGATGTTGAGATGACCATTCCTTCATTCCTTCCTTCATTCATTCCTTCCTTGCTTCCTTCATTCATGCACAGAGCAGAAGCAACCTTTCCTTAGAGACCAGAACAAGGTACATTCAAAAGAAGGTCAGGACAGTGATGTCATGCAGTCCCAGACGGCTGATTGGTCGCAGCACGGGAGCCAATCAACTGCAGCCGGAGTGGACGTTCAAGTCAATGAGAGCACGCACACACACATACACGCACGCACGCACACGCGCACGCACACACCATAGCATAGCGAACGGAGGTCGGTCGGTCATTCAGCAGCTAATATAAACTACACCACATTCAGCCCCTCCAAGCAGCACCACCATATATGGTCGTACAAGAAGATGACCATAGAAGAGCAGCCAGCGCTGAGCCCCCTCACAGCACAGAGCCCTGCTCACAGCACAGAGCCCCCTCACAGCACCGAGCGCTCACAGCACAGAGCCCTCACAGCACAGAGCCCTCACAGCACAGAGCCCTCTCACAGCACAGAGCCCCTCACAGCACAGAGCCCCTCACAGCAGAGAGAGATGTTTTCAGATGTTTCACCACGTGGGAGAAAAGCAAGGCTTTTGCACACCGACGGGTGACGGGTGCGTATAGGAGGAGGACAGCAGAGTGTCCGACGTGCTGAAAAAAAAGGAAAATACTCCCTGTCGCACACTGTCTTCAAATGCAGTGAAATGACTTACTTCTAAAACAGTGGCTCTCAAACAGTGGTCCTTAACCCATTCTGACCTGAGATCAGATTCATACAAGGTTTCCACTGGACACACACTGGTCTGATTAACCCATTCTGACCTGAGATCAGATTCTAAAAATGTCAGTCATTCTTCGATTTTTCAAAAATAGCAGACCTACAAGCTCGTAGCGCGCCACTCGGTGGTGCGCTACGAGCTTGTAGATCTGCTATTTTTCAATAGCTAAAGCATAACATGATGCTAAGACCAAAATGGGTTCCCGTTCAGAATGGGTTAATGAGGGGACCACCAGTGGTCCTTGAGGGGGTTCCAGGTGGTCCCCGTTGCTAAACGATGGTGAGTTGGTAACCAAATGGACCCTCAGGAGGACAGGACCCTCACGGATATTTAACTCATTGAGAGCGTAAAATGAAACCAAATGCACGTACGGGTCCAATTTGGTTTCATTGTACGCCGTCAATGAGTTACGTTATTGTTAAACATTGGGCATTACTTAATTTACAAGAAGTCTACACAAATTAGACAAAGTAGAAGGATTGTTATTTTGATTTGACGTTTGCCAAACGTATGGACTATGGACAAAATATTCTTTAGTTTTGGGTCTGAGAGGCTATAAAATCTCTGCTCCGTAGGCTCAGATGCCAGAATAAATATACTGGGCCTTGATATGAAACGGGTTGAAAACCACTGGTCTAAAAAAGATAAAGATATTATCCCGATAAAGGGCCCTATGTTGCGGTTCCCTTACTAAAGAACTTCACTACAGTTGAAGACAGCGTGCCGAGACGTGTTTCCTTGTAATCCAGATGTTTTACCAGTCCGTCCGTCTCCTATAAAGACTCTCTAGGCGTCAGACGTCAGTCTCTCTTTGTCTGAGGACGGCCCGTCGTCTTTGTCCTTCTGGCCAAAGAATCCACACTGAGGAGAGAACATGGTTACAGCATAGTCTAGACAGTAGGGGGTGCTATTAACACATTTATTGCCCCCGGGGTTATTTCATCCATTAATAAAATGTGCCCAGCGTTTAAAGCGCCCGGAACTAAACTGGGTGCTCTGATTTAACGGATTAAATAACCCCGGGCGATCGGAGAGTTAAACATGGTTACAACATGCAGGGGGTCATCAATATGTCATCAATATGTCATCACTATGTCATCACTATGTCATCAATATGTCCTACAGGGGTCAGGGGTCGTCAGTATGTCCGTACAGGGACTTGGGGCGACTTGTTATAACTATTTATTTATTATTTATGTTATAACCATTTATTTATTATTTATATTAAAACTACTTATTTATTATTTATGTTATAACCATTTATTTATCATTTATTTTATAACTATTTATTTATTATTTATGTTATAACTATTTTCGCCCTTATCCGCAAACCCGTTTATTTTACTTTTTTGATCGTACTATTTTGAAATAAAAGGAGCTATCCGATTGGTGTTCATACCTCCAGCAAGGTAAATAAAAGGAGCTATCCGATTGGTGCTCATACCTCCAGCAAGGTAAATAAAAGGAGCTATCCGATTGGAGTTCATACCTCCAGCAAGGTAAATAAAAGGAGCTATCCGATTGGTGCTCATACCTCCAGCAAGGTAAATAAAAGGAGCTATCTGATTGGTGCTCATACCTTCAGCGAAGGTAAATAAAAGGAGCTATCTGATTGGTGCTCATACCTCCAGGAAGGTAAATAAAAGGAGCTATCTGATTGGTGCTCATACCTCCAGGGAAGGTAAATAAAAGGAGCTATCTGATTGGTGCTCATACCTCCAGGGAAGGTAAATAAAAGGAGCTATCTGATTGGTGCTCATACCTCCAGGAAGGTAAATAAAAGGAGCTATCTGATTGGTGCTCATACGTCCAGGGAAGGTAAATAAAAGGAGCTATCTGATTGGTGCTCATACCTCCAGGGAAGGTAAATAAAAGGAGCCATCTGATTCGTGCTCATACCTCCAAGAAGGTAAATAAAAGGAGCCATCTGATTCGTGCTCATACCTCCAGGAAGGTAAATAAAAGGAGCCATCTGATTCGTGCTCATACCTCCAAGAAGGTAAATAAAAGGAGCCATCTGATTGGTGCTCATACCTCCAGGAAGGTAAATAAAAAGGAGCTATCTGATTGGCACTCATACCTCCAGGGAAGGTAAATAAAAGGAGCTATCTGATTGGTGCTCATACCTCCAGGAAGGTAAATAAAAGGAGCCATCTGATTGGTGCTCATACCTCCAGCAAGGTAAATAAAAGGAGCGATCAGGAGAGTGAAGTCTCAACCCGTTGCCCCCGCGGACCCGACTACGGATAAGCGGTTAAAGATGGACGGACGATGTTTACCTTCCACAGCAGGAACACCAACAGGCCCAGCAGCAACAGGCCCAACAAGATGGCTACCAGGATGATCCACCAGGGGAGACCTCCATACTGCACTGCTCTCCTCTCTGGGAAGACTGTCACTCTGACCTGGAAGCATATTAATAAATACATCATCTATATATCTATTTATATCTATTAATATATACTGTATGATAGAAGACCTCCATACTGCACTGCCCTCCTCTCTGGGAAGACAGTCACTCTGACCTGGAAACATATTAATAAATACATCATCTATATATCTATTACATCTATTAATATATACTGTATGATGGAAGACCTCCGTACTGTCACTGCCCTCCTCTCTGGGAAGACTGTCACTCTGACCTGGAAACATATTTGCGAACGCAGTGAGCACTTACTATGAGACCTAGTAGATCATGTCTGTCTGTCTGTCTGTCTGTCTGTGTGTCTGTCTGTCCCGCTTTTGTGCCCATATATGGAGCTGAGTGATTTGTTTGTGATTGATGCAAGTGTCTGTCCCGCTGTTACGTCACCATGACTCAGCCATGACCATATAAGGAGTCCCCAAAGCAGCTATACGTCCAAAACCCAAATATGTACGAGCTGCGTTCGCTTCCCGCGTTTGCACGTCTTACTGGTAATATATCGTTGCTGTTCGGGAGGAAACCATTTTCCGTTTACATAAATCCGTGCTATTGAACACCCTTTATGTAGTAGCAGGCAGTAGCAGTAGTTTTACAGACCTGTGTATTAGCGTTCTTTATGTAGTAGCAGTAGTAGTAGCAGTAGCAGCAGCAGTAGTTTTACAGACCTGTGTATTAGCGTTCTTTATGTAGTAGCAGTAGCAGTAGTTTTACAGACCTGTGTATTAGCGTTCTTTATGTAGTAGCAGTAGCAGCAGCAGTAGTTTTACAGACCTGTGTATTAGCGTTCTTTATGTAGTAGCAGTAGCAGTAGTAGCTTTACAGACCTGTGTATTAGCGTTCTTTATGTAGTAGCAGTAGCAGCAGCAGTAGTTTTACAGACCTGTGTATTAGCGTTCTTTATGTAGTAGCAGTAGCAGTAGTTTTACAGACCTGTGTATTAGCGTTCTTTATGTAGTAGCAGTAGCAGTAGCAGTAGTTTTACAGACCTGTGTATTAGCGTTCTTTATGTAGTAGCAGTAGCAGTAGTTTTACAGACCTGTGTATTAGCGTTCTTTATGTAGTAGCAGTAGCAGCAGCAGTAGTTTTACAGACCTGTGTATTAGCGTTCTTTATGTAGTAGCAGTAGCAGTAGCAGCAGTAGTTTTACAGACCTGTGTATTAGCGTTTTTTATGTAGTAGCAGTAGCAGCTTTACAGACCTGTGTATTAGCGTTCTTTATGTAGTAGCAGCAGTAGTAGTAGCAGTAGCAGCAGCAGTAGTTTTACAGACCTGTGTATTAGCGTTCTTTATGTAGTAGCAGTAGCAGTAGTAGCTTTACAGACCTGTGTATTAGCGTTCTTTATGTAGTAGCAGTAGCAGTAGCAGTAGTTTTACAGACCTGTGTATTAGCGTTCTTTATGTAGTAGCAGTAGCAGCAGTAGTTTTACAGACCTGTGTATTAGCGTTCTTTATGTAGTAGCAGTAGCAGTAGTTTTACAGACCTGTGTATTAGCGTTCTTTATGTAGTAGCAGTAGCAGCAGTAGTTTTACAGACCTGTGTATTATCGTTCTTCAGAACCATGTTCTTTGCCTTTCCCTCCACACTGATAGAAGCGTCCACCAGAACATCCAGGTAGTTCAGCTCAGAGAAGTCCTGTAAACATACAATACGTACATTATTACTGTAAACATACAATACATACATGTTATTACTGTAAACATACAATACATACATTATTAAATATATGGAATGTCAGAACAGGTCAGCTCCATATATGGAGATCTAAGGGTTTGAGGTCAGATGTAGAGTTGCTGGCCAATAATGATGACATCAGGGATCTCCATATATGGGCTTAATTGTGACAGCTGGTCGTATTTCTCCATCCCTGATGATGTCACGTGATGTGACGATGACCTGGGCACCATATATGGGGGCATTCCCATGTATGGAGATAATGAGTGACTGACTGACGGGAAATGTAGGATTTCATAGTAAATGGAACCCGAGGTCACATTTACTATGAAATAAATAAATAAAAGTCTGATTGGTGGAAGGTAAATAAAAGGAGCTATGTGATTGGTGGAAGGTAAATAAGGTAAATAAAAGGAGTGATGTGATTGGTGGAAGGTAAATAAGGTAAATAAAAGGAGCGATGTGATTGGCTACCTCCAGGAAGGTGCTGTTCCACAGGCGAGCGTACAGAGTGATGACCGCATCGCTGTCCAGGCCCTGTAGGGGGCAGCGCAGCTCCACACACTTAGCCCCGCTGCTGCAGGACTGCACACACACACACACACACACACACACACACACACACACACACACACACACACACACACACCCACCACACACCACACACACCACACACACACACACACACACAAACAAGATAAGCTTTGGGCTTATCCAGTACCCGGTATCAATAAGCTCTGGGCTTATCCAGTACCCGGAATCAATAAACTTTGGTCTTATCCAGTACCCGGTATCGATAAGCTTTGGGCTTATCCAGTACCCGGTATCGATAAGCTTTGGGCTTATCCAGTACCCGGTATCGATAAGCTTTGGGCTTATCCAGTACCCGGTATCAATAAGCTTTGGGCTTATCCAGTACTCGGTATCAATAAGCTTTGGGCTCATCCAGTACCCGGTATCAATAAGCTTTGGGCTTATCCAGTACCCGGTATCAATAAGCTTTGGGCTCATCCAGTACCCCGTATCAATAAGCTTTGGGCTCATCCAGTACCCGGTATCAATAAGCTTTGGGCTCATCCAGTACTCGGTATCAATAAGCTTTGGTCTTATCCAGTACCCGGTATCAATAAGCTTTGGGCTTATCCAGTACTCGGTATCAATAAGCTTTGGGCTCATCCAGTACCCGGTATCAATAAGCTTTGGGCTCATCCAGTACCCGGTATCAATAAGCTTTGGGCTTATCCAGTACCCGGTATCAATAAGCTTTGGGCTCATCCAGTACCCCGTATCAATAAGCTTTGGGCTTATCGAGCCTGTTATGGAGCGTAGCGGTCCATGATGTCATGTTTAAACAAATCAAGACAAGATCAATAAATAAATGTAATGATCCACGCTGGCACAAACATGTGGGTCTAGAAGTGTATTGATACCTGACGACCAGCGCTGTGCGGGGTAACTACATTACGCTTTTAAACACGTATTAACCAGTTTAAACAGTTTATTTAATATTATTTTATTTGTAAAAAGTCGATTACCGTAACGCATTTTGGGGCGGGAACCCCTTCTGGTGTTTTAAGCATTATGTTATGCTTTAGCTGTTGAAAAATAGCTCATAGGTCTGCTCATATGAGCTTGTAGGTCTGCTATTTTTGAAAAATCGTGAAAATGTCGTGCAAATCTTTGAATATATATTCTTTCAGAACGTTTTTAACTCAAATCTTTGCTTCATGGGGGGGAGGGGGGGGGGGGGGAGGGTCCCTGGAACTACATATTTTCAGATGGGGGTCGGCAGCCAAATACATATATTTCTGGGGGTCCTTGACATGGAAATGTTTGAGAACCACTGACATATAGAAACAGACAAAAAGAAACATATGTCTGAATACTGTCAGGATTTAGAAGACATTTGTAGAATCGGCGTCAGGTCTAAAGGGATTCATTCCGTCTGTTAGAAAAGTTCTGTATTTGAAGGTCATAGTAAAATATACTGGTTCTGTTCACAGTCCGTCTCCCGTCTTTAGGTCATAGTAAAATATACTGGTTCTGTTCACAGTCCGTCTCCCGTCTTTAGGTCGTAGTAAAATATACTGGTTCTGTTCACAGTCCGTCTCCCGTCTTTAGGTCATAGTAAAATATACTGGTTCTGTTCACAGTCCGTCTCCCGTCTTTAGGTCATATAGTAAAATATACTGGTTCTGTTCACAGTCCGTCTCCCGTCTTTAGGTCATATAGTAAAATATACTGGTTCTGTTCACAGTCCTTCTCCCTTCTTTAGGTCACAGTAAAATATAATGGTTCTGTTCACAGTCCGTCTCCCGTCTTTAGGTCATATAGTAAAATATACTGGTTCTGTTCACAGTCCGTCTCCCGTCTTTAGGTCATAGTAAAATATACTGGTTCTGTTCACAGTCCGTCTCCCGTCTTTAGGTCATATAGTAAAATATACTGGTTCTGTTCACAGTCCGTCTCCCGTCTTTAGGTCATATAGTAAAATATACTGGTTCTGTTCACAGTCCGTCTCCCTTCTTTAGGTCATATAGTAAAATATACTGGTTCTGTTCACAGTCCGTCTCCCGTCTTTAGGTCATAGTAAAATATACTGGTTCTGTTCACAGTCCGTCTCCCTTCTTTAGGTCATATAGTAAAATATACTGGTTCTGTTCACAGTCCGTCTCCCGTCTTTAGGTCATAGTAAAATATACTGGTTCTGTTCACAGTCCGTCTCCCGTCTTTAGGTCATATAGTAAAATATACTGGTTCTGTTCACAGTCCGTCTCCCGTCTTTAGGTCGTAGTAAAATATACTGGTTCTGTTCACAGTCCGTCTCCCGTCTTTAGGTCATATAGTAAAATATACTGGTTCTGTTCACAGTCCGTCTCCCGTCTTTAGGTCACAGTAAAATATACTGGTTCTGTTCACAATCCGTCTCCCGTCTTTAGGTCATATAGTAAAATATACTGGTTCTGTTCACAGTCCGTCTCCCTTCTTTAGGTCATAGTAAAATATACTGGTTCTGTTCACAGTCCGTCTCCTGTCTTTAGGTCATAGTAAAATATACTGGTTCTGTTCACAGTCCGTCTCCCGTCTTTAGGTCATATAGTAAAATATACTGGTTCTGTTCACAGTCCGTCTCCCGTCTTTAGGTCGTAGTAAAATATACTGGTTCTGTTCACAGTCAGTCTCCCGTCTTTAGGTCATAGTAAAATATACTGGTTCTGTTCACAGTCCGTCTCCCGTCTTTAGGTCATAGTAAAATATACTGGTTCTGTTCACAGTCCGTCTCCCGTCTTTAGGTCATATAGTAAAATATACTGGTTCTGTTCACAGTCCGTCTCCCGTCTTTAGGTCATATAGTAAAATATACTGGTTCTGTTCACAGTCCGTCTCCCGTCTTTAGGTCATAGTAAAATATACTGGTTCTGTTCACAGTCAGTCTCCCGTCTTTAGGTCATATAGTAAAATATACTGGTTCTGTTCACAATCCGTCTCCAGTCTTTAGGTCATAGTAAAATATACTGGTTCTGTTCACAGTCCGTCTCCCGTCTTTAGGTCATATAGTAAAATATACTGGTTCTGTTCACAGTCCGTCTCCCGTCTTTAGGTCATAGTAAAATATACTGGTTCTGTTCACAGTCCGTCTCCCGTCTTTAGGTCATAGTAAAATATACTGGTTCTGTTCACAGTCCGTCTCCCGTCTTTAGGTCATAGTAAAATATACTGGTTCTGTTCACAGTCCGTCTCCCGTCTTTAGGTCATAGTAAAATATACTGGTTCTGTTCACAGTCCGTCTCCCGTCTTTAGGTCATATAGTAAAATATACTGGTTCTGTTCACAGTCCGTCTCCCTTCTTTAGGTCATATAGTAAAATATACTGGTTCTGTTCACAGTCCGTCTCCCGTCTTTAGGTCATATAGTAAAATATACTGGTTCTGTTCACAGTCCGTCTCCCGTCTTTAGGTCGTAGTAAAATATACTGGTTCTGTTCACAGTCCGTCTCCCGTCTTTAGGTCGTAGTAAAATATACTGGTTCTGTTCACAGTCCGTCTCCCGTCTTTAGGTCACAGTAAAATATACTGGTTCTGTTCACAGTCCGTCTCCCTTCTTTAGGTCATAGTAAAATATACTGGTTCTGTTCACAGTCCGTCTCCCGTCTTTAGGTCACAGTAAAATATACTGGTTCTGTTCACAGTCCGTCTCCCTTCTTTAGGTCATAGTAAAATATACTGGTTCTGTTCACAGTCCGTCTCCCGTCTTTAGGTCATATAGTAAAATATACTGGTTCTGTTCACAGTCCGTCTCCCGTCTTTAGGTCACAGTAAAATATACTGGTTCTGTTCACAGTCCGTCTCCCGTCTTTAGGTCATATAGTAAAATATACTGGTTCTGTTCACAGTCCGTCTCCCTTCTTTAGGTCATATAGTAAAATATACTGGTTCTGTTCACAGTCCGTCTCCCGTCTTTAGGTCATAGTAAAATATACTGGTTCTGTTCACAGTCCGTCTCCCGTCTTTAGGTCACAGTAAAATATACTGGTTCTGTTCACAGTCCGTCTCCCGTCTTTAGGTCACAGTAAAATATACTGGTTCTGTTCACAGTCCGTCTCCCGTCTTTAGGTCACAGTAAAATATACTGGTTCTGTTCACAGTCCGTCTCCCGTCTTTAGGTCACAGTAAAATATACTGGTTCTGTTCACAATCAGTCTCCCGTCTTTAGGTCACAGTAAAATATACTGGTTCTGTTCACAGTCCGTCTCCCGTCTTTAGGTCACAGTAAAATATACTGGTTCTGTTCACAGTCCGTCTCCCGTCTTTAGGTCATATAGTAAAATATACTGGTTCTGTTCACAGTCCGTCTCCCGTCTTTAGGCCATAGTAAAATATACTGGTTCTGTTCACAGTCCATCTCCCGTCTTTAGGTCATATAGTAAAATATACTGGTTCTGTTCACAGTCCGTCTCCCGTCTTTAGGTCATATAGTAAAATATACTGGTTCTGTTCACAGTCCGTCTCCCGTCTTTAGGTCATATAGTAAAATATACTGGTTCTGTTCACAGTCCGTCTCCCGTCTTTAGGTCACAGTAAAATATACTGGTTCTGTTCACAATCCGTCTCCCGTCTTTAGGTCATATAGTAAAATATACTGGTTCTGTTCACAGTCCGTCTCCCGTCTTTAGGTCATATAGTAAAATATACTGGTTCTGTTCACAGTCCGTCTCCCGTCTTTAGGCCATAGTAAAATATACTGGTTCTGTTCACAGTCCATCTCCCGTCTTTAGGTCATATAGTAAAATATACTGGTTCTGTTCACAGTCCGTCTCCCGTCTTTAGGTCATATAGTAAAATATACTGGTTCTGTTCACAGTCCGTCTCCCGTCTTTAGGTCATATAGTAAAATATACTGGTTCTGTTCACAGTCCGTCTCCCGTCTTTAGGTCACAGTAAAATATACTGGTTCTGTTCACAATCCGTCTCCCGTCTTTAGGTCATAGTAAAATATACTGGTTCTGTTCACAGTCCGTCTCCCGTCTTTAGGTCACAGTAAAATATACTGGTTCTGTTCACAGTCCGTCTCCCTTCTTTAGGTCATATAGTAAAATATACTGGTTCTGTTCACAGTCCGTCTCCCGTCTTTAGGTCACAGTAAAATATACTGGTTCTGTTCACAGTCCGTCTCCCGTCTTTAGGTCATAGTAAAATATACTGGTTCTGTTCACAGTCCGTCTCCCGTCTTTAGGTCATATAGTAAAATATACTGGTTCTGTTCACAATCCGTCTCCCGTCTTTAGGTCACAGTAAAATATACTGGTTCTGTTCACAGTCCGTCTCCCGTCTTTAGGTCATATAGTAAAATATACTG
This sequence comes from Protomyctophum bolini, assembly GCF_963924005.1. Taxonomy (NCBI): domain Eukaryota; kingdom Metazoa; phylum Chordata; class Actinopteri; order Myctophiformes; family Myctophidae; genus Protomyctophum; species Protomyctophum bolini. The sequence goes on along the minus strand of NC_137873.1, from coordinate 45,214,253 downwards.
GTTCTGTTCACAGTCCGTCTCCCTTCTTTAGGTCATATAGTAAAATATACTGGTTCTGTTCACAGTCCGTCTCCCGTCTTTAGGTCATATAGTAAAATATACTGGTTCTGTTCACAGTCCGTCTCCCGTCTTTAGGTCACAGTAAAATATACTGGTTCTGTTCACAGTCCGTCTCCCTTCTTTAGGTCACAGTAAAATATACTGGTTCTGTTCACAGTCCGTCTCCCGTCTTTAGGCCACAGTAAAATATACTGGTTCTGTTCACAGTCCGTCTCCCTTCTTTAGGTCATAGTAAAATATACTGGTTCTGTTCACAGTCCGTCTCCCGTCTTTAGGTCACAGTAAAATATACTGGTTCTGTTCACAATCCGTCTCCCGTCTTTAGGTCATAGTAAAATATACTGGTTCTGTTCACAGTCCGTCTCCCGTCTTTAGGCCACAGTAAAATATACTGGTTCTGTTCACAGTCCGTCTCCCGTCTTTAGGCCACAGTAAAATATACTGGTTCTGTTCACAGTCCGTCTCCCGTCTTTAGGTCATATAGTAAAATATACTGGTTCTGTTCACAGTCCGTCTCCCGTCTTTAGGTCATATAGTAAAATATACTGGTTCTGTTCACAGTCCGTCTCCCGTCTTTAGGTCACAGTAAAATATACTGGTTCTGTTCACAGTCCGTCTCCCGTCTTTAGGTCATATAGTAAAATATACTGGTTCTGTTCACAGTCTGTCTCCCGTCTTTAGGTCACAGTAAAATATACTGGTTCTGTTCACAGTCCGTCTCCCGTCTTTAGGTCACAGTAAAATATACTGGTTCTGTTCACAGTCCGTCTCCCGTCTTTAGGTCATATAGTAAAATATACTGGTTCTGTTCACAGTCCGTCTCCCGTCTTTAGGTCATATAGTAAAATATACTGGTTCTGTTCACAGTCCGTCTCCCGTCTTTAGGTCACAGTAAAATATACTGGTTCTGTTCACAGTCCGTCTCCCGTCTTTAGGTCATAGTAAAATATACTGGTTCTGTTCACAGTCCGTCTCCCGTCTTTAGGTCATATAGTAAAATATACTGGTTCTGTTCACAGTCCGTCTCCCGTCTTTAGGTCACAGTAAAATATACTGGTTCTGTTCACAGTCCGTCTCCCGTCTTTAGGTCGTAGTAAAATATACTGGTTCTGTTCACAGTCCGTCTCCCGTCTTTAGGTCGTAGTAAAATATACTGGTTCTGTTCACAGTCCGTCTCCCGTCTTTAGGTCATAGTAAAATATACTGGTTCTGTTCACAATCCGTCTCCCGTCTTTAGGTCATAGTAAAATATACTGGTTCTGTTCACAATCCGTCTCCCGTCTTTAGGTCATAGTAAAATATACTGGTTCTGTTCACAGTCCGTCTCCCGTCTTTAGGTCATAGTAAAATATACTGGTTCTGTTCACAATCCGTCTCCCGTCTTTAGGTCATAGTAAAATATACTGGTTCTGTTCACAGTCCGTCTCCCGTCTTTAGGTCATAGTAAAATATACTGGTTCTGTTCACAGTCCGTCTCCCTTCTTTAGGTCATAGTAAAATATACTGGTTCTGTTCACAGTCCGTCTCCCGTCTTTAGGTCATAGTAAAATATACTGGTTCTGTTCACAGTCCGTCTCCCGTCTTTAGGTCGTAGTAAAATATACTGGTTCTGTTCACAGTCCGTCTCCCGTCTTTAGGTCATAGTAAAATATACTGGTTCTGTTCACAGTCCGTCTCCCGTCTTTAGGTCGTAGTAAAATATACTGGTTCTGTTCACAGTCCGTCTCCCTTCTTTAGGTCATAGTAAAATATACTGGTTCTGTTCACAGTCCGTCTCCCGTCTTTAGGTCATAGTAAAATATACTGGTTCTGTTCACAGTCCGTCTCCCGTCTTTAGGTCACAGTAAAATATACTGGTTCTGTTCACAATCCGTCTCCCGTCTTTAGGTCATAGTAAAATATACTGGTTCTGTTCACAGTCCGTCTCCCGTCTTTAGGTCATAGTAAAATATACTGGTTCTGTTCACAGTCCGTCTCCCTTCTTTAGGTCATAGTAAAATATACTGGTTCTGTTCACAGTCCGTCTCCCGTCTTTAGGTCATATAGTAAAATATACTGGTTCTGTTCACAGTCCGTCTCCCGTCTTTAGGTCGTAGTAAAATATACTGGTTCTGTTCACAGTCCGTCTCCCGTCTTTAGGTCGTAGTAAAATATACTGGTTCTGTTCACAGTCCGTCTCCCGTCTTTAGGTCACAGTAAAATATACTGGTTCTGTTCACAGTCCGTCTCCCTTCTTTAGGTCATAGTAAAATATACTGGTTCTGTTCACAGTCCGTCTCCCGTCTTTAGGTCACAGTAAAATATACTGGTTCTGTTCACAGTCCGTCTCCCTTCTTTAGGTCATAGTAAAATATACTGGTTCTGTTCACAGTCCGTCTCCCGTCTTTAGGTCATATAGTAAAATATACTGGTTCTGTTCACAGTCCGTCTCCCGTCTTTAGGTCACAGTAAAATATACTGGTTCTGTTCACAGTCCGTCTCCCGTCTTTAGGTCATATAGTAAAATATACTGGTTCTGTTCACAGTCCGTCTCCCTTCTTTAGGTCATATAGTAAAATATACTGGTTCTGTTCACAGTCCGTCTCCCGTCTTTAGGTCATAGTAAAATATACTGGTTCTGTTCACAGTCCGTCTCCCGTCTTTAGGTCACAGTAAAATATACTGGTTCTGTTCACAGTCCGTCTCCCGTCTTTAGGTCACAGTAAAATATACTGGTTCTGTTCACAGTCCGTCTCCCGTCTTTAGGTCACAGTAAAATATACTGGTTCTGTTCACAGTCCGTCTCCCGTCTTTAGGTCACAGTAAAATATACTGGTTCTGTTCACAATCCGTCTCCCGTCTTTAGGTCACAGTAAAATATACTGGTTCTGTTCACAGTCCGTCTCCCGTCTTTAGGTCACAGTAAAATATACTGGTTCTGTTCACAGTCCGTCTCCCGTCTTTAGGTCATATAGTAAAATATACTGGTTCTGTTCACAGTCCGTCTCCCGTCTTTAGGCCATAGTAAAATATACTGGTTCTGTTCACAGTCCATCTCCCGTCTTTAGGTCATATAGTAAAATATACTGGTTCTGTTCACAGTCCGTCTCCCGTCTTTAGGTCATATAGTAAAATATACTGGTTCTGTTCACAGTCCGTCTCCCGTCTTTAGGTCATATAGTAAAATATACTGGTTCTGTTCACAGTCCGTCTCCCGTCTTTAGGTCACAGTAAAATATACTGGTTCTGTTCACAATCCGTCTCCCGTCTTTAGGTCATATAGTAAAATATACTGGTTCTGTTCACAGTCCGTCTCCCGTCTTTAGGTCATATAGTAAAATATACTGGTTCTGTTCACAGTCCGTCTCCCGTCTTTAGGCCATAGTAAAATATACTGGTTCTGTTCACAGTCCATCTCCCGTCTTTAGGTCATATAGTAAAATATACTGGTTCTGTTCACAGTCCGTCTCCCGTCTTTAGGTCATATAGTAAAATATACTGGTTCTGTTCACAGTCCGTCTCCCGTCTTTAGGTCATATAGTAAAATATACTGGTTCTGTTCACAGTCCGTCTCCCGTCTTTAGGTCACAGTAAAATATACTGGTTCTGTTCACAATCAGTCTCCCGTCTTTAGGTCATAGTAAAATATACTGGTTCTGTTCACAGTCCGTCTCCCGTCTTTAGGTCACAGTAAAATATACTGGTTCTGTTCACAGTCCGTCTCCCTTCTTTAGGTCATATAGTAAAATATACTGGTTCTGTTCACAGTCCGTCTCCCGTCTTTAGGTCACAGTAAAATATACTGGTTCTGTTCACAGTCCGTCTCCCGTCTTTAGGTCATAGTAAAATATACTGGTTCTGTTCACAGTCCGTCTCCCGTCTTTAGGTCATATAGTAAAATATACTGGTTCTGTTCACAATCCGTCTCCCGTCTTTAGGTCACAGTAAAATATACTGGTTCTGTTCACAGTCCGTCTCCCGTCTTTAGGTCATATAGTAAAATATACTGGTTCTGTTCACAGTCCGTCTCCCTTCTTTAGGTCATATAGTAAAATATACTGGTTCTGTTCACAGTCCGTCTCCCGTCTTTAGGTCATATAGTAAAATATACTGGTTCTGTTCACAGTCCGTCTCCCGTCTTTAGGTCACAGTAAAATATACTGGTTCTGTTCACAGTCCGTCTCCCTTCTTTAGGTCACAGTAAAATATACTGGTTCTGTTCACAGTCCGTCTCCCGTCTTTAGGCCACAGTAAAATATACTGGTTCTGTTCACAGTCCGTCTCCCTTCTTTAGGTCATAGTAAAATATACTGGTTCTGTTCACAGTCCGTCTCCCGTCTTTAGGTCACAGTAAAATATACTGGTTCTGTTCACAATCCGTCTCCCGTCTTTAGGTCATAGTAAAATATACTGGTTCTGTTCACAGTCCGTCTCCCGTCTTTAGGCCACAGTAAAATATACTGGTTCTGTTCACAGTCCGTCTCCCGTCTTTAGGCCACAGTAAAATATACTGGTTCTGTTCACAGTCCGTCTCCCGTCTTTAGGTCATATAGTAAAATATACTGGTTCTGTTCACAGTCCGTCTCCCGTCTTTAGGTCATATAGTAAAATATACTGGTTCTGTTCACAGTCCGTCTCCCGTCTTTAGGTCACAGTAAAATATACTGGTTCTGTTCACAGTCCGTCTCCCGTCTTTAGGTCATATAGTAAAATATACTGGTTCTGTTCACAGTCTGTCTCCCGTCTTTAGGTCACAGTAAAATATACTGGTTCTGTTCACAGTCCGTCTCCCGTCTTTAGGTCACAGTAAAATATACTGGTTCTGTTCACAGTCCGTCTCCCGTCTTTAGGTCATATAGTAAAATATACTGGTTCTGTTCACAGTCCGTCTCCCGTCTTTAGGTCATATAGTAAAATATACTGGTTCTGTTCACAGTCCGTCTCCCGTCTTTAGGTCACAGTAAAATATACTGGTTCTGTTCACAGTCCGTCTCCCGTCTTTAGGTCATAGTAAAATATACTGGTTCTGTTCACAGTCCGTCTCCCGTCTTTGGGTCATATAGTAAAATATACTGGTTCTGTTCACAGTCCGTCTCCCGTCTTTAGGTCACAGTAAAATATACTGGTTCTGTTCACAGTCCGTCTCCCGTCTTTAGGTCGTAGTAAAATATACTGGTTCTGTTCACAGTCCGTCTCCCGTCTTTAGGTCGTAGTAAAATATACTGGTTCTGTTCACAGTCCGTCTCCCGTCTTTAGGTCATAGTAAAATATACTGGTTCTGTTCACAATCCGTCTCCCGTCTTTAGGTCATAGTAAAATATACTGGTTCTGTTCACAGTCTGTCTCCCGTCTTTAGGTCACAGTAAAATATACTGGTTCTGTTCACAGTCCGTCTCCCGTCTTTAGGTCATAGTAAAATATACTGGTTCTGTTCACAGTCCGTCTCCCTTCTTTAGGTCATAGTAAAATATACTGGTTCTGTTCACAGTCCGTCTCCCGTCTTTAGGTCATAGTAAAATATACTGGTTCTGTT
>NC_137873.1:45173681-45198681 GCF_963924005.1 Protomyctophum bolini | reverse complement strand
ATATTAATATGAATATACTGCCTTATAGCTGTACAGAGACGTTATTAATATGAATATACTGCCTTATAGCTGTACAGAGACGTTATTAATATTAATATACTGCCCTATGGCTGTACAGAGACGTTATTAATATTAATATACTGCCCTATGGCTGTAACGAGATGTTACATTATTACTATTATTTATACTGCCCTATGGCTGTACAGAGACGTTATTAATATTAATATTAATATACTGCCCTATGGCTGTACAGAGACATTATTAATATTAATATACTGCCCTATGGCTGTACAGAGACGTTATTAATATTAATATACTGCCCTATGGCTGTACAGAGACGTTATTAATATTAATATACTGCCCTATGGCTGTACAGAGACGTTATTAATATTAATATACTGCCCTATGGCTGTACAGAGACGTTATTAATATTAATATACTGCCCTATGGCTGTACAGAGACGTTATTAATATTAATATACTGCCCTATAGCTGTACAGAGACATTATTAATATTAATATACTGCCCTATGGCTGTACAGAGACGTTACATTATTAATATTATTAATATACTGCCCTATGGCTGTACAGAGACGTTATTAATATTAATATACTGCCCTATGGCTGTACAGAGACGTTATTAATATTAATATACTGCCCTATGGCTGTACAGAGACATTATTAATATTAATATTAATATACTGCCCTATGGCTGTACAGAGACATTAATATTAATATTAATATACTGCCCTATGGCTGTACAGAGACGTTACATTATTAATATTAATATACTGCCCTATGGCTGTACAGAGACGTTATTAATATTAATATACTGCCCTATGGCTGTACAGAGACGTTACATTATTAATATTAATATACTGCCCTATGGCTGTACAGAGACATTATTAATATTAATATTAATATACTGCCCTATGGCTGTACAGAGACATTATTAATATTAATATACTGCCCTATGGCTGTACAGAGACGTTATTAATATTAATATACTGCCCTATGGCTGTACAGAGACGTTATTAATATTAATATACTGCCCTATGGCTGTACAGAGACATTATTAATATTAATATACTGCCCTATGGCTGTACAGAGACATTATTAATATTAATATTAATATACTGCCCTATAGCTGTACAGAGACGTTATTAATATGAATATACTGCCTTATAGCTGTACAGAGACGTTATTAATATTAATATACTGCCCTATAGCTGTACAGAGACATTATTAATATTAATATACTGCCCTATGGCTGTACAGAGACGTTACATTATTAATATTAATATACTGCCCTATAGCTGTACAGAGACATTATTAATATTAATATACTGCCCTATGGCTGTACAGAGACGTTACATTATTAATATTAATATACTGCCCTATGGCTGTACAGAGACGTTACATTATTAATATTAATATACTGCCCTATGGCTGTACAGAGACATTATTAATATTAATATACTGCCCTATAGCTGTACAGATACATTACATTATTAATAATATTAAAATACTGCCCTATAGCTGTACAGAGACGTTACATTAATAATATTATTATTATACTGCCCTATAGCTGTACAGACACATTACATTATTAATATTATTAATATACTGCCCTGAAGGAATACCCTATATTGACCCCAGCTTCAGGGTAGGGTCTCTCAGTGGACGACCCCAGCTTCAGGGTAGGGTCTCTCAGTGGACGACCCCAGCTTCAGGGTTAGGGTCGCTCAGTGGACGACCCCAGCTTCAGGGTAGGGTCTCTCAGTGGACGACCCCAGCTTCAGGGTAGGGTCGCTCAGTGTACGACCCCAGCTTCAGGGTAGGGTCGCTCAGTGGACGACCCCAGCTTCAGGGTAGGGTCGCTCAGTGGGCGACCCCAGCTTCAGGGTTAGGGTCGCTCAGTGGACGACCCCAGCTTCAGGGTAGGGTCGCTCAGTGGACGACCCCAGCTTCAGGGTAGGGTCGCTCAGTGGACGACCCCAGCTTCAGGGTAGGGTCGCTCAGTGGACGACCCCAGCTTCAGGGTTAGGGTCGCTCAGTGGACGACCCCAGCTTCAGGGTAGGGTCGCTCAGTGGACGACCCCAGCTTCAGGGTTAGGGTCGCTCAGTGGACGACCCCAGCTTCAGGGTAGGGTCGCTCAGTGGACGACCCCAGCTTCAGGGTTAGGGTCGCTCAGTGGACGACCCCAGCTTCAGGGTTAGGGTCGCTCAGTGGACGACCCCAGCTTCAGGGTTAGGGTCGCTCAGTGGACGACCCCAGCTTCAGGGTTAGGGTCGCTCAGTGGACGACCCCAGCTTCAGGGTAGGGTCTCTCAGTGGACGACCCCAGCTTCAGGGTAGGGTCGCTCAGTGGACGACCCCAGCTTCAGGGTAGGGTCTCTCAGTGGACGACCCCAGCTTCAGGGTAGGGTCGCTCAGTGGACGACCCCAGCTTCAGGGTAGGGTCGCTCAGTGTGGGCACTCGGCACACCCGGTGCGCAGCGCACTGGATTGTCGAACGACAACGCACTGAGTGCACTGAATAAACGAACGACAAGAGAGCACACCGGTGCGTTCAGGGCGCATTTCCGAACGCACCCTAGGAGAGTAGCTCTAGAGGTCAAAGGTGAACTCACTCAGTCTAGGAGAGTAGCTCTTGGGGTTTGCTGTGTAGGTGAAACATGCTTCCACCTCCAAGCTGGAAGAAACATAAAGAACACACACCTGTCACATGTAAAATACACCATACACATGGTGTAAAATACAACATACACCACACACATGGTGTACAATACACCACACACATGGTGTAAAATACACCACACATGGTGTAAAATACTTCACCCCAAAAATACTATATTTTCTATATTGCATTAGTGCATTAAAAGCTGCTATAAGCAAAAATGTGTCAACATTTTAATGACCTTTTTATTTTGACAGCCAGCAATGTGTAGAACGATCTCCAAAAGAATATAGTCCCTGTGACACATCTAGGGGGCGCAATATGCAATCAAAGATAGATAGATAGCTGGCTGTCTGAATACCAAAGACAAACAAAAAAAAAGTCATTAAAATGTTGAAATTTTATTCCAAGAACACACACACACACACACACACACACACACACACACAGACCACACACACACACTGACCACACACTGTCTCCACAGTTCTTGGTGGTCAGGTCCAGTTGTTCTGGTTTGGTTCTGACTTCCTTCTGAATGCTGATGACGGGTCTGGCTCTGAAAGAGTTTTAACATCATACTGTCACTGTTAAATCTGTGTGTGTGAGTGTGAGTGTGAGTGTGAGTGTGAGTGTGAGTGTGTGTGTGCGCGTGTGTGTGTGTGCGCGTGTGTGTGTGTGCGTGTGTGTGTGCGTGCGTGCGTGCGTGTACCTGTATATGAACACAGAGTCAGACAGCGAACCCACAGCCAGGTCAGGATAGCTGTTAGAATCCAGATCCATGTTTCCAGACAGAGAATAGCCAAACATGTGAGTGCCTGGCTGAGCTGTCAACACCTTAATGTAACACAATATATATGTTATTATATAGGTTATAAATAGAGCGCCGAAGTCTGACGTCAATATTGGTAGACATGTCTCCCCCCTGCTCCGCTCCCTCCACTGGCTCCCGGTCGCTGCCCCCACAGAATACAAAACTCTGATGCTGGCATTCAAAGCAACCAACGGTATGGCTCCCCCATGTCTTGCAAGTATGATTGAACCCTACAAACCCTCCCGCGCACTCAGATCAGCCGACGCAGGGAAGCTGGAAGTACCCTCACTAAAAACGCCGGGACAACAACGCTCCACACGTCCCAAACTCTTCTCCCTTCATGGCTCCAAAACTGTGGAATGCACTTCCCATCGCAGTCAGAACTGCAGCATCACTCCCAATCTTCCGCCGTAGTCTGAAAACCCACCTCTTCAGACTCCATCATGGCCCATAGCACTTACCCCACCCCCTTAGATAGCAATTCTGTAGACTTAGATAGCATTTGATACAGACTTATAGCATGTTATGTAGACAGCACTATAATTGCATTGTATGTAGTCATAGCACATCATAGTACATATGTATAGCATAGTATAGCATAGTATAGTATATGTATAGTTTCATTATATAGATATTCCACTGTTACGTTCTTAGCTTACGCATGTTTCATGATAAATGTTTTTATGTGATGTATTCCCATGCATTTTTGTTCTTGCTTAATGTAAGTCGCTCTGGATTAAGAGCGTCTGCTGAATGCCTAAATTGTAAATTGTAGAGGACGCAAATCCACAGGTTTGTGTACTTTTTATTTGTATTGTAAGGGGGATTTTAGATCGCCTCATATAATAACTGTATTATATAAAATAAACATGTCATCCAGGCCGCTTCACTCATATGGATATGAAGAATCAACTGACTGAGAGAAAACGACAATATAACGACACAGAGACACCTCCCTGACAATATAACGACACAGAGACACCTCCCTGACAATATAACGACACAGAGACACCTCCCTGACAATATAACGATACAGAGACACCTCCCTGACAATATACGATACAGAGACAACTCCCTGACAATATAACGACACAGAGACAACTCCCTGACAATAACAGGCGCTCCTAGACTGTAGAGCAATGCAATCGTTTTTCCTATTAAAAGAACTTCGTCTTCTGGATAAAAACTTCGTCCTTGGGTGTTAATTAACAGTCTTTGTATTGAGTTGAAATGTACTGTAATTCTGCAAACTGTTCATAAATACTTCAATCCCTCGCTGAGCTCTACCTGAGCAGCTTTCTTCAGCTGTTCCTCTCTGAGGCCATCAGCTGATCCGTGGTAGATGTAGACCCGCCCTGCTCCTGACGCGTCATAGGGGGCGCCCACTGCGAAGTCTGAGGCACGCACACACACACACGCACACGCACACACACGCACACGCACACACGCACACACACACACACACACACATGCACACGCACACACACACACATTTCGATTTCTTTATCTGAATCCACAAATTACAATACATTTTACAAGGAAACAAATATAACGGGGTTGACAGTTCATGTTCACTTAAGGATACACATGACACCTCCTCCTCCACACAGACAAGCTGCCTCTAACAGCCCAAACAGAGCTCAGTATTTGGCGAGTTGTTTGGCTTTGCTTTTTGTCATGCCAGCTATTCTTAGGCCACTCATGGTCAGTTTATGCACACGGCCCAGGCTTCAGAATATCAGTATGGCAAATCTACAGCGATACCCCAGGTTTGTTATGCTTCCAAGTGATGGTTGATACTTAGAATGTTTATCTTGGAATGCCTGGTCCAAGTGGTCCATGTACAAATCAAAGACACAGCCCACCTCCAGAATCAGGACCTCCTTGTGACTGCATGGTGTCAACAAAGACAACATCAGGTGTATTGGGGATGTTAGCAAAGACATCGCACGCACAGCTAAACCAATCTGGTAACACTCTTGAATGTTTATACATTGCTGCACTAGATGGCACATATATACTTTCGAACTGCATCAGACACTATAGGTCAACAATCCGGTCGTGGCGAGCAATATACAAGTTTTTGTATGCACTACATCCATGTGTTACTGTATGTGTGCGATGGATTGTGGGTGTTGTTCAGAATCATGATGGTTTATACAGAGTGGAGTGTGGGTGTCGGGATACCAGATTGACAGATCACACACACGCGCACGCACACGCACACGCACACACACACACACACACACACACACACACACACACACACACACACACACACACACACACACACACACACACACACACACACACACACACACACACACACACACACACACACACACACACACACACACACACACACACACACACACACACACACACACACACATGGTAACCGTCCTGGTTGATGTCTCCCAGGTTCTCCACACTCACCATGGTAACCATCCTGGTGTCCAGAGTACTCACCATGGTAACCGTCCTGGTTGATGTCTCCCAGGTTCTCCACACTCAGGCCGAACATGGAGTCTTGCGGTCCGTCGATCCTGGTGGGCGTGGCCTCGTTCCATCGCCCCGCCCTGTTCACGTAGACGTAGACCGCCCCCCCGATGACCCCCTCCTTCTCGAAGTACTGAGGAGCGCCCACCACGATGTCCTGCCACCTGGTGGACAATAATATAATTAATATGTTAATGAATATGAGGAGCCATACAGCGTTCACATGTCATCGGCCCAATAACATGAATCAATGATAGCGCTGCCTCGAGCTGCCTCGAGCTGCAATACCAAATCCGGCCACTATGTCCATTTGGCCTCAGGGTTTCCTCCGAGTGCCGTCTCTATAGAGCGTCACATGTCACCGCCCCCTTTCATGACGACGCCAGGCCCAGTCCCGCCCCCTTTCATGACGACGCCAGGCCCAGTCCCGCCCCCTTTCATGACGACGCCAGGCCCAGTCCCGCCCCCTTTCATGACGACGCCAGGCCCAGTCCCGCCCCCTTTCATGACGACGCCAGGCCCAGTCCCGCCCCCTTTCATGACGTCGCCAGGCCCAGTCCCGCCCCCTTTCATGACGACGCCAGGCCCAGTCCCGCCCCCTTTCATGACGACGCCAGGTCCAGTCCCGCCCCCTTTCATGACGACGCCAGGCCCAGTCCCGCCCCCTTTCATGACGACGCCAGGCCCAGTCCCGCCCCCTTTCATGACGACGCCAGGCCCAGTCCCGCCCCCTTTCATGACGACGCCAGGCCCAGTCCCGCCCCCCTTTCATGACGACGCCAGGCCCAGTCCCGCCCCCTTTCATGACGACGCCAGGCCCAGTCCCGCCCCCTTTCATGACGACGCCAGGCCCAGGAAATGAATCCCAATGCATTTTTCCCTCATAGACATTTCAAAACGCATTTATTTAAAGACCTTTTAAGCGTCGTACGAAGCCAACCTGAGTCGTGACAAATCATGACAACAAACACAATATTTTGGACAAAACAAATAATTACGAATAATTAAGAAAAACAACAAAAAAAGTGTTGTAACCTGCCGTTTTTTTCTACTTTCTAATTCTTTGTTTGGCCCGAATTTTTTTGTTTGTTGTCATGATTTGTCACGACAAGAGTTGTCTTTGTCCGCGGCGTATAAACGTCTTTAAATAAATACTTTCTGAAATGTCTATGAGGAAAATGAACGGAGAATAATTTCCTGGGCCCTGGTGGTAGGGGGCGGGACTGCGACGCTCTATTCATATATACTCTAAGGCCTCCCCCAGTACAGCCAGGTCAGAGGTCATAGGGTCATAGGTCACGTACCCGTCTCCGTTGAGGTCGAGGACGGCGAGGTCGTAGCCGAAGGAGGAGGCTAGCCCCTCCCCTTCCAGGATGAACTCGGCCAATAGGTCCTTAGAGAGGCCTTTCTTCAGCAGCACCACCGCCCCGCTGTGATTGGCTCGCGGAGCTCCCGCCACGATGGTCAGCTGACCCTTCACCGTCAGGCTCTTCCCCGAGTCCAGAGAGAAGCCTGGGGGGGGGGGGTCAGAGGGCAAAGGTCACCGAGGTCACTGAGGGAGGGGCACAGCAGAGAGCCAACCGACACATTCTCTCACTCCCAACATGGTGTGTGTGTGTGTGTGTGTGTGTGTGTGTGTGTGTGTGTGTGTGTGTGTGTGTGTGTGTGTGTGTGTACCCAGGTAGCTGTTAGCGGGAACAGGTCAGTGTGTGTGTGTGTGTGTGTGTGTGTGTGTGTGTGTGTGTGTGTGTGTGTGTGTGTGTGTGTGTGTGTGTGTGTGTGTGTGTGTGTGTACCCAGGTAGCTGTTAGCGGGAACAGGTCAGTGTGTGTGTGTGTGTGTGTGTGTGTGTGTGCGTACCCAGGTAGCTGTTAGCGGGAACAGGGACCAGCTCTGCGTCGCGGATGTTCTCGTCTCCGGCCTCGAACGGCCCGTCGCTGTAGATCCCCATCTCTAACAGAGTCTCATTCTTCTGCTCCGCACGAACCACGCCTACAGGGAGGAGAGGGGAGGGTCACACTTTGCTCAGTGCGAGGTAGTATGGGCTCAAAAGGCATTAGATTCAAGACTCAAAAATGTTCAAAATTACCCAAGATAGCAAGTCAGAGTCCTTGTTAGCAGAATCAAACAGTTTTATTTACCTTGTGTCCAAAGAAATGGTGAAAAAATGGTGTTTTAACAAAACACAGCAACACTATATACTCTAAGGGCTGAACAGGTTGGCCCTCCTGGTCTACAGCCCTACAATGACTGATCCCCAGTGGCAGGTCCCCCTTCTTATTGTAGGCTAGGCCCCTCCCACTGGACCATACCAACCCTAATTGATTCCACAATCATAACAGCCCCATGTCCAGAGACAATACTTTGTATACACTTGTATAACACTTGTATAATTCACATTTAAATCATTACACATTATCCACAATTCACATATTTATAATCAGAGTTATCTCTCTCTCTCTCTCTCTCTCTCTATATATATATATATATATATATATATATATATATATATATATATATACACACACACCCAAAACACTGATGGCATGTCCCCTACCCAAACCCACAGTTGGTAGGTGCATGCAGCTCCCTACAATTGATTGGTGGCTCCATTGTAGGGAGCTGCACAATATACAGAAGTCAAAATAACAAATGGAGAGGGGAGAGGAGAGGAGAGGAGAGGAGAGGAGAGGAGAGGAGAGGAGAGGAGAGGAGAGGAGAGGAGAGGAGAGGAGAGGAGAGGAGAGGAGAGGAGAGGAGAGGAGAGGAGAGGAGAGGTCACACATTTAGACTGCTACGGTACCTTTCCAGTTGTGAAGGGTTAGCATGTTAGCACTGCTACGGTACCTTTCCAGTTGTAGGCGCCGGGCGCTCCAAACAGGACGTAGTGGTAGTCCTTGGTGAAGGCGGCCGACAGGCCCTGCTGACAGGAGCCGAACCTCTCGTGGCCCTGGCCGCGGTTGTTGCAGAAGTGCCAGTTCCCGCCCTCGTCCTCCGTGTCCGTGTCGATGCCCAGGCTCTGGCTGAGGACGTAGCACCGGCCGATGATGTGACGCACCTCCAGCCCCGCCCGGCCCACGTTGCGACGCGTCTGGTAGCGGTGGGCGCACGTCTGAGAGAGGGGGGGGAACGGGAACCCATTTTGGTGTTAGCATCATGTTATGCTTTAGCTATTGAAAAATAGCAGATCTACAAGCTCATAGCGCGCCACCGAGTGGCGCGATACGAGCTTGTAGGTCTGCTATTTTTTTGAAAAATCGAAGAACGACTGACATTTTAAAAAATCTGATCTCAGGTCAGAATGGGTTAATCAGACCAGTGTGTTGTCCAGTGGAAACCTCGTATGAATCTGATCTCAGGTCAGAATGGGTTAAAACTACACACATAAAGACACTCCCCACTATCTTCCCTCCTCGTCCCTGGCTTGCTATAGTTTTAACTCTTTCATTGCCACGCTAGGTGGCAGCAGAGTGTATAGCTAAACCTTGCAGATTCAGTGATTGTTCATTTCCTGTTGACTACTAGCCTCCAGACCGCTCACGCTCTTTATCTTTCACCAGAAAGAAACGTTGACGTGTCGGGACGGGAGCGACGCATCACAAGAAACACACATGACTTCCACAACCTCGGATGGATGCCGAGCACCAGGACAGCGCTCGTATTTCCAGAGGTGAAAAAGCCTTTGAAAATCCTACTTTGAACACTGGGCCGTGTGCAAAGATCCTTGTGCTGGGGATGACGTCGGGCCTTGCTTAGCAACCGGACCTTAAAAGCTGTTCATACAATCCTGGTCACTATACTGCCTCCCCCTGGCCAGCTGGGGCGCCTGATGGAGGGGAAAGGAACTGGTCTCTATACTGCCTCCCCCTGGCCAGCCGGGGCGCCTGATGGAGGGGAAAGGAACTGGTTGGAATAACGTGTTCCTTCCACGCGCTACGTCCAACCAGGGAAACTCCCCCCTGTCAGGTGTAAAGGAGCATCTTGGACACTCAGGCATGAAGGAAGCATGAGTTCAAGTCCGTTGCTCTCCCCTTGTCCCCCATATATGGGGGACTAGGTTGGTCTCCCCTTGTCCCCCATATATGGGGACTAGGTTGGTCTCCCCTTGTCCCCCATATATGGGGGACTATAGGTTGGTCTCCCCTTGTCCCCCATATATGGGGACTAGGTTGGTCTCCCCTTGTCCCCCATATATGGGGACTAGGTTGGCGGAGGGCGTGTAGATCCCAGGATCACATTAGATGATTGACACAGGGGTGAAAAATGGGTTACAAAATCGTGGGATAAAAATTAAAAAAAGGAAAAAAGCTGTTCATACGTAGCAGATAACTAAACTAAACTACACATAAAGACTCACCACAATCTTCCCTCCTGGTAGTTTAAACTACTCACCACAATCTTCCCTCCTGGTAGTTTAAACTACTCACCACTATCTTCCCTCCTGGTAGTTTAAACTACTCACCACTATCTTCTCTCCTGGTAGTTTAAACTACTCACCACTATCTTCTCTCCTGGTAGTTTAAACTACTCACCACTATCTTCCCTCCTGGTAGTTTAAACTACTCACCACTATCTTCCCTCCTGGTAGTTTAAACTACTCACCACTATCTTCTCTCCTGGTAGTTTAAACTACTCACCACTATCTTCCCTCCTGGTAGTTTAAACTACTCACCACTATCTTCCCTCCTGGTAGTTTAAACTACTCACCACTATCTTCCCTCCTGGTAGTTTAAACTACTCACCACTATCTTCTCTCCTGGTAGTTTAAACTACTCACCACTATCTTCCCTCCTGGTAGTTTAAACTACTCACCACTATCTTCCCTCCTGGTAGTTTAAACTACTCACCACTATCTTCTCTCCTGGTAGTTTAAACTACTCACCACTATCTTCCCTCCTGGTGGTTTAAACTACTCACCACTATCTTCCCTCCTGGTAGTTTAAACTACTCACCACTATCTTCTCTCCTGGTAGTTTAAACTACTCACCACTATCTTCTCTCCTGGTAGTTTAAACTACTCACCACTATCTTCCCTCCTGGTGGTTTAAACTACTCACCACTATCTTCCCTCCTGGTAGTTTAAACTACTCACCACTATCTTCCCTCCTGGTAGTTTAAACTACTCACCACTATCTTCCCTCCTGGTAGTTTAAACTACTCACCACTATCTTCCCTCCTGGCCCCTGGCTGCTGACGGTCACTCCCATCCACTGGTTCTCCTTACTCTCCGTAGCGACGTTCTCTACGGCGGGAAGGGAAAGGGTTAATACAGACAGACAGACAGACAGACAGACAGACAGACAGACAGACAGACAGACAGACAGACAGATCTACAAGCTAACAGCGCATCACAATATGCAAATATTCACCCGGCCGTTAATTCCCAAAGGAGAAATTAGATTTACAATTACATTCAGATGACCCGCAAATAGCTCTGTGCCACGCTGACAGCTTGTAGATCTGCTATTTTCACCAGTTTTTAAACCTTCTCTTTGTTTGTATAAAGGTTGGAATCGTTTTGAAACTATAAACATAATTATTTACCGGCCGCGACCCACACGAATAGGACCACGTTTTGGAAACAGTGTTTTATGTACGAACTATAGGGATGCCAGAAAGTGACCAACAGCCATATTCCGAGTGTCACGATGTCGTACACTCCTCACCTTCGTCGTCGAAGGTCACTCTGACTCACCTTCGTCGTCGAAGGTCACTCTGTCGCAGCTCTCCGACGGCGAGCTGAGGTCACAGCGGTACAGACCACCGGTCACCTCCGCCTTCTGACCACTCAGCGCCTTGGCCTTAGGGGAGCCTACCAGGAGCCTGGAGGGGAGGAGAGCAGTTCACTTATACTGGAGAGGAGAGCAGTTCACTTATACAGGAGAGGAGAGCAATTCACTTATACAGGAGAGGAGAGCAGTTCACTTATACTGGAGAGGAGAGCAGTTCACTTATACTGGATTTGCTAAGCAAAACTTATAATCAGATGATTTCTATGTTCTATTCACATTACGATACATTTATTCACATTAGGATACATTTGCCTGACTGTAAAGACGAAACGGAAGTGGCGAGGAGGCTCCACTTCCGTTTTATATTTTACTCATGATCAGAGCTTCCGTTGCTCCAGACTGTACGACGGAAGCATTTATATTTTACTCATGATCAGAGCTTCCGTTGCTCCAGACTGTACGACGGAAGCATTTATATTTGACTCGTGATCAGAGCTTCCGTTGCTCCAGACTGTACGACGGAAGCATTTATATTTTACTCATGATCAGAGCTTCCGTTGCTCCAGACTGTACGACGGAAGCATTTATATTTTACTCATGATCAGAGCTTCCGTTGCTCCAGACTGTACGACGGAAGCATTTATATTTTACTCATGATCAGAGCTTCCGTTGCTCCAGACTGTATGACAGGAAGCATTTATATTTTACTCATGATCAGAGCTTCCGTTGCTCCAGACTGTATGACGGAACCATGTGAACATTGTAGAGGCAGAACCAGTGAACAGAACCATGTGAACATTGTAGAGGCAGAACCAGTGAACAGAACCATGTGAACATTGTAGAGGCAGAACTAGTGAACAGAACCATGTGAACATCGTAGAACTAGTGACATGTTGTTGGTCAGAGTGTGATGTGAAGAATGCATAACAGGACCGAGTCATTTAAGAAACACGCAGGGACACATACCGCAGTCCGCACACGCACACGCACACGCACACACACACACACACACACACACACACACACACACACACAGTGTTGTGTAGTTCTTCGTGTGTATATCTGAGGTCAGATTACTCTGATAGATGTCATGTGACTCTCTCTCTCTCTCTCTCTCTCTCTCTCTCATATATAGTGTTGGTCTCTCGCCCAGGGTCAGTCCATTCTTTTCAGTCTAGTATGAAATGTTAAACCAGTAGAATTCCTTTCTGCTGTTTTTGACGGACATTTAGATTTTAGTTTTAGTCATAGTCTCTTGAGTAGTTTTCATTTAGTTTAAGTCACATTTTAGTCACCTGGAATGTATTAGTGTTGGTCTAGTTTTAGTCGACTAAATATCATAAGGTTTTATAGTCGACTAAACCTACAGTTGATTTTGTCGACTAAAGTGTATTTTTGGCGGGTCTTGATGGCTGATTTTACACTCGCTATGGAGACCAGCGCTGCGGCGTGCTGTGAGCTTGTAGATCTGCTATTTTCAGCATGCAGCCAATTGTAAAATGACTCGTACTGCATGGATCTCTTGTCCACTAGTCCCTTCCTGACATTTTAGTCTAGTTTTTATTTGTTTCCATTTAGTTTTCGTCAGTTAAAAAAAACACACATTTTGGACAGAAAACCAAATGTTTGATTGTATAGAAATAGAAACGAAAAGAACAAGAAAAATCACACTTGTGTGAAGTGAGGAACGTCCTCAGTCACCTTTTTTTACCCTCACTTTTTAAGCCCTGAGCCAATCAAATCATCGCTATGGGCTGCTCAGCCAATCAAATCATCGCTATGGGGTATACACTTTAGATCGCGAGTTATTAATGTTTTAAGATTTTGGTTGTCGGCTAAACAGGGGAGGGAGTTTTTCGATGACGTCTCACTCTTGCGCAACACCGAGGATTGCACGACAGGCGCTCCCATACATTTTCAAACGGGGGGTCCTCGGGGCTAATAAGTCAATGTGGGGGTCCTTGACAAGTTTGAGAACCTCTGTACTATTAGCTTTGTTGTGTCAGCACCCTGCGGATCTAAGAAATCCTAAGAATCAAACGACTTAGCACGATTGGTCAAACCGACCCATCGACTCCACGGATTGGCCAGACGTCGCGTGACGTTTTGTCGCCGCCCGTACCCACATATATATATATATAAAGCACCGGCTCAGCGCTTAGCGTTAGCTCGTGGTTTAGCTTCACAGAGCGACGCTCCGCTAAGCTTCGCATCGTGCTACGTAGCATCGTGCTAGCATGCTGCGCTGGTCCGTGCGCCTCCAGGGGGCGCCCAAGGTGTACGACGACGCCGCGGTGGCCGTGGGCGGGGACTCCGTCTACTCGTTCGGAGGCTCCTCCCCCTCCTGCCCCCCCGGAGGAGGAGGAGGAGGAGGCGGAGCCGGAGGAGGATCGGACCAGATCCACGTGAACGTGTTCAACGCGGTCACGTTGCTCTGGACCAAGCTGCCGGCGGTCAGCGACCGCCGCGGGAGGCGCCCGCGCCGCGTGCCCTCCTGGCGCTACGGCCACACGGCCGTGCTCATCGAGGAGCGCGTCTACGTGTTCGGCGGCGTCACGTACATCGAGGACTTCTGCAAGAACCGGCCGTACGCCTTCAACGTGGACACGCACCGCTGGCTCCGCCTCTCCGCGGCCGGGGTCGGCGTCTCGGGCGCGGCGCCGGCGGCCCGTAGCGGCCACTCGGCCGTGGCGGCGGGCCGCGTCATGTACGTCTACGGCGGAGACACCTGGAGCGGCGGGGCGGCCGCCGAGCGGCCGGGCGACGACCGCGACGTCTACAAGCTGGACACGGCGGCCATGGCGTGGTCCGTGGTGAGGGGCGGGGCCCGGGGGGGCGGCGGGGGCGTGGCCTCCGCCTGGCACTCGGCCACGCTCGTCGGGACCAGGATGTTCGTGTTCGGGGGCGAGGGGGGCGGGGGCGGGGCCGAGGGGGGCGGGGCCGGTGAGGGCCGCCACGCCTACAACTACGTGCGGGTGTTCGACACGGAGACGGACGCCTGGCTGGCCACGCCCTCCCCCGAGGCCGGGCTCCTCCCCCACCAGGGCGGCAGGAAGTACCACTCGGCCTTCGCCCACCAGGGGGCGCTGTACGTGCTCGGAGGCGGCGGAGGCCGTTCGAAGAGGGCAGGGAAGAAGAAGAAAGGCCGGAGGAGGAGGTCGACCCGAAGCCTGTGGCGGTTCGACCCCGACGCCTTCACCTGGTCGAGGGTCCGTGTCCGGGGGGAGGGGCCGGGCAACACCTGGATGTGCTGCTGCCCCCTCCCCCCCTCCTCCTCCTCCTCCTCCTCCTCCTCCTCCCCCGCGGCGGGGGGAGGAGGAGGAGGAGGGGGGCGCGTGGTCTTCTTCGGGGGCTTCCGGGGCTACGCGCGGGTGGACGACCTCTACGTCCTGGACCTGAACCCCAGTCTGAAGACGCTGAGCAAGCTGACGGTCCTCGACCACGGCCTGGAGCTCAGCCAGGAGCTCCCGCACGACGTCCGCTGGGAGCTGGACGCCATGGCGGGAAAACACCACCGTAACCACGGCGGCGGCGGTGGCGGCGGAGCGCCGCGCCGCGCGGCCAAGAGGAGGAGCCTCCGCAGGAAGGGGAGGAGGAGGAAGAGGAAGTGCTGACGATGCCGTCGGCAAAAACAGAATGAAGTCAAGAGTCAAACGTTTTTATTTCACTTCACTTCTTTTTCTAGATTTTGTTATTTTGTTATTCTTTGTAAATATATAATTTCTAGACCGCACATTCTTTTTTACAAGCGCTAGCCCCTCCCCCTATAAATCTACACTATAGCTGAATATATAGGAGGGGCTAGCGCCCCCTATAGGAGGGGCTAGTGCCCTATAAATCTACACTGAATATAGGAGGGGCTAGTGCCCCCTATAGGAGGGGCTAGCGCCCCCTATAGGAGGGGCTAGTACCCTATAAATCTACACTGAATATAGGAGGGGCTAGTGCCCCCTATAGGAGGGGCTAGCGCCCTATAAATCTAAATCTCAACATGGTCAGAACAGAAATGTTCCTGAATGTGTCAAAAATAGTCTTCTTGTTTCAGGAAGGTGTCGAGGTACACACACACACACACACACACACACACACACACACACACACACAGGTGGCTCCTACACATGTTCCTCGGAGACTAAAGGAAGTGAGGAGAATGAGCGGAAATGAAGGGTTGGCGAGGCAGAGTGAAGCACAGTACAGTACAGTACAGTACGGTACGGTACAGTACAGTACAGTACAGTACTGTACGGTACGGTACGGTACGGTACAGTACAGTACAGTACAGTACAGTACAGTACAGTACTGTACGGTACGGTACGGTACGGTACAGTACAGTACAGTACAGTACAGTACAGTACAGTACTGTACTGTACTGTACTGTACTGTACGGTACTGTACTGTACTGTACAGTACAGTACAGTACAGTACAGTACAGTACAGTACAGTACAGTACAGTACAGTACAGTACAGTACGGTACGCTCATAGCAGATAACAGAGACCCGGATGTCTATGTAATCATTACACACCAGCACAGGAAGCCCCCCCCCCCCCCACTCACTGTCTGTGTGTGTGCGTGTGCGTGTGCGTGTGCGTGTGCGTGTGCGTGTGTGCGTGCGTGCGTGCGTGCGTGCGTGTGAGAGAGAGGGACACACACAGCATATGTCCTTCATATGTAAATGTTAAACTAATGTTCCACACGCAGGCATGTACATGCATAAAACATGTACATGCACGCGCACGCCGCGCACACACACGCACACGCACACACACACGCACACGCACGCACACGCACACACACGCACACGCACACAGTAGCAGCCAGAGTAAATAACCCACAGAGTTCATGTAGTGAGAGGGTGGGGGGGGGGGGGGCTGCTTGCCAACACCCAGCCCGTTGCCTAGCAACCACCAGACAGAGCCCTGTTACAACGGGCTGCAGGTCCAACTGTTCCCCCGCCCGCCACACGCTGTTAGAACGAGTCCAAATAAACTACTACACTTTAGAAACAAGACCAAATAAACTACTACACTTTAGAAACAAGACCAAATAAACAACTACACTTTAGAAACAAGACCAAATAAACAACTGCACTTTAGAAACAAGACCAAATAAACAACTGCACTTTAGAAACAAGACCAAATAAACAACTACACTTTAGAAACAAGACCAAATAAACAACTGCACTTTAGAAACAAGACCAAATAAACTACTACACTTTAGAAACAAGACCAAATAAACAACTACACTTTAGACACAAGACCAAATAAACAACTACACTTTAGAAACAAGACCAAATAAACAACTGCACTTTAGAAACAAGACCAAATAAACAACTACACTTTAGAAACAAGACCAAATAAACTACTACACTTTAGAAACAAGACCAAATAAACAACTACACTTTAGAAACAAGACCAAATAAACAACTACACTTTAGAAACAAGACCAAATAAACAACTACACTTTAGAAACAAGACCAAATAAACTACTACACTTTAGAAACAAGACCAAATAAACAACTACACTTTAGAAACAAGACCAAATAAACAACTACACTTTAGACACAAGACCAAATAAACAACTACACTTTAGAAACAAGACCAAATAAACAACTACACTTTAGAAACCAGACCAAAACACCACAAAGCTCAACCACCAATATTTGACAGCAACTTTACAGAAACACACAGAGTTGCTTATAATAAGCAGACATGGCAACACTGACTGCTGCCCTGCAGATGGGAGGTGATTTATTGTCGCTCCACTGTGTGTGTGTGTGTGTGTGTGTGTGTGTGTGTGTGTGTGTGTGTGTGTGTGTGTGTGTGTGTGTGTGTGTGTGTGTGTGTGTGTGTGTGTGTGTGTGTGTGTGTGTGTGTGTGTGTGTGCTTTGAAGTCGGAACTGAGCTAACCTGCCTTACACCCAGAGAGAGAGAGAGAGAGAGTTCTACACTACCAGAGATATGATGAGTGTCCTTGAAATTACTTTCACTTGGTGCTTAACAGAGAGGTGTGTTTGGGTGAGCGGTGAGTCTCTTACCACCGCGGCTCAGTGACGTCATGTTGTAGTTTTAGTAAAAACAGAGAGGTGTGTTTGGGTGAGCGGTGACTCCGGTGAGTCTCTTACCACCGCGGCTCAGTGACGTCATGTTGTAGTTTTAGTAAAAACAGAGAGATGTGTTTGGGTGAGCGGTGAGTCTCTTACCACCGCGGCTCAGTGACGTCATGTTGTAGTTTTAGTAAAAACAGAGAGGTGTGTTTGGGTGAGCGGTGAGTCTCTTACCGCCGCGGCTCAGTGACGTCATGTTGTAGTTTTAGTAAGAACAGAGAGATGTGTTTGGGTGAGCGGTGAGTCTCTTACCACCGCGGCTCAGTGACGTCATGTTGTAGTTTTAGTAAAAACAGAGAGGTGTGTTTGGGTGAGCGGTGAGTCTCTTACCGCCGCGGCTCAGTGACGTCATGTTGTAGTTTTAGTAAAAACAGAGAGGTGTGTTTGGGTGAGCGGTGAGTCTCTTACCGCTGCGGCTCAGTGACGTCATGTTGTAGTTTTAGTAAAAACAGAGAGGTGTGTTTGGGTGAGCGGTGAGTCTCTTACCACCGCGGCTCAGTGACGTCATGTTGTAGTTTTAGTAAAAACAGAGAGATGTGTTTGGGGTGAGCGGTGAGTCTCGTACCACCGCGGCTCAGTGACGTCATGTTGTAGTTTTAGTAAAAACAGAGAGATGTGTTTGGGTGAGCGGTGAGTCTCTTACCACCGCGGCTCAGTGACGTCATGTTGTAGTTTTAGTAAAAAAAATCACACCCGTGTGAACTGAGTGGTGCAGTTTTAACACAGTAATACCATGGTCAGTACACCAGTTACTAGTAGTTTTATCACAGTAATACCATGGTCAGTACACCAGCTACTAGTAGTTTTAACACAGTAATACCATGGTCAGTACACCAGTTACTAGTAGTTTTAACACAGTAATACCATGGTCAGTACACCAGTTACTAGTAGTTTTAACACAGTAATACCATGGTCAGTACACCAGTTACTAGTAGTTTTAACACAGTAATACCATGGTCAGTACACCAGTTACTAGTAGTTTTAACACAGTGATACCATGGTCAGTACACCAGTTACTAGTAGTTTTATCACAGTAATACCATGGTCAGTACACCAGTTACTAGTAGTTTTAACACAGTAATACCATGGTCAGTACACCAGTTACTAGTAGTTTTAACACAGTAATACCATGGTCAGTACACCAGTTACTAGTAGTTTTACAAACAGAAAGAACAAGTCATTTCGTAGGTGTACTGTCCCTTTAACATGACTGTCTGTAACAAACTGACTCACTCTCTCATCACCCCTACCCTGTGTGTGTGTGGTGTGTGTGTGTGTGTGTGTGTGTGTGTGTGTGTGTGTGTGTGTGTGTGTGTGTGTCTCTCATGTGTTCTTGATTTCATTACACAGACAGCTCCTTCTGGCAATTGGGGAAGACCGTGGAATGTTGCGCACACACACACACACGTGCGCACACACACACACACACCCTTGCAGCTACAGGTTTAAGCGTCGCCACAGGGCAGGTATAAAGGTGTGGAGCTGAGTCATCTCTCTCTCTCTCTCTCTCTCTCTCCCTCTCTCCCTCTCTCCCTCTCTCCCTCCCTCCTTCCCTCCCCCCCCCATGTGGTCACAACAAGAGTTCTTGAACTTTCACAGCTTTCTGACAAGCGGGACAAATAACAACCTGTCTGTCTGTCTGTCTGTCTGTCTGTCTGTCTGTCTGTCTGTCTGTCTGCCTAGGTAGGAATGTTACCACAGACAGACAGACAGACAGACAGACCTAAATCACAGACAACGCCTCAGCGATGACACTGATTATCAACAGCAAACTGTGCGCACGACACGTGCACACAGCTCACACACACACACACACACACACACACACACGCTATGTTTAGCAGTTAGCACACAAAACCACTGAAACTGAAAGTGGTTCTCAATGTAGCAGCGTGGGGGCGGGGGGGCAGAGGGGCGGGGCATTCGAACATGGGGCTAAATATGTATTTTATTACACAGTTTCATAGCGATTTGTATTTATTTATTATTTACTATATAGTCCTACTAGACCCCAGGAAATGACATCTGGCCACACATGAGGATCACAGGATCTACTGAATGTGAAGGAGGCGACAAACTGACATGTTGAGCCATACAACACAGTTTATTATTATTATTATTATTATTATTATTATTATTATTATTATTATACAACACAGTATGGCTATAGTCTAGTAGGACTGTAGTATTTAATAAATAAATAGAAATCGCTATAAAGGTTTGGAGAAAAAAAAACTCCATATTTCTCCCCATATTGGAACAGGTTCTCTCTCAGAAACAGGTCTCGTGTTCATTCATTCATCTCCATCATGTGTCTTTCATTTAGACGTGCACGGCCCAGAAGTGGAACACTCACTGTGTGTGTGTGTGTGTGTGTGTGTGTGTGTGTGTGTGTGTGTGTGTGTGTGTGTGTGTGTGTGTGTGTGTGTGTGTGTGTGTGTGTGCGTGCGCGCGCAGCACTTCACCTCAGGTGATAAGGTTAACCAATTAGACCTCGTCATTTACTTCAGTCGACGACCATAGAGAACATATCAGATCTGAAAGCGTGACGCGTCGCGTGACAACAAGATCTTCAACGCCTCCATGCGCGTTCAGATCTGTGATTTTCTCTGTGAGACTGTCGTTCAGATCTGTGATTTTCTCTGTGAGACTGTCGTTCAGATCTGTGATTTTCTCTGTGAGACTGTCGTTCAGATCTGTGATTTTCTCTGTCAGACCTCTGGAGTGAGTGTGGAACTATAGCGGCCCTCTGGAGTGAGTGTGGAACTATAGTGGCCCTCTGGAGTGAGTGTGGAACTATAGTGGCTCTCTGGAGTGAGTGTGGAACTATAGTGGCCCTCTGGAGTGAGAGTGGAACTATAGTGGCTCTCTGGAGTGAGAGTGGAACTATAGTGGCCCTCTGGAGTGAGAGTGGAACTATAGTGGCCCTCTGGAGTGAGTGTGGAACTATAGTGGGCCTCTGGAGTGAGTGTGGAACTATAGTGGCCCTCTGGAGTGAGTGTGGAACTATAGTGGCCCTCTGGAGTGAGTGTGGAACTATAGTGGCCCTCTGGAGTGAGTGTGGAACTATAGTGGCCCTCTGGAGTGAGTGTGGCACTATAGTGGCCCTCTGGAGTGAGTGTGGCACTATAGTGGCCCTCTGGAGTGAGTGTGGCACTATAGTGGCCCTCTATAGTGAGTGTGGCACTATAGTGGCCCTCTGGAGTGAGTGTGGCACTATAGTGGCCCTCTGGAGTGAGTGTGGAACTATAGTGGCTCTCTGGAGTGAGTGTGGAACTATAGCGGCCCTCTGGAGTGAGTGTGGAACTATAGCGGCCCTCTGGAGGGAGTGTGGAACTATAGTGGCTCTCTGGAGTGAGTGTGGAACTATAGTGGCCCTCTGGAGTGAGTGTGGAACTATAGCGGCCCTCTGGAGTGAGTGTGGAACTATAGCGGCCCTCTGGAGGGAGTGTGGAACTATAGTGGCCCTCTGGAGTGAGTGTGGAACTATAGTGGCCCTCTGGAGTGAGTGTGGAACTATAGTGGCCCTCTGGAGTGAGTGTGGAACTATAGTGGCTCTCTGGAGTGAGTGTGGAACTATAGTGGCCCTCTGGAGTGAGTGTGGAACTATAGTGGCCCTCTGGAGTGAGTGTGGAACTATAGCGGCCCTCTGGAGTGAGTGTGGAACTATAGCGGCCCTCTGGAGGGAGTGTGGAACTATAGTGGCCCTCTGGAGTGAGTGTGGAACTATAGTGGCCCTCTGGAGTGAGTGTGGAACTATAGTGGCCCTCTGGAGTGAGTGTGGAACTATAGTGGCCCTCTGGAGTGAGTGTGGAACTATAGTGGCCCTCTGGAGTGAGTGTGGAACTATAGCGGCCCTCTGGAGTGAGTGTGGAACTATAGCGGCCCTCTGGAGGGAGTGTGGAACTATAGTGGCCCTCTGGAGTGAGTGTGGAACTATAGTGGCCCTCTGGAGTGAGTGTGGAACTATAGTGGCCCTCTGGAGTGAGTGTGGAACTATAGTGGCCCTCTGGAGTGAGTGTGGAACTATAGTGGCCCTCTGGAGTGAGTGTGGAACTATAGTGGCCCTCTGGAGGGAGTGTGGAACTATAGTGGCCCTCTGGAGGGAGTGTGGAACTATAGTGGCCCTCTCCACTCTCCAACAAAGTTGCCCATCCCTGTACTAGCAGATATTACTGTACTAGTTGTTACCAAAGGTCTCACTTAACTATGAAATGGAGCATTTCCCGTCAGTTAGTGTGTCGGCACCATATATGGTGCCCAGGTCTCGTGACATCATCAGGGATGGAGATGTGGAGACCCTGATGATGTCATAGTAAATGTGACCTGCTGTCGCAGCTAAGCCCATATATGGAGATCCCTGATGTCATCAATATTGGCCAGGAACTCTACATCTGACCTCGAACCTCAAACCCTTAGATCTACATACATGGATAATATTTCAGAACCTGAAATACAGAACATTCCATATGTTGATCCTTCGCCATCCATCCATCCTTCCTCTTCGATGTCTCCCGAAAATTAAGGCCCGGCCCTACCTGGGCCCTCATCAAACCCTGTACACTGAAGACATGCTCCATATATGGCCAGTACAGATTATAATTCCACATGTTGTTGGAGCTGTTGCCCCCGTGACCCGACTACGGATAAGATAGACAAACTCATGTCAATAAAACAGCATGATATACAAGCTCATATCAATAAAAAATAGCAGATATACAAGCTCATATCAATAAAAAATAGCAGATATACAAGCTCATATCAATAAAAAATAGCAGATATACAAGCTCATATCAATAAAAAATAGCAGATATACAAGCTCATATCAATAAAAAATAGCTGATTTACAAGCTCATATCAATATTTCAAACATATAGCAGGTAAGCTCACCACGTGTATACAAGCTCTATGAGCTTGACTTGTAGATCTGCTATTTTTAACAAGACCGAATAAACATGAAACAACTACACTTTAGAAACAAGACCAAATAAACTACACTTTAGAAACAAGACCAAATAAACTACACTTTAGAAACAAGACCAAATAAACTACACTTTAGAAACAAGACCAAATAAACAACTACACTTTAGAAACAAGACCAAATAAACAACTACACTTTAGAAACAAGACCAAATAAACAACTACACTTTAGAAACAAGACCAAATAAACAACTTAGAAACAAGACCAAATAAACAACTACACTTTAAAAACAAGACCAAATAAACAACTACACTTTAGAAACAAGACCAAATAAACAACTACACTTGAGAAACAAGAAGCACAACCACCAATAAATAATATTTACAATCGATTTTACAGAGAGAAGAGGGGAAAAGAGCCAGGCCAAGGTTGCTTAGAATAAGCAGACATGGCAACGCTGAAAGTACCTGCGTAGTGGTAGTGTTTACCTGCAAAACGTCCTGATTTAAACAAAGACCTTTACAAACACAACACAAACCTTTATAAACGCGTCTGAAACTACATTATAATGTATATAAACCCGTATAAACATGTCTAAAAGCTGCATTGTTGTGAAGGTATCACTCACATGGTCTTGTCCTCCGGGACGAGCTGCCGGTGCATGGCCAGAGAGAAGCCGAACAGAGTGCCCTGTTCCCCGGTCCGGGTGAGCACGGAGTCCGGGTCCAGGTTGAAGCACCGCACCGCGCCGCCGCACACACACAGCAGCAGGAGAAACCCTGTTGTTGTACCGCGGAGAATAACACTCGTTTTACTGCCGGACAACAACATCATGTTGGAGGAGAAAAAACCCCACAGTATGTCTGTCTGTCTGTGAGGAGACAGGACTACTGGAGGCTGCTCTACTACGGAGCGCTGTGTGTGTGTGTGTGTGTGTGTGTGTGTGTGCGTGCGTGTGTGCGTGCGTGCGTGCGTGTCTACTGCAGGAGACTCCAAAAAGTGTTGTTCAGTCTGTTTGTCGCCCACTTGAATGCTCGTGCTGCGCCCCTCCCACACGCACACAAACACACACACAAAAGTACGTACAATTACACAAAAGTGCGAGCATGTGTGTACGTACAATTACACGCACCGTCACGCACGCTCGTCACCTGACTCCACCCAGCCTGACGCACCTTGTGTAGCTGAATGGGCGGAGCTTAATGAGTTATGTAACACAATATTGCACACCTGCACCTGCACACACACACACACACACACACACACACACATACACTACACACACACTACACACAGACAGACAGACAGACAGACAGACAGACAGACAGACAGACAGACAGACAGACAGACAGACAGACAGACAGACAGACAGACAGACAGACATGAATTAATTAATATTTGTACTATAATAATAAACACACATACTCATCATAATGATGTGATAAGCGACGTCTGATGAGTGAATATAATTATATATTACTATATTAAACAAATCTCTGAGGAATCTTGTCTGGGAAACTCACTAGTGCTCACTAGTTTTCATTTGTTGACGTAATTGTCAGTAGACCTACAGTATATTAGGCATAGTTTTAGTCATCATAGCTTAGTTTACATTTAGTTTCCATGTATTTTCCATTTAGTTTCCATTTAGTTTTCGTCAGTGAAAAAAGGTGGTCGACGAACATTTTTCGTCTTAGTTTTAGTCGACGAACTCAACGCTGCTCGATACCAATTTTTTTCGGACTGAGTACAAGCACTTTAATTCTTAGTACTGGCCGATACCGAGTACAGATACGAGTACCGATACCGAGTACCGATACGAGTACCGATACCGAGTACCGATACGAGTACCGATACCGAGTACCGATACGAGTAGGCCTACTTTGTTTTTGTTTGCGTAACTATACTTATTTTACCCCCTTTTTCTCAAAGATGCAGATCCATCTCCACAATCTATACACTTCCGTTAGTTGTCATTGATGCTTGTAGGTCTTGTAGATCGGATGTTTGTGGTGATTTGCTGTGTTAGAGAGGCAGGGGCTGCCATCCTATAAGAGGGCACTTTTGGGAAAAAAATGTGAAAATAGCAGATCTACAAGTTTGTATATCTGCTATATTCGGGGCGCAACTCTTTATCTACTGGAGACGCGGGTGTAACGCCATGGATTTAAAAACACATTTGTTCGACACAAAATGCTATGACACACTAACCATAACCCTAACCCTATCCCTATGACACACTAACCATAACC
>NC_137873.1:45143681-45158681 GCF_963924005.1 Protomyctophum bolini | reverse complement strand
CTGTAGAAATATTAGATATTAGAACCTCACCGTGGTGCCAGATCTCAGGGTGTCCGTGGAAGTAGGAGCCGATTCCATGTCCGATAAAATATGGACACACCTGGAACCCACTGTCCTGAGCGACCCGACTGGAATATAAACACACATATATATACATATAACCCACTGTCCTGAGCCACCTGACTGGAATATAAACACACATATATATATATAAATATATATATATATACACACATATATACACCTGGAACTGTCCTGAGCGACCTGACTGGAATATAAACACACATATATATAAATATAACCCACTGTCCTGAGCGACCCGACTGGAATATAAACACACATATATATACATATAACCCACTGTCCTGAGCCACCTGACTGGAATATAAACACACATATATATATATATAAATATATATATATATACACACATATATACACCTGGAACTGTCCTGAGCGACCTGACTGGAATATAAACACACACATATATATAAATATAACCCACTGTCCTGAGCGACCCGACTGGAATATAAACACACATATATATAAATATAACCCACTGTCCTGAGCGACCCGACTGGAATATAAACACACATATATATAAATATAACCCACTGTCCTGAGCGACCCGACTGGAATATAAACACAAATATATATATATATATATATATATATATATATATATATATATATACACATATATACACCTGGAACCCACTGTCCTGAGCGACCCGACTGGAATATAAACACACATATATATATAAATATATACACATATATACACCTGGAACCCACTGTCCTGAGCCACCTGACTGGAATATAAACACACATATATAAAAAAATATATATAAATATAACCCACTGTCCTGAGCGACCTGACTGGAATATAAACACAAATATATATAAATATATATATATATATATACACACACATATATACACCTGGAACCCACTGTCCTGAGCCACCTGACTGGAATATAAACACACATATATAAAAATATATATATATAAATATAACCCACTGTCCTGAGCTACCTGACTGGAATATAAACACAAATATATATAAATATATACATATATATATATATATATATATATATATATATATATATATACACACCTGACAGTGTTTCCTATCAGTGTGTGTGTGTGCATGCACGTACCTCACAGTGTTTCCTATCAGTGTGTGTGTGTGTGTGCGTGCACGTACCTCACAGTGTTTCCTATCTGTGTGTGTGTGTGTGTGTGCGTTAGGGCTGACCTTCGATTCCGTATTTGATGATCGATTCAAAATCGATTCCCGCGTTTCGAACGTCGACGCTTCGAAACGTCAACGGGGGGGGGGGGTGCGAGTCGCGAGGCGGGGGAGGCGCGCGGCGCGCGCGATGCGAGCAGTGACTCTTTGGCTTAAACAACGATATAGCGGAGAGAAAGGCATGCTTGTATTGGTCTCATTTATTTTAAACAATAAGCAACAACAGTTGCAGCCTTCATGAAAGCAGTGACGCACAAATAATTAGGCTTAATAAAACATCCGACCGTAACAAGTCAACTGCCTGAGACAGGCATTACCTCTCCATCAAATAAAAATATATATAATCCAAACTCCTCTGTCAATTGTAAACGAACGGTAACATGAATTAACTTTTCAAGCCTGACACTTGTCAGAAATAAAATCAACCACGGTTGATTTGATTGATCATAAAGTTAATGTGACTGTGAGTGTGCGTATGGGAAAAAATATATAAACTTCACAGATTATAGATCACTTGGAATTATAACAATCTGAGTATTGCCTGAATAATGCCACTAGTGAAATCCCATTTTTTTATCGACATGCGATGCCGATGGAGAAATCCCACATAGTTAAATTTACCTCATAGTCATGCTGCATGCGCTGTTGGTCGATGAAGAATTATAATCCAAGGTTTGTCAATCATATTATGGTTTATGGTTGAAAGTAAACCATAATATTAAAGTAAACTCTAAGAAGAGATCTGCAGACTGCAGTGCAGAATGCATGCAGCTCCACTTGCTAATTGAGTTGACATTTGCGCAACTTCACTGCATTACAGTAATTAGTTATTTGCCAGCACCTGCTCCAATATAGGCCTAAATCAAACTTTATTTATATAGCACATTTAAAACAATAAAAGCTGACCAAAGTGCTGTAGGCCTGCAGGCTGAAACAAGTGGAGCATCGCATCACCATCGGCGCAAAAAAAAAAAGCATAATTAAAAGACAAAACACAGGCAAATAGTATATGCTACATTATTACAATAATACGATCAGGTGCAATTAAATGCCAAAGAGAAAAGGTGTTTTGGTCTGGGTCTGTAGGAGCAAAAAATATCAATTCTTCGGTGCACTGAGCGCACTCACCATGTGAATCCAAGCAGCGTAATGGCTCATCGATAAAAGTTGAGATTTTATAGTGGCATTATTCAGGCAATACTCAACAGATTGTTATAATTCCAAGTGATCTATAATCTGTGAAGTTTATATTTTCATTTTCGTGTAAGTAATGTTTTTATATGACTTATCAAACAAGGTAGCCTATATTTAATGTCCACTGAGCTGTGGTGCATGCGCTTGCCTTCCTTGTTAACACGGGGAAAGAGGAGGCGTTGCGAGGTGCTGCGAGGCGCAAGCATGGCTCGCGGACCAAATGGGGCCGTCTCGCGGACCAAAAGCGGATGCTTTTTTTTAAATGACTATTCGATTCAAAATTTAAAAATCGATTCCCGTGCGTATCGATTGAACGTCGATTAATCGATTTTTTTGGGTCAGCCCTAGTGTGCGTGCACGTACCTCACAGTGTTTCCTATCAGTGTGTGTGTGTGTGTGTGTGTGCGTGCACGTACCTCACAGTGTTTCCTATCAGTGTGTGTGTGTGTGTGTGTGTGCGTGCACGTACCTCACAGTGTTTCCTATCAGTGTGTGTGTGTGTGTGTGTGTGTGTGTGTGTGTGCGTGCGTGCACATACCTCACAGTGTTTCCTATCAGTGTGTGTGTGTGTGTGTGTGTGTGTGTGTGTGTGCGTGCACGTACCTCACAGTGTTTCCTATCAGTGTGTGTGTGTGCGTGCACGTACCTCACAGTGTTTCCTATCAGTGTGTGTGTGTGTGCGTGCACGTACCTCACAGTGTTTCCTATCACACACACTTCCACTCCAGGCCTGCAGGCGGCGATGGCTTCGTCTCGACAGCGCCGGGCCGCCTCCACCAGGCTCCGCCCAGCCTCGTCCACCCGGCCAATCAGGAAGGTTTCTGACGTGTCGCCGTGGTAACCCTCCAGGTAGACCTATCGTGGGGCGGCGGCACGAAGGTGTCATCATATAGGCCACACCCCCCATTATTATTCCATTGGTTCTCAAATAGTGCTGCCAGAATTGGCCAAGAATTATGTTGGAATGTTCCTTTAACCCATTTTGGGGGCGGGAACGCCTTTTGGTTGTTTTAAACATTGTTATGATTTTAGCTATTGAAAAATAGCAGATCTACAAGCTCGTACGCTACGAGCTTGTAGATCTGCTATTTTTTGAAAAATCGTGAAAATGTGCCTGAAATCTTTGAATAATATGATATTTCAGAGCGAGTTTTTACCTCGAATCTTTGCTACTGAGAGGGGGGGGGGGGGGGTCCCTGGAACTACTTATTTTCAGATGGGGTTCAGTGGCCAATGTCATATATCTGGGGTTCCTTGACATGAATATGATTGAGAACAACTGACATAGAAACATGTTTTTTTTTTTTTTCGACGTCAGGCCTAAATGGGTTAAAACACCATGTGAGTTATTAATATTCATTTAAAACACCATGTGAGTTATTAATATTCATTTAAAACACCATGTGAGTTATTAATATTCATTTAAAACACCATGCGAGTTATTAATATTCATTTAAAACACCATGTGAGTTATTAATATTCATTTAAAACACCATGTGAGTTATTAATATTCATTTAAAACACCATGTGAGTTATTAATATTCATTTAAAACACCATGTGAGTTATTAATATTCATTTAAAACACCATGCGAGTTATTAATATTCATTTAAAACACCATGCGAGTTATTAATATTCATTTAAAACACCATGCGAGTTATTAATATTCATTTAAAACACCATGCGAGTTATTAATATTCATTTAAAACACCATGCGAGTTATTAATATTCATTTAAAAC
This sequence comes from Protomyctophum bolini, assembly GCF_963924005.1. Lineage (NCBI taxonomy): Eukaryota > Metazoa > Chordata > Actinopteri > Myctophiformes > Myctophidae > Protomyctophum > Protomyctophum bolini. The sequence goes on along the minus strand of NC_137873.1, from coordinate 45,154,493 downwards.
ACCATGCGAGTTATTAATATTCATTCAAAACACCATGTGAGTTATTAATATTCATTCAAAACACCATGCGAGTTATTAATATTCATTTAAAACACCATGTGAGTTATTAATATTCATTTAAAACACCATGTGAGTTATTAATATTCATTCAAAACACCATGCGAGTTATTAATATTCATTTAAAACACCATGTGAGTTATTAATATTCATTTAAAACACCATGCGAGTTATTAATATTCATTTAAAACACCATGTGAGTTATTAATATTCATTTAAAACACCATGTGAGTTATTAATATTCATTTAAAACACCATGCGAGTTATTAATATTCATTTAAAACACCATGTGAGTTATTAATATTCATTTAAAACACCATGTGAGTTATTAATATTCATTTAAAACACCATGTGAGTTATTAATATTCATTTAAAACACCATGCGAGTTATTAATATTCATTTAAAACACCATGTGAGTTATTAATATTCATTTAAAACACCATGTGAGTTATTAATATTCATTTAAAACACCATGTGAGTTATTAATATTCATTTAAAACACCATGCGAGTTATTAATATTCATTTAAACACCATGCGAGTTATTAATATTCATTTAGAACACCATGTGAGTTATTAATATTCATTTAAAACACCATGTGAGTTATTAATATTCATTTAAAACACCATGTGAGTTATTAATATTCATTTAAAACACCATGCGAGTTATTAATATTCATTTAAACACCATGTGAGTTATTAATATTCATTTAAAACACCATGTGAGTTATTATTATTCATTTAAAACACCATGCGAGTTATTAATATTCATTTAAAACACCATGCGAGTTATTAATATTCATTTAAAACACCACGTGAGTTATTAATATTCATTTAAAACACCATGCGAGTTATTAATATTCATTTAAAACACCATGTGAGTTATTAATATTCATTTAAAACACCATGTGAGTTATTAATATTCATTTAAAACACCATGCGAGTTATTAATATTCATTCAAAACACCATGTGAGTTATTAATATTCATTTAAAACACCATGTGAGTTATTAATATTCATTTAAAACACCATGTGAGTTATTAATATTCATTTAAAACACCATGTGAGTTATTAATATTCATTTAAAACACCATGCGAGTTATTCATATTAATTTAAAACACCATGTGAGTTATTAATATTCATTTAAAACACCATGTGAGTTATTAATATTCATTTAAAACACCATGCGAGTTATTCATATTCATTTAAAACACCATGTGAGTTATTAATATTCATTTAAAACACCATGCGAGTTATTCATATTCATTTAAAACACCATGTGAGTTATTCATATTCATTTAAAACACCATGTGAGTTATTAATATTCATTTAAAACACCATGCGAGTTATTAATATTCATTTAAAACACCATGCGAGTTATTAATATTCATTTAAAACACCATGTGAGTTATTAATATTCATTTAAAACACCATGTGAGTTATTAATATTCATTTAAAACACCATGTGAGTTATTAATATTCATTTAAAACACCATGTGAGTTATTAATATTCATTTAAAACACCATGCGAGTTATTAATATTCATTTAAAACACCATGTGAGTTATTAATATTCATTTAAAACACCATGTGAGTTATTAATATTCATTTAAAACACCATGTGAGTTATTAATATTCATTTAAAACACCATGTGAGTTATTAATATTCATTTAAAACACCACGTGAGTTATTAATATTCATTTAAAACACCATGCGAGTTATTAATATTAATTTAAAACACCATGCGAGTTATTAATATTCATTTAAAACACCATGCGAGTTATTAATATTCATTTAAAACACCATGCGAGTTATTAATATTCATTGAAAACACCATGTGAGTTATTAATATTCATTTAAAACACCATGTGAGTTATTAATATTCATTTAAAACACCATGTGAGTTATTAATATTCATTTAAAACACCATGTGAGTTATTAATATTCATTTAAAACACCATGTGAGTTATTAATATTCATTTAAAACACCATGTGAGTTATTAATATTCATTTAAACACCATGTGAGTTATTAATATTCATTTAAAACACCATGTGAGTTATTAATATTCATTTAAAACACCATGTGAGTTATTAATATTCATTTAAACACCATGTGAGTTATTAATATTCATTTAAAACACCATGTGAGTTATTAATATTCATTTAAAACACCATGCGAGTTATTAATATTCATTTAAAACACCATGTGAGTTATTAATATTCATTTAAAACACCATGTGAGTTATTAATATTCATTTAAAACACCATGTGAGTTATTAATATTCATTTAAAACACCATGCGAGTTATTAATATTCATTTAAAACACCATGCGAGTTATTAATATTCATTTAAAACACCATGTGAGTTATTAATATTCATTTAAAACACCATGTGAGTTATTAATATTCATTTAAAACACCATGTGAGTTATTAATATTCATTTAAAACACCATGCGAGTTATTAATATTCATTTAAAACACCATGTGAGTTATTAATATTCATTTAAAACACCATGCGAGTTATTAATATTCATTTAAAACACCATGTGAGTTATTAATATTCATTTAAAACACCATGCGAGTTATTAATATTCATTTAAAACACCATGTGAGTTATTAATATTCATTTAAAACACCATGTGAGTTATTAATATTCATTTAAAACACCATGTGAGTTATTAATATTCATTTAAAACACCATGCGAGTTATTAATATTCATTTAAAACACCATGCGAGTTATTAATATTCATTTAAAACACCATGTGAGTTATTAATATTCATTTAAAACACCATGTGAGTTATTAATATTCATTTAAAACACCATGTGAGTTATTAATATTCATTTAAAACACCATGCGAGTTATTAATATTCATTTAAAACACCATGCGAGTTATTAATATTCATTTAAAACACCATGTGAGTTATTAATATTCATTTAAAACACCATGTGAGTTATTAATATTCATTTAAAACACCATGTGAGTTATTAATATTCATTTAAAACACCATGTGAGTTATTAATATTCATTTAAAACACCACGTGAGTTATTAATATTCATTTAAAACACCATGCGAGTTATTAATATTAATTTAAAACACCATGCGAGTTATTAATATTCATTTAAAACACCATGCGAGTTATTAATATTCATTTAAAACACCATGCGAGTTATTAATATTCATTGAAAACACCATGTGAGTTATTAATATTCATTTAAAACACCATGTGAGTTATTAATATTCATTTAAAACACCATGTGAGTTATTAATATTCATTTAAAACACCATGTGAGTTATTAATATTCATTTAAAACACCATGTGAGTTATTAATATTCATTTAAAACACCATGTGAGTTATTAATATTCATTTAAACACCATGTGAGTTATTAATATTCATTTAAAACACCATGTGAGTTATTAATATTCATTTAAAACACCATGTGAGTTATTAATATTCATTTAAACACCATGTGAGTTATTAATATTCATTTAAAACACCATGTGAGTTATTAATATTCATTTAAAACACCATGCGAGTTATTAATATTCATTTAAAACACCATGTGAGTTATTAATATTCATTTAAAACACCATGTGAGTTATTAATATTCATTTAAAACACCATGTGAGTTATTAATATTCATTTAAAACACCATGCGAGTTATTAATATTCATTTAAAACACCATGCGAGTTATTAATATTCATTTAAAACACCATGTGAGTTATTAATATTCATTTAAAACACCATGTGAGTTATTAATATTCATTTAAAACACCATGTGAGTTATTAATATTCATTTAAAACACCATGCGAGTTATTAATATTCATTTAAAACACCATGTGAGTTATTAATATTCATTTAAAACACCATGCGAGTTATTAATATTCATTTAAAACACCATGTGAGTTATTAATATTCATTTAAAACACCATGCGAGTTATTAATATTCATTTAAAACACCATGTGAGTTATTAATATTCATTTAAAACACCATGTGAGTTATTAATATTCATTTAAAACACCATGCGAGTTATTAATATTCATTTAAAACACCATGTGAGTTATTAATATTCATTTAAAACACCATGTGAGTTATTAATATTCATTTAAAACACCATGTGAGTTATTAATATTCATTTAAAACACCATGTGAGTTATTAATATTCATTTAAAACACCATGTGAGTTATTAATATTCATTTAAAACACCATGTGAGTTATTAATATTCATTTAAAACACCATGTGAGTTATTAATATTCATTTAAAACACCATGTGAGTTATTAATATTCATTTAAAACACCATGTGAGTTATTAATATTCATTTAAAACACCATGTGAGTTATTAATATTCATTTAAAACACCATGTGAGTTATTAATATTCATTTAAAACACCATGCGAGTTATTAATATTCATTTAAAACACCATGTGAGTTATTAATATTCATTTAAAACACCACGTGAGTTATTAATATTCATTTAAAACACCACGTGCTCATGATGAACTCACGTTGTAACACATTTCTATGTAGGAATCGTTAAAGGGAATAGTTTATTACTTCATATGAATTAATGTATTTGTAACGACTTACAGTCACGTCAATGTTGATTATATCTCCATCTTGAAGTTGCCGACTGCAAAATAAAAGCACGTTGAAACATAAGACAATGAAGCTTCATAGACTACAAAATAAAAGCATGATGAAACATAAGAAGACAATAAAGCTTCATAGACTGCAAAATAAAAGCATGATGAAACCTAAGACAATGAAGCTTCATAGACTGCAAAATAAAAGCATGTTGAAAAGCAGGTGTCACAAACCCGATATCCGAACATTACTAACTCCATAACACATGTATCCAGTACCAAGGTTATAATAGTTAACTAAAACTAACTAAAAAAAGAAAACTAGAATTAAAAAAAACATTTTAGTTAACTGAAACTAAATGAAAACTAAAAATTTATTAAAAACGATAACTAAACTGAAACTGTATTGTGTGTTCACAAAACTAACTAAAACTATAACTGAAATTATAGAAAAAATACCCGTAGTTATAGTTTTTATCAATATTTATATGCATTTCGGAAATTTATAATATAAACCTTTTAAATTCATTCGATTCATTTCCTCATTTCTCCAACACGTTTTACGGCTGTTTTCAGCACCGTATGGCAGCATGTAGACACACTTTACGTTGCTTGTTTACATTCTGCACTGCCTTAAACTGACTGCATGTTACTTGGAAAATCAGACCCGTCTTAAGTGAGTGGTACTGTACTGTACTGTACTGTACTGTACTGTACTGTACTGTACTGTACTGTACTGTACTGTACTGTAAGCCCTCCTCCCTGGCCTGTGTGTGTCTGTGTGTTAGGCTGTGCAACAGTGACACTTGGTGGTGAACAAACGCTATTTTCGTGCTCGGACACAGCCAGGAACAGAGACCAGGGACACAGCCCGCACACATAGCTGTCTATAGGAGTGGTTGCACCACTCAAAATGGCAAAAGTTGGAAGAAAGAGACAGTCCAATATGGGAGAGAGACGCAAGGAAGTGCCTTGTGGAAAAGGATGATTGTGAAATATGCGGAGCACGTCGGAAGGGTATAGAGCGCCGCAGATCCCCCTTTCAGAAAAACGAGTGGCCCAGGAAATGAAACCCCAATGCATTCTCCCATCGGCACTTCTAATATAATTTATTTAAAGACGGTTACGCCGCGGACAAAGCCAACTCGGATCGTGACTAATCATAACAATGAACACAATGTTTTGGGCCGATCAAATCATTAGAAAGAAGAAAAGAAAGTCAGGAGACAACACTATTTGTTTTGTTGGGCCACTCGTTTTTCTGAAAGGGGGAGGGACTGCGGCGCTCTATAGGCCTGTTATATAAGGATCAGGCATTTGTGGAATGACTAACACAGCTAAATGTGTGGGTAGCACACATTTAGGGGGGAGGGGCCTCCTACCTGTCAGGGATCCCGTGACAGACCACGTTGTTGACGGAGGTGCAGACGGACTTGGGGAACCCGCCGTAGCGGAGGGGGGAGGGGTACGCGCCCCCCCGCACCGTCTCATCGTGAACCAGGAAGTCGATCTGATCCGTCGTCATGCCCACCTGGAGGTCAAAGGTCAAGAACGCCATTGCAGGGTCAACGGACACAAATGACAGACAGACAGACAGACAGACAGACAGACAGACAGACAGACAGACAGGCAGGCAGGCAGGCAGGCAGGCAGACAGACAGACAGACAGGCAGACAGGCAGACAGACAGGCAGGCAGGCAGGCAGGCAGGCAGGCAGGCAGGCAGACAGGCAGACAGACAGGTACCTTCAGGCTGCGTCCAGCCAGCAGTAAGACATGTCTGGCCAGCAGACAGGCTCTGGTCAGACCCTCAATCTGCTCCTGGTCTTTGATCTCCAGGTAGTCCGGCCACTCTGGGACCCCCGGATTGCCCACGTAGGGGGGCCGCACGATGTGCTGGGGGGGGGGGGGGGCACAAGAAAGGGGCGGTGGTGGGTTAACTTCAGGGCAGTGGTAGGGTAGTGACTGGTACCTTGACCACAGTGTAGGGTTAGGTTAGTGACCGGTAGGGTCAGGGTAGTGACTGGTAGGGTTAGGGTAGTGACCGGTAGGGTAAGGGTAGTGACCGGTAGGGTCAGGGTAGTGACCGGTAGGGTCAGGGTAGTGACCGGTACCTTGGGCACAGCGTAGGGTAGTGACCGGTAGGGTCAGGGTAGTAACCGGTACCTTAGACACAGTGTAGGGTCAGGGTAGTGACCGGTAGGGTTAGGGTAGTGACCGGTAGGGGTAGGGTAGTGACCGGTACCTTGGGCACAGCGTAGGGTTAGGGTAGTGACCGGTAGGGTCAGGGTAGTGACCGGTAGGGTCAGGGTAGTGACCGGTAGGGTCAGGGTAGTGACCGGTACCTTGGGCACAGCGTAGGGTAGTGACCGGTAGGGTCAGGGTAGTAACCGGTACCTTAGACACAGTGTAGGGTCAGGGTAGTGACCGGTAGGGTTAGGGTAGTGACCGGTAGGGTCAGGGTAGTGACCGGTACCTTGGGCACAGCGTAGGGTTAGGGTAGTGACCGGTAGGGTCAGGGTAGTGACCGGTAGGGTCAGGGTAGTGACCGGTACCTTGGGCACAGCGTAGGCGGGCCGGACCGCGGCTGGGCGCACCACGCTGTGAGAAGAGGAACTTCTCCATTTCCTCCAGAAGAAGCGCCTCTGCTGCTGACCGGGAGGGGGGGCGGGGCCACCGGGAGCACACAGCCTCTGGAGGAGGAGCCTGCCCACACCTAACAATAACAATAACAATAATCACATCATCATTATCATGGATTATACAATGACCACCGGAAATGCGATATTCAATTCGGGGCATGATTAGAGATTAATTTGACTTGGATATTAAAATAAACGATGATCGCTTAGCATCCCGGACAGATGACTGTGTAACACACAGTGCAGAAAGCTAAGCAAAGCAAAGAAAGGTACTATGTTTACCCAGGGTAACTGGACTAAGGAAAGGAAAGGTACTATGTTTACCCAGGGTAACTGGACTAACGAAAGGAAAGGTACTATGTTTACCCAGGGTAACTGGACTAAGGAAAGGAAAGGTACTATGTTTACCCAGGGTAACTGGACTAAGGAAAGGAAAGGTACTGTGTTTACCCAGGGTAACTGGACTAAGGAAAGGAAAGGTACTATGTTTACCCAGGGTAACTGGACTAAGGAAAGGAAAGGTACTGTGTTTACGCAGGGTAACTGGACTAAGGAAAGGAAAGGTACTATGTTTACCCAGGGTAACTGGACTAAGCTCAAGAACTTGTTTACAGCAAGGTCCTGCTCATAGAACATTTCATGGTAGAGGTTCAATGCCTTGCTCAAAGGGCACTTCAGCGGTGGTAATTTTAACGTGCCGGTCCGGGGATACGAACTATAGCGACCTTCCGATATCAAGACCGCTCCGCAGACCGTTCGGCCACCGGCGCTAGCGGATGTTGATGTTCTGTTTAACCGGAAATGACATCGACCAGATTTGCTCTATTCGGTGAAAATCGGCATAATGGTGAAGTTACCGCCACCATCAGGACTATATGAGTGTATATGAGTGTTGTTTTCGTCGACTAAAACCGAAAGACGAAAAATGTTCGTCGACTACCTTTTTCCACTGACGAAAACTAAATGGAAACTAAATGAAAACTAAGCTACGACGACTAAAATTAGACTAAATATATTTACAATTTCGTCAAACAAATAAAAACTAGACTAAAATGTTACGAAGGGACTAGTGGACAAGAGATCCAGTATAAGTCATTCTACAATTAGTTGCATGCTGAAAATAGCCGATCTACAAGCTCACAACGCGACGCGCTGCGACGCGTTGTGAGCTTGTAGATCAGCTATTTTCAGCAAGTGTAAAATCAGTCATCACGACGGCATCAAGGCCCGCCAAAACACATTTTAGTCGACTAAATCACCTGTAGATTCAGTAGACTAAAATCTTATGACATTTAGTCGACTAAAACTAGACTAACGCTAAAACATTCCAGGTGACTAAAATGTGACTAAAACTAAGTGAAAACCATTCAAGAGACTATGACTAAAACTATTTTTTTTGCTGCCAAAAACAACACTGGTTTATATTTTGGGGGCCCAACCCAATAATTTCGGGACCCCCGATGGGTCGCGACCCCCGGTTGAGAACCCCTGCTCACAGTCACGACTCACGCACGCACGCACGCATAGTGAGTACAGTTCAATGAAAGTAAGTACAGGTCAATACAAAAACTGTTTGTTCTTGTGATAGCCTTGTTTACATCTCTGTGTATGTGTGTGTGTGTGTGTGTGTGTGTGTGTGTGTGTGTGTGTGTGTGTATTTACCTCCCGCTTTGGTCGCTGCTCCACAGGGCGCCGCCATGTTGAATTGAATGAAACACAGTCACAGTCACGTGACGTGACACTTGATGACGTGCCTGCCAGGGCTCTGAGGTTGCCATGTCTGCTGCTTATAAGCTTTGGACTTTGGACTGTGGATGTTTCCAAAGTGGGGTCCGGGGACCCCCAGGGGTCCTTGAGGGAGTTCCAGGGGGTCCCCAGCTAAATGATAGTTAGGAACCAAATGGACCCTTATGGGTCTGTGACTCAGAGAGTGTACAATTCCATTTGTACACTCTCAGAGTGAAATTAACATTGATTTTAGTACACTATAAATTTGTACTAAAATCAATAAAACTGATTAGGCGGGAACCCCTTTGGGTGTTTTAAGCATTATCATGTTATATATTTTAGCTATTGAAAAATAGCAGCTCTACAAGCTCATAGCACTGCACGGCTACGAGCTTGTAGATCTGCTATTATTTGGTTGATATAGAAACACATAGGGTTTAACCCTGTGAAAATCAATTATGTCAGCATCACAACATAGGCTAATAATATGCCAATTAATGATTGTTAATGATGTCTTCTTTAATAGCCTTGATTTCGCCACTAAATTGTGGAACGCCCTACCAACAGCCATTAAGACATGTAAATCCCTAGACCTATTTGTCTATAAAGATATAAAGATCATGAAATATACACACTTAGAAAATGTACGGGAATACAGTGAATACAGTGAATACAGTGTAGACAGTGAATACAGTGAATACAGTGAATACAGTGAATACAGTGAATACAGGGAATACAGTGAATACAGTGTAGACTCTACACTGTATTCACTGTATTCCCTGTATACACTGTATTCACTGTATTCACTGTATTCCCGTACATTTTCTAAGTGTGTATATTTCATGATCTTTATTTCTGTTTCTATTTTATTGTATAGTGTATATTCTGTATGTCTTTAAATGCTCTGATGAATTGAAAACGTTGGACCCTGATGGAAAAAACAAGTCTTTTCCTCAGTAGCAGTTTTTGGATTGATTTCTGCTTGTGAACTGTATCCATTCTGCACAGTTTTCAACTTTTCATTCAATTAATGAATCAATGAATCAATGAATCAATGAATCAATGAATCAATGAATCAATGAATCAATCCATCCATCCATCAATGAATCAATCAATGAAGCCTTTATACTTCAGTTTTACGTAATCAGAAGATAAATGGCACAACGGCGACATCGTGTGGCTAAACCCCTGAACTACAAAATGTTTTTCCTCCATTGATAATTTCCGTGGATAAAAAACAGGGATCACGGATTCTCTAATCGATATGCTTTAAAAAAAATTAATAAACGATCAATGGATAATAACTATAATAGCATTCTATGTAAACATATGCTCTGTATAGTAGGCGTAAATATTATGTATAATTTCATTATATTCCACTGTTACGTTCTTAGCTTACGCATGTTTCATATGATAACTACTTTTTTATGTATGTGATGTATCGCCATGTTTTTAGTTTTTTAATGTAAATCGCTCTGGATTAAGAGCGTCTGATAAATGATTACATTGTAAATTGTAAATTGTATATTAAGCTATGGGAGGTATAAAGGGGGCGGGGGGACTACATTTCAGAGACGAAAATTGTAGTTTTACTAATTTTTTTGGAAAACTTAAAAGTTATTACTTAAGTATATTTAAATTTTGATTAGAAAACATTACATTAACCCCTTCAACCCCATGTATTTCGGCCATTGAAAATAGCCGATCTACAAGCTATATTGTGAGCTTGTAGATCGGCTATTTTCAATAGATTTTGCACACATTCTGAACTTGTGGAAAATGTGGACGTT
>NC_137873.1:45088681-45138681 GCF_963924005.1 Protomyctophum bolini | reverse complement strand
CAGGTTCAGCTCACTATTATTCACTATTTACTGTCATCTGGGAGGACGGCACTGCTGCAGGTTCAGCTCACTATTATTCACTATTTACTGTCATCTGGGAGGACGGCACTGCTGCAGGTTCAGCTCACTATTATTCACTACTCACTACTCACTATTCACTATTTACTGTCCCTGGGAGCATGGCTCTACTGCATATACAGTTCACTATTTATGTTTATTAGGGAGGCACTGGGGAGGCATTGGGGGGACACTGGGGAGGTACAAATAAAACAAATTTCCCTCTATCTCTCTCTCTCTCTCCTTGCGGTCAGAGCGAGCGATGACCCAGAGAAGATGAACACCACCTATGTGGAGGACTCTCTACCGACGCAAGGTGAGCCCACGTGGCGATGTGGCTCAACCGTCTGGGCCTCTAGAGGCTGCTGAGACAGGCTGACGGTTAAAATATATCCTCAATTATTACCGCATTGTCCGGAATATAAGACAACTCTGAATTTAAGACGACCCCCATTTTTCAACACTCATTTGTGGAAAAAGAACGTTGAATGTCAAATAGTCTCTAATCTAGTCCTGATTATAATACGACGCTGTTGTTACAGTCTAGTCCTGATTATCATAGCACCCTGTTTTTAGGATACATATTAGGGCCAATAGGGTAACAATCTAGATCTAATTTAATTCTCTCTCTCTCTCTCTCTCTCTCTCTCTGTGTCTCTCTCTCTCTCTCTCTCTCTCTCTGTGTCTCTCTCTCTGTCTCTCTGTCTCTCTGTCTCTCTCTCTCTCTGTCTCTCTGTCTCTCTCTCTCTCTGTGTCTCTCTCTCTCAGAGATCACGGCCCGCCTGGACGAATCGGAGGGCGTGTCCAGCGGTCAGGATGGACAGACAGACACGTTCCTGTCTGTCTCTCGGCAGACGGAGAGACAGACAGGAGAGACAGACAGGTTCCTGTCGCGACGCGTCTCCTTCAACGAGGCGGCGCTCTGCGAGAGGAGAGAGAGAGACAGCAAAGGACGAAGGTGCGTCTCCTATGTGGCCCGTTTTGAACAAAAAGCCTAAAATCAACAACTTGAAATAACAACTTTAGCGTTTCACGTAACAACTTACGTGATATCTGTCACAGACTTTCCTACTATAGGCTGAGGAATATATCCCACCCTTTTCACATTGGCCTGTTATAGCGCCACCAACAGTTCCTAGTTATTATTGCGTCGGTAGGACGCGGATTACTATGAAAACCTGCTAAATCTGTCTCCATAATATGAAGACCACTACACTGACCTCATCAAAACCTGGATAGCCATACATGGAGAAGACTGGATCATCACCTAGATCTGCATATATGGAGCCGGCCAGCAACTCTATACATCTGACCTCAAACCTTTAGATCTCCATATATGGAGCTGAACTGTTCTGACATTCCATATGTTGATAAATGTAATATTTGGACAATGCATATTAATGGACGTCACATGGACGTAAATATACAGGATATAGCACAGTTTCTAATTTTCATCCGCAGTCCTCACAGGAAACACAAAACGGAAAAACAGACAGTCAAACAGTGGAATACATTTACACGAGTAAGACGCGCAAACGCGGGAAGCGAACGCAGCTCGTACATATTTGGGTTTTGGACGTATAGCTCCATATATGGGCACAAAAGGGGCCAGGTCCACAACAAACAAATCACTGGCCCCTTTTGTGCCCATATATGGAGCTGAGTGGACCTGGCCCCTTTTGTGCCCATATATGGAGCTGAGTGATTGCTGATGCAACACACTCCATATTTGGATAGCGGGACAGACAGACACACAGACAGACACACAGACAGACAGACATGATCTGCTAGGTCTCATAGTAAGTGCTCACTGCGTTCGCAATCACTGCGTTCGCAATGACCTTACATGCAGTAGGGAACACAGCATAAAAAATAAATACACCTAAAATAATCATAAATGGTTGCAGCTTTGGTTTTCAAGCAACCATTTTTTCAGATTGTATTTAAAAGAGGGAAATGTATCCCACAATCCCACAATCCCTACGCAGAGGAAGGCCTGTTCTATGGGTTTGAGAGTAGTCACTGACCTCTGACCTCAGGTACACGCTGACCTCTGACCTCATGACCTCTGTTACACTCTGACCTCACACTGACCTCATGACCTCTGACCCCAGGTACACACTGACCGAGGGGGATTTCCACCACCTGAAGAAGGCGCGGCTGACCCACCTGCACCTGGCCCCGCCCCCCTCCGCCCTCAACATCCTCACCATCACCGAGTGTGACTCCGCCCACAGCATCAACGAGAGCCCGCCCCTCACGCCGCACAGACCCCCCCCATTGGCCAAATACCAGGTGTGTATGACCTCATCTCTCATTGGCCAATTGAATACCAGGTGAGTATATGACCTCATCTGTCATTGGCCAAATACCAGGTGTGTAATGACCTCATCTCTCATTGGCCAATTGAATACCAGGTGTGTAATGACCTCATCTCTCTCTTTGGTTTTACTGCAGTTAAAAGTACCAATACTGCAATTTAGAAGTGTTACGATAGGCAGGGGGGGGGGGTAGGACCCAAATGCAGGACAAGAGCAGGAATGTTCGCATTTACTGATTTATTAAGCAAAAACAGTTAAGCTTACAAACTCAGGGAATTCCAAAAAGCAATGAACTCTTCAAAAAAAGGTACAAAACAGGAAACAGGAATGCAAACCTTGAGAAGAGCAATCACAAGTCCAAAAACACAGAACCTCTCAGAAAAGGCAAAGCACAGAGCACTAGGAACTCAGGACAGCTCGGGGACAAGGAAGTATGATCTGACAGTGTGTTTGTGGAGTGAGTCCAGTCTTATAGGGAGCAGGGTAATTGCAGGAGTGTTCACAGGTGTGGAATGGGCGTGGCACTGTAGGGCTGAAGAGGGGGTGGAAACAGGTGTGTGACAATGACTGAGATAGGGAATGGAGAGTGGGAGTGGCTGACATGGAAAACATGGTCTGTAGGGAGACAGACCATGACAAAGAAGTACTTCGTTACAAGTAAAAGGAATTGAAAATGTACTCGAGTACAAAGGCACAAAAGTATCGGCATCAAAATGTATTTAAAGTACTAAAATAGGCTTACCATACGTCCTCTTTTGGGGGGCTTTCCGTCCCGGCTTTCGTCATTTTTTTCAAATCCTCAAAAATGATGAAAAACGGCGCGCTATAGTATGCCGTACGATATGGGCTATAGCCCACGGTCCAAAATGATGAGAAACGAGGATAACTTTTTTTTTCAAAATTTCAAAAAACATGGGCTATAACCCATCGTTTTTGTCATTTCGTCATTTTTTTCAAATCCTCAAAAATGATGAAAAACGGCGCGCTATAGTATGCCGTACGATATGGGCTATAACCCATCGTTTTTTTCATTTTTTCATTTTCCGGGGGGAGGGGAGGGGGTGTCTTTTTGTAAATCGCTCTGGATTAAGAGCGTCTGTTAAATGCCTAAATTGTAAATTCCATAGTCTTTGAATTACAGATTAAAATGCTCAGAAATGTCCAGTCAGTTTTTCTCTGTGATTCCGTCTCTCCTGACCTCCCCCCTCGGTCCCTGCAGGACCCCTGGAAGGGCCCCTGGTCGGGTCAGACCCTGAGTGGGGGTCTGCCCGGAGACCCCCACCACTCCACCATCCTGGACCCAGACCCCCCCCTCGGACCCACCGCCCCCTCCTCCTCCTCCTCCTCCTCCTCCTCCCCCACCGTGAGTACTTTCACCTTTTGATTTATTTACTTATTCCCATTTTGTGCGGGAAGCCCTTTTGGTGTTAGCAATTATGTTACGCTTTAGCTATTTAAAAATAACAGATCTACAAGCTCGTAGCGCGCCACCGAGTGGCGCGCTACGAGCTTGTAGGTCTGCTATTTTTGAAAAATCCAAGAACCACTGACAGCTTTTTCAGAAAACTGTCAGGATGTAGAAGAACATTTTTAGAATCTGATCTCAGGTCAGAATGGGTTAATAGTTTGCACTGAGAGGTCACTGAGGTCACTGAGAGGTCACGGAGGTCACTGAGAGGTCACTGAGAGGTCACAGCATTTCCTCGTTCGTTCCAAGGACTGTCTAAAGAGGACGAGACGCGGAGACCGTACGGGCGACGCCATGTTTGCTCCATGGCAGTGTTGCCAACATCGTGACAGAAATAAGCCAACCCACCTCCAAAAAAAACAAGCCAAAACAAACCCAATAATATGACCATATAATCCTAATGAAAAAAAGATTTGATGCATTTATCATTATAAATACTATGTGTGTCTATGATAATTAATGTTTTAGTAACTTATTATACTAATAGTTAGCCTATGAAGAAAATAAAAGGATCTCTTATTTATCTTTATTACCTGGTCACACGGCCCATGGAATGGAGTCAAAACCTGGCAACCCTGGTCAGGATGGATGGAGTCAAAACCTGGCAACCCTGGTCAGGAGGGATGGAGTCAAAACATGGCAACCCTGGTCAGGATGGATGGAGTCAAAACCTGGCAACCCTGGTCAGGATGGATGGAGTCCAACCTGGCAACCCTGGTCAGGAGGGATGGAGTCCAACCTGGCAACCCTGGTCAGGAGGGATGGAGTCCAACCTGGCAACCCTGGTCAGGAGGGATGGAGTCAAAACCTGGCAACCCTGGTCAGGATGGATGGAGTCCAACCTGGCAACCCTGGTCAGGAGGGATGGAGTCAAAACCTGGCAACCCTGGTCAGGAGGGATGGAGTCCAACCTGGCAACCCTGGTCAGGATGGATGGAGTCCAACCTGGCAACCCTGGTCAGGAGGGATGGAGTCCAACCTGGCAACCCTGGTCAGGAGGGATGGAGTCAAAACCTGGCAACCCTGGTCAGGAGGGATGGAGTCCAACCTGGCAACCCTGGTCAGGATGGATGGAGTCCAACCTGGCAACCCTGGTCAGGAGGGATGGAGTCCAACCTGGCAACCCTGGTCAGGAGGGATGGAGTCAAAACCTGGCAACCCTGGTCAGGAGGGATGGAGTCCAACCTGGCAACCCTGGTCAGGATGGATGGAGTCCAACCTGGCAACCCTGGTCAGGAGGGATGGAGTCCAACCTGGCAACCCTGGTCAGGAGGGATGGAGTGACCTCATGGTGACCTGACGTGTGTCCCTCAGGCCTGTGACTTCTGCTGGGTCACCATGGATCTGGACTCTCTCTCTCTCTCTCTCTCTGCATGATGTCTCTATGTCTCTCTGTCTTCATCTGGACTCTATCAGCTCCCTCTCTCTCTCTCGCTCTCTCTCGCTCTCTAAAAAAGAGAAAAAAACAAGAAAAAAAAACCTTGGTTTTGGTCGAGAATAAATAAAGAAAAGAGTGTGTGTGTGTGTGTGTGTGTGTGTGTGCGTGTGTGTGTGTGTGTGCGTGTGTGTGTGTGTGTGTGTGTGCGTGTGTGTGCGTGTGTTTGTGTGTGTGTGTGCGTGCGTGTGTGTGTTTGTGTGTGTGTGCGCGTGCGTGTGTTTGTGTGTGTGTGTGTGTGTGTGTGTGCGTGCGTGTGTGTGTGTGTGCGTGCGTGTGTGTGTTTGTGTGTGTGTGTGTGTGTGCGCGTGCGTGTGTGTGTGTGTGTGTGTGCGTGTGTGTGTGCGCGTGTTTGTGTGTGTGTGTGCGTGTGTGTGTGACAGAGGGACGTGGTCGTCGGGGACAGAGAAGAGGCTCCTCCCCCTCCTCCGGCAGGCCACGCCTCCGTCCTGCACTTCCTGTCTAAGCTGCGGCGCCACGCCAGTCTTGAGGGGGCGGGGCCTTACTTCAGGAAGTGGAAGTTTGACAGCAGCCAGCGGGCGGCTAGCCTGGACGCTAAAGGTTAGCTTTTATTGTTTGCATTTTTGCAAACCTGACTTGTGTCTGACACCTGCCTTGTGTCTGACACCTGACTTGTGTCTGAACACAGCTTTGATGGATGGGTTCTGCATTCGTTCTGTATTAGGACCCTTGAATCAGAACCCCGGGTGTATTAGGACCCTTGAATCAGAACCCCGGGTGTATTAGGACCCTTGAATCAGAACCCCGGGTGTATTAGGACTCGTAGCACACCGAGTGGCGCACCACGAGCTTGTAGATCTGCTATTTTGAACTGTCAGGATGTAGAAGACATTTTTAGAATCTGATCTCAGGTCAAAACGGGTTAACAATGTGTGAGTTATTATTTGTTCCTGTCCAGGCTCTCCCAGGAGGAAGCCCTTCCAGAGGCAGAGAGCGGCCAGTGACTCCACGGAGCCTCCAGAGAACCTCCTGGGGTCCACAGGCCCCTCAGAGGACCTCCTGGGGTCCACAGGCCCCCCAGAGGACCTCCTGGGGTCCACAGGCCCCTCAGAGGACCTCCTGGGGTCCACAGGCCCCCCAGAGGACCTCCTGGGGTCCACAGGCCCCTCAGAAGACCTCCTGGGGTCCACAGGCCCCTCAGAAGACCTCCTGGGGTCCGCAGGCCCCTCAGAAGACCCCCTGGGGTCCACAGGCCCCTCAGAAGACCTCCTGGGGTCCACAGGCCCCTCAGAAGACCTCCTGGGGTCCGCAGGCCCCTCAGAAGACCCCCTGGGGTCCACAGGCCCCTCAGAAGACCTCCTGGGGTCCACAGGCCCCTCAGAAGACCTCCTGACCTCCACGGAGCACCCAGAGGACCATGACCGGCCTCAGGCTGACCTCCAGGCCCTGTCCACAGCCTCCCTGTCCTCCCAGCCTCCAGCGTGGCCAGCAGTGGGAGGAGATGACCTGGTAGATGACCTGGTAGATGACCTAGGGCTGGGGGCCACAGATGAAGGGGCCACAGACACAGAGGGGCCAGGGGCCACAGATGAAGGGGACACAAAGGGGCCAGGGGCCACAGATGAAGGGGCCACAGATGAAGGGACCACAGACCCAGCGGGGCCAGGGGCCGAGACCTTCAGGTCCAGAGCTGACTCGGGGGGGTGGTCACGTCCCTTCCTGATTGGTCAAGACAGCTCGGAGGCCCCGCCTCCGTCGCTGTACAGGTTTGTTAGACCCCGCCTCCTTCGCTGTACAGGTTTGTTACTTCACGTCTGTTTCTCCGTCGCCACCTCAGTGTTAAGAACGTCATTTCTAGATCGCATTTTATGTGTTCATGTTTATGTTGCTATTATTACTTGCACTAGCAGAGAGCGCAAGCAATAGTTTTCGTCCAGTGCTTTGATGCGTATGTCGCCGTTTGATGTTTATGCGCCGTGCCAGCGTATGACGTAATGACTACTTGTGCCTGATATGGCAGTGGTGTCAGATTACATGCATGTATACATGCATGTATACATGCATGTATACATGCATGTATACATACATTATACAGGCATTACCTTTAATGCTCACGACACTTAAACATATCGTCATTACGGCACCATCGAAAACCAATTACACTCTGGCATTGGGTCCTTTAATCCACATCTTTATTACGTCATCATTGAGAGGCAGTTATACCCTGACGTCATTATGCTGCTACGATACATACGCATCAAACGGGGCATACGCAAAGTAACCACAGTATACCGCTAATCAAATGACATATGTTTCAAACGTTCTTTCACAGAGAAGCTGAGATTTGACAGTTTGTAGCGGTCGACAGTACTTGCGCGCTCTGCTTGCGCACTAGTAGGCCCGTCTACTTCCGCATTTGCCAACCAAATTTTGGTGGTCAAATGTGGAAGTGCAATCGAGCGCTCAATGTTAAAGCCATTTCCTAGTCATGAATCCAACGGGTCCGCCCGCAGTTCACGCTCCAACCACTCGGGTAGTACCCTGACCTCTCACCTCTGACCCCGACAGGGACATCTGGAGCCTCAGGGCGTCTCTAGAGCACGGCTACGCCTCGTCGGACCAGAGCAGCACAGACCGCGAGTCGGTCCGCAGCGACCGCAGCGACAGCGTGTCGTCGCTAGGGGGCGGCGGTGGAGAGAGGGGGACGCACTCCTCCGCACTGTCCCAGGACCTGGGCGATGAGGAGGACGAGGAGGAGGAGGAGGAGGAAGGGGGAGGAGGAAGAGGAGGAAGAGGAGGAGTCCCGGGAGAGGACGGCGCCGGAAATATGATGGGGAACGGGCTGGGAGGAGGAGGAGGAGGTAAATGATGGTTTGGAACCAAATGGCTACATCCGGTCCGTCGCTAAAAGTGCCCCGCTGCTACGAATCACCGAGCGCTCTGATTTAATGGGTTAAATAACCCCCCGGGGCGAGGGTTAAGAGGGGGACCGTATAGTCAAACTGGGGGATCCATGACATTAAATCTCCTTCAGCGCCACCTGGTGGTCACCAGTTTAGGCTCTGAGTGCCAATTCTCGCATTATAAAGAAAGAAATAATTTGTCATTCTATTGTGCATGTAATGTGCATGATGTCATCACCTGTACACCAGATTAGAGGAATTTTCAAAATATGGATGTAAAAAAAAATTGAAATCCCAAGGGAAGACGTCTTGTCGTCTGTGGCATCCGGTACTTAATTGGCAATTAGACGTCTTGACGTTTATGGCTCACAAACAGGTTGAGAGAAATCTTCTCTCATGAAGTCTTCTCTCATGGGGGTCCCTGGCACATCTCTTCAAATGGGGGGTCCCTGGCACATCTCTTCAAATGGGGGGTCCCTGGCACATCTCTTCAAATGGGGGTCCTTGGCACATCTCTTCAAATGGGGGTCCCTGGCACATCTCTTCAAATGGGGGTCCCTGGCACATCTCTTCAAATGGGGGTCCCTGGCACATCTCTTCAAATGGGGGTCCGCATGCTAATGCGTGTCAATTTTGGGGGGGGGTTCTCCTTGACATGAGAACCACTGAGTTCAAATAATGACTACACTGTACACCTTGTAGGAGGAGGAGGAGGGGGAGGAGAGGGGGAGACGGCGGCCAATCGGAAGCTCCTGTCGCAGATGGACAGCGGCTACGCCTCCATCGAAGCTCCGCCCACCCGGGCCCCCGAGGAGCTGCGGCCGTCGGGTGGCCCCGCCCCCCCCAGGGGGCAGACGGCGTCGGAGAGGCGGTCCTTCTTCACCACGTCGGGGAGGAGGGGCTCGGTGTGGGACAGCCTGGAGACCAAGGAGACGGCGGAGGAAGAGACGGAGGTGAGGACGGCCCGTCGCACCATCTCTGTTTCACCCCCAGTGTCGACCTGCTTCAGCTCCATCTCTGTTTCACCCCCAGTGTGGACCTGCTTCAGCTCCATCTCTGTTTCACCCCCAGTGTCGACCTGCTTCAGCTCCATCTCTGTTTCACCCCCAGTGTGGACCTGCTTCAGCGCCATCTCTGTTTCACCCCCAGTGTCGACCTGCTTCAGCTCCATCTCTGTTTCACCCCCAGTGTCGACCTGCTTCAGCTCCATCTCTGTTTCACCCCCACAGTCGACCTGCTTCAGCACCATCTCTGTTTCACCCCCAGTGTCGACCTGCTTCAGCTCCATCTCTGTTTCACCCCCAGTGTCGACCTGCTTCAGCTCCATCTCTGTTTCACCCCCACAGTCGACCTGCTTCAGCACCATCTCTGTTTCACCCCCAGTGTGTCGACCTGCTTCAGCTCCATCTCTGTTTCACCCCCAGTGTCGACCTGCTTCAGCTCCATCTCTGTTTCACCCCCACAGTCGACCTGCTTCAGCACCATCTCTGTTTCACCCCCAGTGTGTCGACCTGCTTCAGCTCCATCTCTGTTTCACCCCCACAGTCGACCTGCTTCAGCTCCATCTCCGTTTCACCCCCACAGTCGACCTGCTTCAGCTCCATCTCTGTTTCACCCCCAGTGTGTCGACCTGCTTCAGCTCCATCTCTGTTTCACCCCCAGTGTCGACCTGCTTCAGCTCCATCTCTGATTCACCCCCACAGTCGACCTGCTTCAGCTCCATCTCTGTTTCACCCCCAGTGTGTCGACCTGCTTCAGCTCCATCTCTGTTTCACCCCCAGTGTCGACCTGCTTCAGCTCCATCTCTGTTTCACCCCCACAGTCGACCTGCTTCAGCTCCATCTCTGTTTCACCCCCACAGTCGACCTGCTTCAGCTCCATCTCCGTTTCACCCCCACAGTCGACCTGCTTCAGCTCCATCTCTGTTTCACCCCCAGTGTGTCGACCTGCTTCAGCTCCATCTCTGTTTCACCCCCAGTGTCGACCTGCTTCAGCTCCATCTCTGATTCACCCCCACAGTCGACCTGCTTCAGCTCCATCTCTGTTTCACCCCCAGTGTGTCGACCTGCTTCAGCTCCATCTCTGTTTCACCCCCAGTGTCGACCTGCTTCAGCACCATCTCTGTTTCACCCCCAGTGTGGACCTGCTTCAGCTCCATCTCTGTTTCACCCCCAGTGTCGACCTGCTTCAGCTCCATCTCTGTTTCACCCCCAGTGTGGACCTGCTTCAGCTCCATCTCTGTTTCACCCCCAGTGTGGACCTGCTTCAGCTCCATCTCTGTTTCACCCCCAGTGTCGACCTGCTTCAGCACCATCTCTGTTTCACCCCCAGTGTGGACCTGCTTCAGCACCATCTCTGTTTCACCCCCAGTGTCGACCTGCTTCAGCTCCATCTCTGTTTCACCCCCAGTGTCGACCTGCTTCAGCACCATCTCTGTTTCACCCCCAGTGTGGACCTGCTTCAGCTCCATCTCTGTTTCACCCCCAGTGTCGACCTGCTTCAGCTCCATCTCTGTTTCACCCCCAGTGTGGACCTGCTTCAGCTCCATCTCTGTTTCACCCCCAGTGTGGACCTGCTTCAGCTCCATCTCTGTTTCACCCCCACAGTCGACCTGCTTCAGCTCCATCTCTGTTTCACCCCCAGTGTCGACCTGCTTCAGCTCCATCTCTGTTTCACCCCCAGTGTGGACCTGCTTCAGCTCCATCTCTGTTTCACCCCCAGTGTGGACCTGCTTCAGCTCCATCTCTGTTTCACCCCCAGTGTGGACCTGCTTCAGCTCCATCTCTGTTTCACCCCCAGTGTGGACCTGCTTCAGCTCCATCTCTGTTTCACCCCCAGTGTCGACCTGCTTCAGCTCCATCTCTGTTTCACCCCCAGTGTGGACCTGCTTCAGCTCCATCTCTGTTTCACCCCCAGTGTGGACCTGCTTCAGCTCCATCTCTGTTTCACCCCCAGTGTGGACCTGCTTCAGCTCCATCTCTGTTTCACCCCCAGTGTGGACCTGCTTCAGCTCCATCTCTGTTTCACCCCCAGTGTGGACCTGCTTCAGCTCCATCTCTGTTTCACCCCCAGTGTGGACCTGCTTCAGCTCCATCTCTGTTTCACCCCCAGTGTCGACCTGCTTCAGCTCCATCTCTGTTTCACCCCCAGTGTCGACCTGCTTCAGCGCGCATGGACGGACGCACGCACACACACACGTCCGTTAGTTAATGATCCTTAATCATATTCCGTCATATTCAAGGGCTTTTGGAGAGAAATGACACAGACTCAAGTGACGTTATAACTGGAGCGCTGCAAAGGACAGGTGTGTGTGTGAGTGTGTGTGTCTGTCTGTGCAGCTGGCGCTCATTGACGCTCGTTAATGTTTTAGGCATTACGGCAATTATGCTCCTGCGCTGTCAAATAGGCCAACATGTATGTAATGGTTACCTGTCAAATAGGCCAACATGTATGTAATGGTTACCTGTCAATGAGTTGAAAAAGCCTGATGTCGGTATTGGAGATCAGGAGTCGGACAATATATCGGCAAAAAAGTCAATATTGGACATCTCTAAATGTAACTCTTGAGAGAGTGAAAATGCTCCAAAATGATTGGTCCATTGGCTTTCATTTTACACTCAAGCGTTACATAATCACGAGGGTCCATTTTGTTTCATTCGAATCTGATCTGATTATTATGATGCTATAGGTGGGGAGGACGTCCCTGATTCTGATTATTATGATCCTATAGGTGGAGATGATGTCCCTGATTCTGATTATTATGATCCTATAGGTGGAGATGATGTCCCTGATTCTGCCACCTCTGAAAACACCAACCACGGTTAGTTACTAATTGATAAGACGGAGAACTCCGTTCACGCCGCTCGGGGTGTTAACTACCTTTTTTAATTTTATTCACAGCCGACGTCAGCGCTGCTGCTCAAGCCCCTCCCCCACGCACCCACTCCTCCTCTGAAGCTCCTCCCCCACACAGCCCCTCCTCCTCTGAAGCTCCTCCCCCACACAGCCCCCCCTCCTCCTACCCTCCCCCCCGCTCCCACCCCCCCACACCGGCCCCCGCGCCTCCGTCGCCGCGACTACAGCATCGACGAGAAGACGGACGCACTGTTCAACGAGTTCCTGCGTCACGATCCGCGCTTCGACCAGCAGGGGGCGCCGACGTCGGGTCCGCTGCGCGCGTTGCCGCGCCACCACCACCACCAGCGCGCCACCAGCCGCGTCCATCTCCGCAAGCAGTGGCAGCGCCGCAAGCAGTACAGCGACCCCGGCTCCTCCTCGGCCTCCACCGGGGGGCGCTATTCGCCCTCGCTGGAGAGGCAGAGGTTCACGCCGCTGAGGAGAGGTGACAGCGCGGGATACCCCCTGGATACCAGGTAATAGCCCCTGGATACCAGGTAATACCCCTCGGCGCTCCCCCAAAGATGACTGTAGTAAGGCCAGGTACCACAAGATGACTTCAGGTCATGACTAGTAAGGCCAGGTACCACAAGCTGACTTCAGGTCAGGACTAGTAAGGCCAGGTACCACAAGATGACTTCAGGTCATGACTAGTAAGGCCAGGTACCACAAGCTGACTTCAGGTCAGGACTAGTAAGGCCAGGTACCACAAGATGACTTCAGGTCATGACTGTAGTAAGGCCAGGTACCACAAGCTGACTTCAGGTCATGACTAGTAAGGCCAGGTACCACAAGATGACTTCAGGTCATGACTGTAGTAAGGCCAGGTACCACAAGCTGACTTCAGGTCAGGACTGTAGTAAGGCCAGGTACCACAAGCTGACTTCAGGTCAGGACTGTAGTAAGGCCAGGTACCACAAGCTGACTTCAGGTCAGGACTGTAGTAAGGCCCGGTACCACAAGCTGACTTCAGGTCAGGACTAGTAAGGCCAGGTACCACAAGCTGACTTCAGGTCATGACTAGTAAGGTCAGGTACCACAAGCTGACTTCAGGTCATGACTAGTAAGGCCAGGTACCACAGCACACTTCAGGTCAGGACTGTAGTAAGGCCAGGTACCACCAGCTGACTTCAGGTCATGACTGCAGTAAGACCAGGTACCACAAGATGACTTCAGGTCAGGACTGTAGTAAGGCCAGGTACCACAAGCTGACTTCAGGTCAGGACTAGTAAGGCCAGGTACCACAAGATGACTTCAGGTCATGACTAGTAAGGCCAGGTACCACAGCACACTTCAGGTCAGGACTGTAGTAAGGCCAGGTACCACAAGCTGACTTCAGGTCAGGACTGTAGTAAGGCCAGGTACCACAAGCTGACCTCAGGTCATGACTAGTAAGGTCAGGTACCACAAGCTGACTTCAGGTCATGACTAGTAAGGCCAGGTACCACAAGCTGACTTCAGGTCATGACTGCAGTAAGGCCAGGTACCACAAGATTACTTCAGGTCATGACTGTAGTAAGGCCAGGTACCACAAGTTGACTTCAGGTCATGACTGCAGTAAGGCCAGGTACCACAAGCTGACTTCAGGTCATGACTGTAGTAAGGCCAGGTACCACAAGATTACTTCAGGTCATGACTGCAGTAAGGCCAGGTACCACAAGCTGACTTCAGGTCATGACTGCAGTAAGGCCAGGTACCACAAGCTGACTTCAGGTCAGGACTAGTAAGGCCAGGTACCACAAGCTGACTTCAGGTCATGACTGTAGTAAGGCCAGGTACCACCAGGTACCACAAGGTACCACAAGGTACCACACAATGGAATATTTAATAAAAGTCGTACAGTACTAATGTACAGTACTAATGTACTCGTGTACGGTCCTCGTCTGCAGGTACCACAGTACTCTGTCACGCATCGCCAGCGCTGCCGACGAGGAAGCCAACGAGGGGTCGGAGGCGGGCCCCCCCGGCGAAGGCGCGGAGCCTATAGGTCCAGACAATGGCAGAGCGGTGGAGGCGGGCCAGGGCCCGGGTCCAGCCAATGGCAGAGCGGTGGAGGCGGGCCAGGGCCAGCGCCCGGGTTCAGGAGGAGGAGGGGACAACCAGTCTCTGAGCAGAGGGACAGAGGACCAGTCTCTAACCAGAGGGACAGAGGACCAGTCTCTGGTCAGAGGGACAGAGGACCAGTCTCTGAGCAGAGGGACAGAGTACCAGTCTCTAACCAGAGGGACAGAGGACCAGTCTCTGAGCAGAGGGACAGAGGACCAGTCTCTGGTCAGAGGGACAGAGGACCAGTCTCTAACCAGAGGGACAGAGGACCAGTCTCTAAGCAGAGGGACAGAGGACCAGTCTCTGAGCAGAGGGACAGAGGACCAGTCTAGAGGGACAGAGGACCAGTCTCTGAGCAGAGGGACAGAGGACCAGTCTCTGAGCAGAGGGACAGAGGACCAGTCTAGAGGGACAGAGGACCAGTCTAGAGGGACAGAGGACCGGTCTCTGAGCAGAGGGACAGAGGACCAGTCTCTGAGCAGAGGGACAGAGGACCAGTCTCTGAGCAGAGGGACAGAGGACCCGTCCAGAGGGACAGAGGACCTCACGGGCCTCCGCTGCCGCATGGACCCCAACCGCAACAACAACAGCAGTCGTCGAGCCGTTCTGTTGGACTCTGCGGCGGCTTTGTCCCGCGTCGCTCTACCCCGGGACCCCAGCAGCCCCTCTCTCCTCCAGAACCCCAGCAGCCCCTCTCTCCTCCAGAACCACGGCAGCCCCCCTCTCCCCCCTCTTCCCGACGGTCCGCAGCGCTCCGTGGTATTCCGGGACCAGACCCGGAGCGTCCTGGAGGACAAGCTGGCGGGCTCCGTGGAGGAGAGGCTGTACGGGGGGCTGCGGGCCGGCGTGGGGCTCGAACCGGGAGGGGGGGGCAGAGGAGGGGACCCGGACCTCCACCACCAGGGTGAGTGTGTGGTGGTGGTGGTGGGGGTCACACAGTCTCCCGGACACAGTCCTGTCTAGGGGACCGGGACCACCACCAGGGGGAGTGTGTGGTGGTGGTGGGGGTCACACAGTCTCCCGGACACAGTCCTGTGTAGCTCGGCTCGGCCCGGACGGGACCATGCATGGTTGGTCTGACATACTAACAGTCCTACAGTCATGAGTCCATAGACTCACAAGTCCATAGACTCACGAGTCCATAGACTCATGACGCCCCTTTCCACCTCTGGAGCGTATGTGATGATGTCATGATGATGATGTCATGCTCTGCAGCGTATGTGCTCAAGGAAGGGCAAAACTTTCCCTAGCTTCCTCGTGAAGCCCCGCCCCCCGCGGTGCGTCACAGAGCGCATGTTCGGGTCTGTAAGTCCCGGAAAAGATGCGCTGTGATTGGCCAGTAATCACTTGAGTGGCAGCGTGACGTACTTCCTCTCCCAGTGTAAATTGCCTCATTGAGCTTAACCTGCCACTGGCTCGTTTTAACATGCTACGGGTTGGTTTTAACCTGCCACAGTGTTTTTGGACTAATGCCTGTTGGACTGTTGTATATCTAACTCTAACCAACGTTACAACGGTACGCTATGTTACAACATATCGTTACAACGGTACGTTATGTTACAACATATCGTTACAACGGTACGTTATGTTACAACATATCGTTACAACGGTACGTTATGTTACAACATATCGTTACAACGGTACGTTATGTTACAACATATCGTTACAACGGTACGTTATGTTACAACATATCGTTACAGCGGTACGTTATGTTACAACATATCGTTACAACGGTACGTTATGTTACAACATATCGTTACAACGTAGCGCACACCGGCCCGGACAGTGGTGGAAACATACGTATTGTTGTTGTTTTTTACTTGAGTTAAAAGTATGGATACTGTAATGTAGAACTACTCTGTTACAAGTAGAAGTTCCGGAATTCAAAAAATGCACATTTGAGTAAAAAGTAGAAAATGTAAATATTGTAAATAGTGTAAATACTGTAGAGCTGAGGTGGTTTTCTAAAGATACCCAGCATCTACAAAGTAAAAAGTCTAGTAAATAACGTTTTCAAATACTAGTAATTGCCTAGTAATGTAGTATTGGTAAAAGTACCGGAAAATGGAAATGAAAATACAAATACAGTTTGAGAGGGGGATAGGTGGTGGAGTTAGCTGCTTTATAGCAGACAGTTTGAGATGGGGAGAGGTGGTGGAGTTAGCTGCTTTAGCAGACAGTTTGAGAGGGGGAGAGGTGGTGGAGTTAGCTGCTTTAGCAGACAGTTTGAGAGGGGGAGAGGTGGTGGAGTTAGCTGCTTTATAGCAGACAGTGTGACAGGGGGAGAGGTGGTGGAGTTAGCTGCTTTAGCAGACAGTTTGAGAGGGGGAGATGTGGTGGAGTTAGCTGCTTTAGCAGACAGTTTGAGAGGGGGAGAGGTGGTGGAGTTAGCTGCTTTATCAGACAGTTTGAGAGGGAGAGAGGTGGTGGAGTTAGCTGCTTTAGCAGACAGTTTGAGAGGGGGAGATGAGGTGGAGTTAGCTGCTTCATAGCAGACAGTTTGAGAGGGCGAGAGGAGGTGGAGTTAGCTGCTTTAGCAGACCGTTTGAGTGTCCAATGGAGTTAAGAGGTTTTGTCTACTAAGTGTTCAATAGCACTGATTTAAAAAACATTGACTTAGGAGGTTTCCTCCCGACAGCAACGATATATTGTTCCATTATTCCTTGAGTCCCGGTGCTGGGGGGACCAGCCTGGTTCGTCCCGGTGCTCGGGGGACCAGCCTGGTTCGTCCCGGTGCTCAGGGGACCAGCCCGGTTCGTCCCGGTGCTCGGGAGACCTGCCTGGTTCGTCCCGGTGCTCGGGGGGACCCTGCCTGGTTCGTCCCGGTGCTCGGGGGACCAGCCTGGTTCGTCTCGGTGCTCGAGGGACCTGTCTGGTTCGTCCCGGTGCTGGGGGGACCAGCCTGGTTCGTCCCGGTGCTCGGGGGACCTGCCTGGTTCATCCCGGTGCTCGGGGGACCTGCCTGGGTCGTCCCGGTGTTCGGGGGACCAGCCTGGTTCGTCCCGGTGCTCGGGGGACCAGCCTTGTTCGTCCCGGTGCTCGGGGGACCAGCCTGGTTCATCCCGGTGCTGGGGGGGATCCAGTCGCCTCCTCTATTTTCACACATAATGGTGTTTGTTTGTTTTTCCCAGCATGCCGTTGGAAATACTGTAAATACTGTAAATGTCAAAACAACTGCTCAGTTCTATAAGTCTTAAAAAGAGAATAAAAGATAATGTGGCATTATTATCATTAAAGTCTTTGTAATGTTTATGTTTTGTTGCTGAGCTCAACTGAACCCAAACAACCTGAACGTTTAACACCCAGTGGATGTTCTGTGCTACGATACCATTCAATGATTTTAAATCGATACAGTAACTATTTAAAATACATTGACATTATTTTAAACTAAGTAATTAAACCCCTCTTTTTCGTTTTTCTTCTAAAAACACACAAAAAGTAGTGTTGAAAATGTAGTGTTGATACAATCGATTACTTCCATTGCAAAACGATACGATACATAGTCAATGTTCAATGCCGTTTTCATTTCTATAAACTTCGTTCTTGAAATTAAAATGGATTTTTCGATGCACCCCTTTCAGCGACGTCCCTGAACTAAATGTAATGTTCTTTTTCTTTCAGTAAACTTCGTTACGTCCCTCAACTAAATGGAAAGTAAATTAAAACCAATATACTGACAATTTCGTCAACAAATAAAAACTAGACTAAAATGTTAGGAAGGGACTAGTGGACAAGAGATCCAGTATAAGTCATTTTACACTTCGGTGCATGCTGAAAATAGCAGATCTACAAGCTTGTAGATCGGCTAATTTTCAGCAAGTGTAAAAACAGTCATTACGACGCCATCAAGGCCCGCGGAAACACATTTTAGTCGACTAAAATCTTATTATATTTAGTCAACTAAAACTAGACTAACGGCGGGGCTCCACCGGGCGCGTTGCGTCTCCGTCGCGTGTGTAAAAAAACTAACCGGGGCAATTTGAATGCAGTTACGCAACGCAACGCAACGTTCACTGCCACCTGCTGGACGCAAAGCCAACCTCAGATTGCCACGGGTTGTGGGGGCGATTTAGAGGGTGCACACACAGCACAGAAACGGATGTTGTGGGCGTCCATACTAAATAAATAGCGTCAATGCTAGCGAGCTAAACTATAGCCATCCTTGCTCTAGAAAGCGCCAATGTTTCCATCTAGACCACCGGATAATCAGCAAAGACCTCCGAACATCGCACGTTTTATCCAAACCACGTAGAGCTCCGTAGATTAGGAGTTATTCAGCTTTTTAGTCGGCCTGTATAATGGGAGGTGGACGGGACCGCTGTTGCGCAACCCCGGTCTAGGATCGCTAAAGAAGGAAAGGCCGAGCCAAAATAATAATGAAAAAATAGTTCTCAGCGATCCGGTTTGATATCAATAATAAAGCTTATCTGGCGGAGAATTCCGGCAAGAGCGTTAGGTTATTACATTCCTTATGGTGGAGCGTTCCGCCAAAAGTAGGGAGTGTGTTAAAAAGGGAACGTTCCCTGACGGTGACGCGAAGCTGACGCC
The DNA here is from genome assembly GCF_963924005.1 of Protomyctophum bolini. Classification (NCBI taxonomy): domain Eukaryota; kingdom Metazoa; phylum Chordata; class Actinopteri; order Myctophiformes; family Myctophidae; genus Protomyctophum; species Protomyctophum bolini. Next base: position 45,120,045 of record NC_137873.1, on the reverse strand, counting down.
CCTGGTGGAGACCCTGTGTAACACTAAAACATTCCGGGTGACTAAAATATGACTAAAACTGAATGAAGTTTTCTTCCAAAGACTACGACTAAAACTAAAACTGAAACTGAAATTTGCTGCCAAAAACAACAATGCTAATAAATAAAGAAATCCAAGGCAGATCTTATAAACAATAGTCTTTGTATTTTTGGATGTCGACAGAAAAAAAAACAAAAAACAACTCAACTAAACATGAACAACATCAAAGGCAATAAAACACAGTCGGGTAACGGACAGGTTTTATATAAATAACAATTAAAAAATATTTATTGGAAAAGAAAACAAAAAAGGAAAACCTAGAACCAAAAAACAAAACAAAAAATTAAAAGATAAACCCCGCCTACCCCAAGATAAACCCCGCCCACCCCAAGATAAACCCCGCCCACCCCAAGATAAACCCCGCCCACCCCAAGATAAACCCCGCCCACACCAAGATAAACCCCGCCCACCCCAACAGCAACGACGACGACAGCGGTGGAGGCTTCAGTCCGTTTGAAAAAGAAAAAAAAAAGCTGTCCATCAGCACCCCCTACTGGGCAGCCTCCTGTACTGCATGCACCGATTTATATTTATATCTGGGGAAAAAATAACACCTTATTTTTATTTTAAATATAGAATCATCCGTTTATCTTTGTTTATCGATCACTCCAAATGTTGCTGTTGATTCTTTTTTTTGTCCTTTTTTTCCAAAAAGTTTATTTTTGTTTGTATGCATTTCTTTTTAAACTGCATAAAGATCAAAGGAGAGGAGAGGAGAGGAGAGGCGAGGCGAGGCGAGGCGAGGAGAGGAGAGGAGAGGCGAGGCGAGGCGAGGCGAGGCGAGGAGAGGAGAGGAGAGGAGAGGAGAGGAGAGGAGAGGCGAGGCGAGGAGAGGAGAGGAGAGGAGAGGAGAGGAGAGGAGAGGAGAGGAGAGGAGAGGAGAGGAGGGGATCATGCTAGAGCACCACCTAACTCTGTCTAGGCTCATACATACAGACAGACACCAGGGGGTGCTAGAACCCCACCTCACTCTGTCTAGGATCACACGCACAAGTTTTCATGGCAAGGACCCCAAAATGGACACTTAACCCATTCTGACCGGGCACCCATTTTGGTGTTAGCATCATGTTATGCTTTAGCTATTGAAAAATAGCAGATCTACAAGCTCATATCGCGCCACCGAGTGGCGCGATACGAGCTTGTAGGTCTGCTATTTTTGAAAAATTCGAAGAACGACTGACATTTTTAGAATCTGATCTCAGGTCAAAATGGGTTAATCAGACCAGTGTGTGTCCAGTGGAAACCTCGTTATGAATCTGATCTCAGGTCAAAATGGGTTAATCAGACCAGTGTGTGTCCAGTGGAAACCTCGTATGAATCTGATCTCAGGTCAGAATGGGTTAATCAGACCAGTGTGTGTCCAGTGGAAACCTCGTTATGAATCTGATCTCAGGTCAAAATGGGTTAATCAGACCAGTGTGTGTCCAGTGGAAACCTCGTATGAATCTGATCTCAGGTCAGAATGGGTTAATTAGCCCCGCGGACCCCCCGTTTGAAGAGACAATGCCAGGGACCCCCATTTGAAGAGACAATGCCAGGGACCCCCGTAAGAGAAGATTTCCCCTGGAACAACATATTGTCAGATGGGGGTCGGTCCTTGACATGAAAACAGTTGGAGAACCACTGACTGTTTTGTAGAATCTGGTCTACAACCGCGCGGCTAACGCTACACCGCGGCTATATCGCTACACCGCGGGCTATATCGCTACACCGCGGGCTATATCGCTACACCGCGGGCTATATCGCTACACCGCGGCTAACGCTACACCGCGGCTAACGCTAGGGTTGTCCCCGAGACGATCACGTCATTTTCAAAATGATCGGAGTCGGGACCGGGAGTTCCTAGTATGAATATTATCACCGTATCATGACATCAGACTCTGGATATCGTCCGATTTGTGGATATTGTTACGGTTGTGATATGTTGGCATAGACGTGTCCTATAAAAATATAAATATCGGATGGGGAAAAAAAATCGCTATCGGCAGATACTCAAAACCAATTGATCGGATTCGGATCGGGAACCCTAGCTATGCCCTCTCTCTCTCTCTCTCTCTCTCTCTCATCGCGACCACCACCCAAAAACCACACCCAGAGACCCTCCACCCGTCCCTCTCCTCCCATGGTCCAGAGGGTCCCTCTCCTCCCATGGTCCAGGGGGTCCCTCTCCTCCCATCGTCCAGAGGGTCCCTCTCCTCCCATGGTCCAGGGGGTCCCTCTCCTCCCATGGTCCAGAGGGTCCCTCTCCTCCCATGGTCCAGAGGGTCCCTCTCCTCCCATGGTCCAGAGGGTCCCTCTCCTCCCATGGTCCAGAGGGTCCCTCTCCTCCCATCATCCAGAGGGTCCCTCTCCTCCCATCGACCAGAGGGTCCCTCTCCTCCCATGGTCCAGAGGGTCCCTCTCCTCCCATCGTCCAGAGGGTCCCTCTCCTCCCATCGTCCAGAGGGTCCCTCTCCTCCCATGGTCCAGGGGGTCCCTCTCCTCCCATGGCCCAGGGGGTCCCTCTCCTCCCATCGACCAGAGGGTCCCTCTCCTCCCATGGCCCAGGGGGTCCTGTCCAGTGGATGGATGCAGGGGGACCCAGGAGGGGACAGGGAAAAGGGGGGGGGGGGGGTGTAATGACAGCATGGTTGTATTTTGGCAGAACAGCACGAGAGGAACTCCAGAACACACACGGGGACGGGAACGGATATGATGCACCTGAGAGAGAGAGAGAGAGAGAGAGAGAGAGAGGCCGGCTGAGTCGCTGACCCAACACACACACACACACATGCACACACTGTGCGTGGCGTGCACACACATGCACACACTGTGCGTGCGTGCACACACATGCACACACTGTGCGTGCGTGCACACACATGCACACACTGTGCGTGGCGTGCACACACATGCACACACTGTGCGTGCGTGCACACACATGCACACACTGTGCGTGGCGTGCACACACATGCACACACTGTGCGTGGCGTGCACACACATGCACACACTGTGCGTGCGTGCACACACATGCACACACTGTGCGTGCGTGCACACACATGCACACACTGTGCGTGGCGTGCACACACATGCACACACTGTGCGTGCGTGCACACACATGCACACACTGTGCGTGGCGTGCACACACATGCACACACTGTGCGTGGCGTGCACACACATGCACACACTGTGCGTGCGTGCACACACATGCACACACTGTGCGTGGCGTGCACACACATGCACACACTGTGCGTGGCGTGCACACACATGCACACACTGTGCGTGGCGTGCACACACATGCACACACTGTGCGTGGCGTGCACACACATGCACACACTGTGCGTGGCGTGCACACACATGCACACACGGTGCGTGGCGTGCACACACATGCACACACTGTGCGTGGCGTGCACACCATAGAGTATATACTGTATGAACAGAGACGGCACCCGGAGGAAACGCTGAGGCGAAATGGACATAGTGGCCGAATTTGGTATTGTAGCTCAAGCCAGCGCTGCTCCGTTGACTATCATTGCGCAACGTTCATGTGATTATTGGGGCCATGACGACACGTGAACGAATGTTTCATACGTTTGAACGCAGCACAAACGGCACAATGATAGTCAACGACCAGCGCGTTCATGTGTTTGAGGCAAATCCATCCCAGAATGCACTCTGTTCCTATACCAGGAAGGAGGAGTGAAATCGCCTCATGCGCTTTTGAGCAACTCAATGCAAGTGGATGGAAGGAGAACTCGGGTGTCTTCTCTATTCATATATATACTCTAAGGTGCACACACACTAAAAAGCTTTGCTGTTTGTTGAAGAGACACATTTTCGCTGAATGAATAGAGCTTCAGAATGATAAAGTAGCCTAGTGTCTATAACCTACGTAATGTGAAAGTGAAAGGACCACAACAAGCCACTGGCTTTATTGCGTTGTGTGATATAAGCATAATAAAAGTAGGATATATAAATTAGGCTACATTGTGCGCACCTCAAAAGCTATAGTTAATGTATCTCTGTGCATGCCTGAATGCACAGTACTGCTATGAATGACGGTGACAAAAAAATGTATTTATTTATATGTGGACTGAACTGAATATGTAAGTCAGAGAGACTAAACCTACTTCCTGTTATAGTGTCCGTTATTTGCAAAGACCGTCGGAGGAGGACTGACTGTCGGAGGAGGAGGGGGGTGGGGGGGATTTATACGTGTGCGCATCCTGGCGCTTATTCACTTATTTCAGGAATAAATAGCCTTGCCTAACCTTGCACATGTTACCAATACATACACATTGGCCTCGGTTACATGCACAAAATGATGAATTGCCTATTCTGTGGACTGTACTGCTCTGTTCGGAGTTCCAGTGATCCAGCTGTGTGACACTGTATTGTTCCACCACTTTTGCTTTGGCGATGTAAACGTATGTTTTCCCATGCCAATAAAGCCCTTTGAATTGAATTGAATTGAATTGAATTGATACACGTCATTAGTGATCGTGGAATGTGCCGTCACATTCCGATTCTAGAGGAAAATTCAACCACCACTCTGTCCTCGCATCGAAGAGAGAGAGAGACCACCACTCTGTCCTCGCATCGAAGAGAGAGAGAGAGAGAGAGAGAGAGAGAGAGAGAGAGAGAGAGTCCCACTTCCATCTCATCTCAGGATGAGTCATCACTACAGCAAATTAATTCATTTCAGATCCATCTCTCCTTCACTGCACCCTATCCTGTCTCCTAGTCTCCTTCACTGCACCCTATCCTGTCTCCTTATCTCCTCTCCTTCACTGCACCCTATCCTGTCTCCTTATGTCCTCGTCTCCTCCACTGCACCCTATTCCTGTCTCCTCCACTGCACCCTATCCTGTCCAAACTCACCACTAGGGGGCGTGGGGGCGGGGTCATTGCTGCTTGCAGGTGGTCAGCTTGCGGATCTTGCTGGCCGTGGACACGCCCCCTTTGCTCCGCGACGGGTGGGACGCCGCGGAGGGGCGTCGCTCTGCCTTGGCCACGCCCCCCTCCGTGCCGTTGGCACACGGCGGGGGCTTAGCTCCGCCTCCTCGTAACTCCTCCTCCTCCTCCTCCTCCATCACCTGACCTGTTGGGAGACGACCGATACAAAAAAAACAACGTGAGCGAAAAGGGCGTGCTGCCTTGCGCCGACCACTAGGTGGCAGCATAAGCCTTCCGCTGACCACTGGAGGGGGTTCACTAGAGTCATAAATTATTTACAATTTAGGCATTTATCAGACGCTCTTAATCCAGAGAAGACTTACATTAAGCAAGAAGAAAAAAACATCATACATAAAATCACATAAAAAGCATTTATCATGAAACATGCATAAGCTAAGAACGTAACAGTGGGATATCTATATAATGAAAATATACATATAAACTGTACTATGCTATACATATGTACTATACTATGCTATACATATATACTATACTATCTACTATACATGGGAAAAGTGGTACCCATACTCATTCTTTGAACTCTATCTCCGACCGAACCACACTTTCACCACACATCTCTATATGCAAAATAAATTCGGCACGCTCCCCGAACTGACATAGGCTATTTTTTTGCCGTTCAAGTGTCTTATTTACTCTGCAAATATTACTTTTATGAGGTTTTCCAACACGGAACACGGAATCACTGCTGCCCCAACACGGTCAAAAACAAGCCCAACAAGCCCACAAACAAGCCCTTTAAACCACGCTACTTACATACACTACAACTCGCTTACAATTCGCAAACCTGCCTCTTACGTCACCAGCTCTGTTCTGTCCGTCGAGCTCACACTCTGTCGCAGCCATCTTGCTTTTCTTTTGGATGGGCGAGTGGACATTTAATGCAAATAAATTAATTATAGGTCCAGCAAGCAAATCATGATGGTCTGTTTGTGCTCAATAGGTCACAATAACATTCCGAAATTAGGTGTTGTGTTTTGTATGACATTTTCCCCAGTAGTAGTTGCATATCTATCTCAGCTTTTGCCTGATAGCACACATGCTAACGTCAGCAGCATTTCATGACAGGTTGCCATAGCAACATACAGTGTGCGCAGACCTAACATGAGTTGCTTACAACAGAAACACACGGCCTTTTAACCACGCTACTTACACACAACAGGTCGGGAGTTATTAAACCGAACGTGGACGCTGTTTCAGTGTTACACTTGCTGCGCATATCGGATTAATTGTAACGGCATGCATGATAAATGTAACAACGCTAAAAAACACCATTAAACATATCGTTTTCAGCTTAAAGCAATTATATTTCATTGAAGCAACTCCTTAGCATTGTTTTCATACCATGGATGTGATAAGAAAATGTATCAAACATAAGGGAAATATTAAATAGTATCGGGTGTACCAGTTTGGCCATTTCTTTTTTTTCAATGGGCCAATACATTGATTAAACAAACGTTTGATTGATTGAGTTGTACAATGTTATACAACCCTAAACTAATTTTAGAATACACTACACAATACAATACAATTTTAGAACATATTTTGCACGTTTCATTTTTTTACTCAGAGATCCGTTTTGCTACACATGTAATATTTTCACGCAACGGACCTACACATGTCAGCTACCATAAACCACTTCAAGTTATTAGGACGAAATAACTGACAGGAGTGACGGATAGGGGAGAGCCGCCAAGGATGTAACATTTTGCACGTTTCATTTTTTTACTCAGAGATCCGTTTAGCTACACATGTAATATTTTCAGGCAACGGACCTACACATGTCAGCTACCATAAACCACTTCAAGTTATTTTTTTGATAAAACAGGTCGGGAGTTATTAAACCGAACGTGGACGCTGTTTCAGTGTTACATTTGCTGCGCATATCGGATTAATTGTAACGCCATGCATGATCAATGTAACAACGCTAAAAAACAACATTAAACATATCGTTTTCAGCTTAAAGCAATTATCTTTCATTGAAGCAACTCCTTAGCATTGTTTTCATACCATGGATGTGATAAGAAAATGTATCAAACATAATTAAGGGAAATATTAAATAGTATCGGGTGTACCAGTTGGGGCTTTTCTTTTTTTTCAATGGGGCAATACATTGATTAAACAAACGTTTGATTGATTGAGTTGTACAATGTTATACAACCCTAAACTACTTTTAGAATACACTACACAATACAATACAAATTTAGAACATATAATATTGGCCAATATGTCAAATATGTCAATATTAGGCCTACATATAATGGCATTGAATGGAAGCGGACCATTTGTAACACATGTTACAAATGACCCGCTTTTGCAAGTTTTCTTTGCAGTTGCTTACAGACCAGAATGAACGTGAATTCCGTCTAAACACGATGCAAACTAATGAAGAACATAAGCATGAACACATCCATGTGGATTTTTATTCACCAACACCAAAGACAAAAATTGTAGCACACATATACTCCAGGTGTAAAATTATACGCATTTTGAAGGTAAACACTTCAAACTTCCTGGCCACGTAGAGTACGTTGCTGTACACATACTGACGCGATGGCGTCATGGTGGCGTTGACCAATCAAGAGATAACGTCCATCTTACAACCGTGAAGCGTTACAACCTTGGCGGCTCTCCCCTACATTTGTTACTAACATTAGGTTGTGGCGAAGTAGAAACGTCGCGAGCAGATAGTGTGTTTTGGACAAACAGTCTAGGTATTGGTGTTGATTTGGGTCAACTGGACAAACAGCGTGGTGTTGTTTTGTGTCTGTGTTTGTGTTGGAGCACCTCAGTGTGGCCGTACAGGTCATGTGCAACCTCTTCCACAGAGAGATGGAGACACTAAATCTCAGCTGGACAAACATGTTTGCATGCATGCATCGCTGCCTTGCATGCTGTGTGCTACTGTTGAGTCTGTCACTTACTTTGACTGATTTATGGCATTGTCTTTGATATGTATATGGAGAGAAATATCTATGTCTTTCTGTTAAAATCCAACTATGTTAATTTAAGAACTCTGGCCATATAGGTCATTGTTTATTCACTGTGCACACGTGTAGCCTATTGTATGTCAGACTGTATGTCTGTCCCACAGTCACAATCCTTTAGTACTTAGGCTGTGGAAATATTCAGGACAAAACAATGGTACATTTCCAATAACCCATTCGTTACTACATGTGGAGTCAACTCCCGCCATTTATTTCTTCCCATAGTGCGTGGCGAAGTCGCTCTGGGATGAGTGCGCGCGTAGCGCGCACGAAATTCTAGTGCTATACATTATGTACTGTGACGTGCTATGGCTACATACAGAGGAGAAATGCGAGGCCCTGTGCGAGATGTCGGGGGAACAATGTGCGCTCTCGCATTTTTTTTTAATTAATTAATGAATTAATTAATACTTACTTTTGCCTTAATAATAATAATAATAATAATAATGGATTATAATGGATATAACGCACTTTACATTCGCAAGAATCTCAAGGTGCTACAGCAGTGAATAACAGCAAAAGAAACAACACACCATTAAAACGGTTTGACTGTTTTACACGCGTAACCCGCATTTTAATCAACCCCCCTTCACCCCTTCAGATCGTTGTATTACCTTTAGAGCATACGCTGAATTATTTGGGCTTTTAATCCGCGAAAATCCAGCGAAAAATGGTTCCTCGGTTTGTTATCATCCGATCGCACCACCCGCCATCTTGGTGCACCCGGAAGACGCACACAAGACCCGCCTCCATGAGGCGTTGGTTGTACCCCTTTAATTTGCATTGGCCTCAATTTCCCAGAAGCCCTAGCAGCACCGCAGCATGTGACGATTTCCGGTTTCGTCATCAAAACGAAAGCATCTAGTCTCTATATATCTCCGCGACGAAGACGGAGTTTATTTTTATTTATTACAATACGGCGGATTAAACACATAAAACAAAAGGCGGGTATGTCGTATATCGCAGCGACAGTAACCTGGAGTATACCATTCCTGGCAGCTAAACTGTAACATCTAATAGAAGAACAGGAACATTTAAAACATAAAGGGCAAGGCTATAAAAATGCTTTGGTAAAAAGGACAGTTTTGAGTCCTCTCTTAAAAGCGTCTGTACCGACTGTGGGGCTCTCAGGTGGGCGGGGAGAGCGTTCCACAGTTGGGGGGCGACCGAGCAGAAAGCCCGGTCGCCTTTCCTACAAATATTATGCCAGGTTCTCATCTCCAATGAGTAAGACATTGACATGCACTGCCTAATATAGCAGCTTAACAGTGTGAATGCAGACATTCACACTGGTCCTCCACATTGTGTTATTTTATTTGTTGTAAGGAAGCTATAGTTAACAATTAACATGACATGAGTCATGTTGTCAAGCAAGCTGTCACAGGAGGGGTCTCTGGGGCTGACACTGTCTGATGATCTATATGAGCAATTTAACGTGTCTATGTATTACTCTACAACGAATACCAATGGAACACAAACCTGTTGCCCTGATTATAACTGATATAAAACCACCACCCAACCAGTCTGCCCTGCAGAGCAGCTCAAATCACTGGTTAAAAAGGTAAAATGACCGGCTGCTTGTGTTGCTGTTATTTGTTATAAATATTAAGTATCACATTTGCTTGATTGCCTGCAGACAGATTGTGATCGATCAAAATTCAAAATTTAATTAGAAAATTGTGAAATCGTGACACTGACTGACTGACTGGACTGACAGAGAGAGAGAGAGAGAGAGAGAGAGAGAGAGAGGTCGTCGGTCCATGCGTGACAAACTATTTGAAATAAAACCTTTTTTGTGTCCACACACACACACAGTCCTACATGACATGACAGCATATCTTTTCACTTCACTGGAGTGACGAGTGGTTTTGTCTGTGAGCCGTTGTGCCTCAACTAGCCTACATGTGTTCAGTGGTTTTGTCTGTGAGCCGTTGTGCCTCAACTAGCCTACATGTGTTCAGTGGTTTTGTCTGTGAGCCGTTGTGCCTCAACTAGCCTACATGTGTTCAGTGGTTTTGTCTGTGAGCCGTTGTGCCTCAACTAGCCTACATGTGTTCAGTGGTTTTGTCTGTGAGCCGTTGTGCCTCAACTAGCCTACATGTGTTCAGTGGTTTTGTCTGTGAGCCGTTGTGCCTCAACTAGCCTACATGTGTTCAGTGGTTTTGTCTGTGAGCCGTTGTGCCTCAACTAGCCCACATGTGTTCAGTGGTTTTGTCTGTGAGCCGTTGTGCCTCAACTAGCCTACATGTGTTCAGTGGTTCTGTCTGTGAGCCGTTGTGCCTCAACTAGCCCACATGTGTTCAGTGGTTCTGTCTGTGAGCCGTTGTGCCTCAACTAGCCTACATGTGTTCAGTGGTTCTGTCTGTGAGCCATTGGGCCTCAACTAGCCCACATGTGTTCAGCTTGTTTTAGTTTCCTTTCCATTGTGTGTATAATTCGACTGCATGCGTTGCGCGGCGGCGCGGGCGATCTACAAGCTCACAGCGCGTCGCGCTTCAACGCATTGTGAACTTTTAGATCTGCTCTAATGCTGCAGCGCAAGCCAGCACGGCACAGCGCAGCGCAGAGGGGGACAACAGGGGGGCCCACGACCGGACAAACGGAAGTCGCTTAGTTAAGCGACGTGTGTGTGTGTGTGTGTGTGTGTGTGTGTGCGTGTCTCTGTGTGTATGTGTGTGTGTGTGTGCGTGTGTGTGTGTGTGTGTCTCTGTGTGTGTGTGTGTGTGTGTGTGCGTGTCTCTGTGTGTGTGTGTGTGTGTGTGTGTGCGTGTCTCTGTGCGTGTGTGTGTGTGTGTGTGTGTGTGTGTGTGTGTGTGTGTGCGTGCGCGGACCTGGCACGGTGTACATGAGCGTCTCTTCGTCGTACAGCTCATCCTCGTCATCCTCAGTGTATCCGTGCAGGTCCTCCAGGTAGGGCAGTACCGTCATCGACCTCCAGGGGTCAGTGCCGTCCGCGCTGGCCGGGATGGGCACGGGGGGCTCAGAGGGGGGGTGTTTCTTACGCACCCAGCTGGAGAGGAGAGGGTTAATGAACGGAGGTCTGTGGGAACGCAGCTGGAGAGGAGAGGGTTAATGAACGGAGGTCTGTGGGGAACGCAGCTGGAGAGGAGAGGGTTAATGAACGGAGGTCTGTGGGGAACGCAGCTGGAGAGGAGAGGGTTAATGAACGGAGGTCTGTGGGGAACGCAGCTGGAGAGGAGAGGGTTAATGAACGGAGGTCTGTGGGGAACGCAGCTGGAGAGGAGAGGGTTAATGAACGGAGGTCTGTGGGGAACGCAGCTGGAGAGGAGAGGGTTAATGAACGGAGGTCTGTGGGGAACGCAGCTGGAGAGGAGAGGGTTAATGAACGGAGGTCTGTGGGGAACGCAGCTGGAGAGGAGAGGGTTAATGAACGGAGGTCTGTGGGAACGCAGTTTTTAGAATCGTAATATACGATTTATCAAGATGTCAGAAATACTTATTTTCTAAGACTTATGTTTTATTTCTTATTAATCCGTTTAGGCCCGACGCATTTTTACGATTTTTCAAAAATAGCACGTCGAGCCTGACGTCGAAATTAAAAATAAATTCTTCAAAATCTTCAAATTCTTCAAAATCATGTATTTCTGTGTCAGTGGTGCTCAATATTTCATGTCAAGGACCCCAACAATTATATGTAATATGCCTCCGCCCGCCCCCCCCATCTGAACATATGTTGTTCCAGGGACCCCCCCCCCCCCCCCAGAAGCAAAGATTTGAGTTAAAATGTTCACTCTGTAATAACATATAACATATATTCAAAGATTTGAGGCACATTTTCACGACTTTTCAAAAAATAGCAGACCTATACAATGTGATAGATATGCTATAGAGCGCCGCAGTCCCCGCGCCCTTTCAGAAAAGCGAGTGGCCCAGGAAGTGGAAGCCCCATGCATTCTCCCATCGGCACTTTTAATATAATTTATTTAAAGACGGTTACGCCGCGGACAAAGCCAATTCGGATCGTGACGAATCATGACAATGAACACAATATTTTGGGACGATCAAATCATTAGAAAGAAGAAAAGAAAGTCAGGAGACAAAACTATTTGTTTTATTTTTCGTCTTATAAATTATTTGATCGGGCCAAAATATTGTGTTCATTGTCATGATTCGTCACGATCCGAATTGGCTTTGTCCGCGGCGTAACCGTCTTTAAATAAATATTAATTAATTAATTAATTTTGGCAAATCATTTTGGCAAATTAGGGTTTTGGCAAATTAGGGTTTTGGCAAATTAGGGTTTTGGCAAATTATTTTGGCAAATTATTTTGGCAAATTAGGGTTTTGGCAAATTAGGGTTTTGGCAAATTATTTTGGCAAATTAGGGTTTTGGCAAATTAGGGTTTTGGCAAATTATTTTGGCAAATTAGGGTTTTGGCAAATTAGGGTTTTGGCAAATTAGGGTTTTGGCAAATTATTTTGGCAAATTAGGGTTTTGGCAATTTAGGGTTTTGGCAAATTATTTTGGCAAATTAGGGTTTTGGCAAATTGTTTTGGCAAATTATTTTGGCAAATTAGGGTTTTGGCAAATTATTTTGGCAAATAATTTTGGCAAATAATTTTGGCAAATAATCTTGGCAAATAATCTTGGCAAATAATCTTGGCAAATAATCTTGGCAAATAATCTTGGCAAATAATCTTGGCAAATAATCTTGGCAAATAATCTTGGCAAATAATCTTGGCAAATAATTTTGTGTTCCCAAAATATTGTGTTCATTGTCATGATTCGTCACGATCCGAAATGGCTTTGTCCGCGGCGTAACCGTCTTTAAATAAATTATATTAAAAGTGCCGATGGGAGAATGCATGGGGCTTCCACTTCCTGGGCCACTCGCTTTTCTGAAAGGGGGCGGGACTGCGGCGCTCTATAGGGTAGATCTGCTATTTTTCAATAGCTAAATCATAACATAATGTTTACAACACCAAGTGGGGTTCCTGCCCAAAATGGGTTAATCTCTGGAATCGTATTTAATTTGAATCGATATATCGCGGTATATGAAATGGCTACGACACAAAGTCGGCAATACGACACATGCAATTTATAATGTATTCATTTATCAGACGCTCTTAATCCAGAGCTATTTACATTAATCTCTGAAGATTAATTCAGGAGCTATTTACATTAATCTCTGAAGATTAATTCAGAGCTATTTACATTAATCAAGAACAAGAAGCATGTCAATACATCACATAATAACGTAGTTATCATGAAACATGCGTAAGCTAAGAACGTAACACATGGACGATATTAATTCATTCATATTGGCGATGACCATGGGAAGACACTGCAGTTGATGGATTATACACATTCTACTATGATGTGCACTGCAGTTGATGGATTATACACATTCTACTATGATGTGCACTGCAGTTGATGGATTATACACATTCTACTATGATGTGCACTGCAGTTGATGGATGCAAACACATTATACTATGATGTGCACTGCAGTTGATGGATGCAAACACATTCTACTATGATGTGCACTGCAGTTGATGGATGCAAACACATTCTACTATGATGTGCACTGCAGTTGATGGATGCAAACACATTCTACTATGATGTGCACTGCAGTTGATGGATGCAAACACATTCTACTATGATGTGCACTGCAGTTGATGGATTATACACATTATACTATGATGTGCACTGCAGTTGATGCATTATACACATTCTACTATGATGTGCACTGCAGTTGATGGATGCAAACACATTCTACTATGATGTGCACTGCAGTTGATGGATGCAAACACATTCTACTATGATGTGCACTGCAGTTGATGGATGCAAACACATTCTACTATGATGTGCACTGCAGTTGATGGATGCATACACATTCTACTATGATGTGCACTGCAGTTGATGGATGCATACACATTCTACTATGATGTGCACTGCAGTTGATGGATTATACACATTCTACTATGATGTGCACTGCAGTTGATGGATGCATATCAACATTATACTATGATGTGCACTGCAGTTGATGGATTATACACATTATACTATGATGTGCACTGCAGTTGATGGATGCGTATCAACGTTAGTACGACTACTTGTTACTCACTTGTGTTGTCGTATGTGTTGTATCGAAAACCTCTTGACCGGCTCGTATTCAAGCATTCCTGAAACACACAAAACACAGACAGAGGTTAGGATGAGGAGAGGAGAGGTCCTACCAGGCTTTTGCAGTGGCAGCTCCCAAGCTCTGGAATGAGCTGCCTCTGCACATAAGACAAGCCCCCAGGTGTTTAAATCACGCCTCAAGACATATTTTTATTCTTTGGCTTTTCCAAGCATAGTATGAGCTTTTGATGTTGAAAGTGACACTGTGTACTGTATGTTGTTTGTTTTTAAATTAAGTTGTGATTTTTATTATTTTATTGTAAAGCACTTTGGTACAACTTGTTGTTATTTAAATGTGCTATAGAAATAAAGATGGTATGGTATGGTACCTGTCAGCAGGGAGGAGAGGAGAGGAGGGGTCCTACCTGTCAGCAGAGAGGAGAGGAGGGGAGAGGAGAGGAGAGGAGAGGAGAGGAGGGGTCCTACCTGTCAGCAGGGAGGAGAGGAGAGGAGAGGAGGGGAGGGGAGAGGAGAGGAGGGGAGAGGAGAGGAGAGGAGGGGTCCTACCTGTCAGCAGGGAGGAGAGGAGGGGAGAGGAGAGGAGAGGAGGGGTCCTACCTGTCAGCAGGGAGGAGAGGAGAGGAGGGGTCCTACCTGTCAGCAGAGAGGAGAGGAGGGGAGAGAAGAAGAGAGGAGGGGTCCTACCTGTCAGCAGGGAGGAGAGGAGAGGAGAGGAGGGGAGAGGAGGGGAGAGGAGAGGAGAGGAGGGGTCCTACCTGTCAGCAGGGAGGAGAGGAGGGGTCCACAGTCCTCCGGGACGCTGTAGTCTCCCTTCCCGATGTTCTCAAACAGTTTGTAGATGTTGTCGCCCTCGAACGGATACAGACTGGTGGTGATGTTGTATCTGAGGAGAACAACAGAACGGATACAGACTGGTGGTGATGTTGTATCTGAGGAGAACAACAGAACGGATACAGACTGGCGGTGATGTTGTATCTGAGGAGAACAACAGAACGGATACAGACTGGTGGTGATGTTGTATCTGAGGAGAACAACAGAACGGATACAGACTGGTGGTGATGTTGTATCTGAGGAGAACAACAGAACGGATACAGACTGGTGGTGATGTTGTATCTGAGGAGAACAACAGAACGGATACAGACTGGTGGTGATGTTGTATCTGAGGAGAACAACAGAACGGATACAGACTGGTGGAGATGTTGTATCTGAGGAGAACAGAACGGATACAGACTGGTGGTGATGTTGTATCTGAGGAGAACAGAACGGATACAGACTGGTGGTGATGTTGTATCTGAGGAGAACAACAGAACGGATACAGACTGGTGGTGATGTTGTATCTGAGGAGAACAACAGAACGGATACAGACTGGTGGTGATGTTGTATCTGAGGAGAACAACAGAACGGATACAGACTGGTGGTGATGTTGTATCTGAGGAGAACAACAGAACGGATACAGACTGGTGGTGATGTTGTATCTGAGGAGAACAACGGACCATTTAGACCTGAGGTCGATTCTACAAATGTCTTCTAAATCCTGACGGTTTTCTGAAGAAAAAAACCCCCCATGTTTCTGTCAGTCGTTCTCAAACGTTTTCATGTCAAGGACCCCCAGAATTATCTGTATTTGGCCGCCGACCCCCATCGGAAAATATGTAGTTCCAGGGACCCCCCAAAGGAAGCAAAGATTAGAGTTAAAAACGTTCTGAAAGAATATATATTCAAAGATTTGGATCTTTGATTGATTGTTGTTAGGATGGACAGGGAGGGCTTGTACAGTACAGTACAGTTATATGATTAATTCCTGTTCTGTTCTTTAACTACATAGAAGTGTCTATTTGTATGTCTCTATATGTTTTGATGAATTGAACAATGTGGACCCTGTTGTAAACAAGTGTAATGCTTAATTGGGTCGTCCACTCACAGTTGACAGTCTCTGTATTGAGTTTGTGCTTGAAATGTACTGTAATTCTACAAACTGTTATTAAATACTTCAATCAATCAATCAAACAGTACAGTACAGTACAGTACAGTACAGTACAGCACAGCACAGCATCTTTATAATACGATGATTTCCTGTTGTTCCATAGATGCGTACATTTGCACGTCTCTAAATGTTCTGATGAACTGAAAGTGGTAGACCCTAATGGAAACAAGTCTTAGTGCTTTATCAGGTCCACAAAGTAGCAGGGTTTATTTTTGTATTGACTTGTGCTTACGTTTAGACGTGTAACCCATTCTGCATACTTAATAATCAATCAATCAACCAGTGTTGTTTTTGGCAGCAAATTTAGATTTTAGTTTTAGTCATAGTCTCTTCAATAGTTTTAATTTAGTTTCGGTCACATTTCAGTCACCTGGAATGTTTTAGTGTTAGTCTAGTTTTAGTCGACTAAAATGTATTTTGGCGGGCCTTGATGTCGTCATAATGACTATTTTCAGCATGCGGCAACCAAGTGTAAAATGACTGGATGTACTGGATCTCTTGTCCACTGTAGTCCCTTCCTAACATCTTAGTCTAGTTTTTATTTGTCAACGTAATTGTCAGTATATTTAGTCTTAGTTTTAGTCACCATAGCATAGTTTTAATTCGACGAACATTTTTCGTCTTAGTTTGAGTCGACGAAAACAAACCCTACTCACAGTGTGACTCCGGCTGACCAGATGTCCACCTTGAACCCTGAGAAGGTGTCCAGGCCGTTGGCGATCTCTGGAGGCTGGAAGGCCGGAGAGCCTTGACTGGTGCGACACGTATCGTCATCAGCGAATGGGTGGAGAGCCTGGTGGGGGGGGGGGGGGGGGGAAGGAAGTGGGTGAACCCCGTTTAGACATGTAGACGATTCTACAAATGTGACCAGATTTGACTGAGAGACTGCCATCGCGCAAATTCCAGCTTTTCACCAGAGGAGAAAAACATTTATTTATTTTTTCTCCAAAATGAGTTAATAGCACACAGGCAGACTCTTCACATACTAGAGCATGTCTGAAATAAGTGTCAGAGCTGAAATCGACATGTAAATATGAAATAAATGCTTAAACATGTAGCTATAGGTGTAATGTTGGAGACCACAGAAGACATGTAAATATGAACTAAATGCTTAAACATGTAGCTATAGGTGTAATGTTGGAGACCACAGAAGACATGTAAATATGAAATAAATGCTTAAACATGTAGCTATAGGTGTAATGTTGGAGACCACAGAAGACATGTAAATATGAACTAAATGCTTAAACATGTAGCTATAGGTGTAATGTTAGAGACTACAGAAGACATGTAAATATGAAATAAATGCTTAAACATGTAGCTATAGGTGTAATGTTAGAGACCACAGAAGACATGTAAATATGAAATAAATGCTTAAACATGTAGCTATAGGTGTAATGTTGGAGACCACAGAAGACATGTAAATATGAACTAAATGCTTAAACATGTAGCTATAGGTGTAATGTTAGAGACCACAGAAGACATGTAAATATGAACTAAATGCTTAAACATGTAGCTATAGGTGTAATGTTAGAGACCACAGAAGACATGTAAATATGAACTAAATGCTTAAACATGTAGCTATAGGTGTAATGTTGGAGACCACAGAAGTGAACATTTCAAGCCTGTTTTCTCAACTCGCTGTTTCTCTGCAAGACATTACTCTATAAACCATATCTCCAAAACTGGTGGGCCAAACTGAACAACCAATATGTCAATTTGAAGCTATGATTGCCTGCTTTCATATGACAAAAAACGAAAATTCAAACAATTCCAATGGCAGTCCCTCAGTCAAATTTAGTTAAAAATGCCTTCTAAATCCTGATAGTTTTCTGAAAAACCCTCATGTTTCTATGTGTCAGTGGTTCTCAAACTATTTCATGTCAAGGACCCCCAGAATTATCTGTATTTGGCTGCCGACCCCCGTCTGAAAATATGTTGTTCAAGGGACCCCCCCTCACCTCGGCCACGCCCCCTCACATTGGCCACACCCCCTCACATTGGCCACACCCCCTCACCTCGGCCACGCCCCCTCACATTGGCCACACCCCCTCACCTCGGCCACGCCCAGGTCAGAGATCTTCAGTCCTCCGTCGGTGGTGAGCAGCAGGTTGCCAGGTTTGATGTCCTTGTGAACGATTCCCTGGCAGTGCAAATATTCAAGGCCGTCCAACAGCTGGAGAAAGTACCTGAGGACACAAGGACACGAGGACGTGAGGAGACAAGGACACAAGGACACAAGGACGTGAGCAGACAAGGACACAAGGACGTGAGCAGACAAGGACACAAGGACGTGAGGACACAAGGAGACCAGGACACAAGGACGTGAGGAGACAAGGAGACGAGGACACAAGGACGTGAGGAGACTAAATCTAAATTCCAATACCGCAACTTTCACACTCGCTCACTCTCCTCGCATCCTCCACTTGCCCCCAGCGAGGAGGAGAGGAGACGATGCGAGGACAGAGTGGCGGTCCAATTCTCCTCTAGAATCGGAATGTACTAAGCTGTCATTTCAAAGCGACGGCACATTCCACGATCACTAATGACGTGTATCAATTCAATTCAATTCAATTCAAAGGGCTGCCGCTTTATTGGCATGGGAAAACATACGTTTACATCGCCAAAGCAAAAGTGGTGGAACAATACAGTGTCACACAGCTGGATCACTGGAACTAACAGAGCAGTACAGTCTACAGAATAGGCAATTCATCATTTTGTGCATGTAACCGAGGCCAATGTGTATGTATTGGTAACATGTGCAAGGCAAGGCTATTTATTCCTGAAATAAGTGCATTCAGGCATGCACAGAGATACATTAACTATAGCTTTTGAGGTGCGCACAATATAGCCTAATTTATCCTACTTTTATTATGCTTATATCACACAACGCAATAAAGCCAGTGGCTTGTTGTAGTCCTTTCACTTTCACATGTAGGCACAGTGCTTGCATGTGTGTGTTGGGGGGGGGGGGGGGGGTGCATGTATCGGGTTTCAAGCAGTGTTTTCTGTGCCACACGTGGAGGAGGCGGACTTATGTCACTGGAGAAGGAAAAAAACATGTACACGTGATGCTGCACCTGATGTACACTCGCTCTATGAGGAGACAACACACCCCACCGAGCTGCCCCTGATGTACACTCGCTCTATGAGGAGACAACATACCCCACCGAGCTGCCCCTGATGTACACTCGCTCTATGAGGAGACAACATACCCCACCGAGCTGCCCCTGATGTACACTCACTCTATGCGGTCTCGGAGAGCCCACTCGGCTCCTCCACTCGACTCCTCCACTCTCCTCCTCGATGGAGCACTTTAACAATCGGAACGTGGACCATTTCCGGGTCACGCTGGAATGACCCCGAGTGACCGAGTGGGAGTGAGCGAGTGGCCGAGATTTTGGGTATTGGAATTTAGCTTTAGGCTCTGGTTTAGGAGGAGAGTGGGCTGGAGATAGATAGAGAGACACTAATAATAGCAGAGAGAGAGAGAGAGAGAGAGAGAGAAGGAGAGAGAGACAGAACTGGCTGCCTAGAGAAGACAGACTGTGTTCACTCTGCTCTCAAGGGGAGGTGGAGACGGAGCTACACTTTTTTTTTTTTTTTATCTATATTTTTTATCCCACGATTTTGTAACCCATTTTTCACCCCTGTGTCAATCATCTAATGTGATCCTGGGCTCTACACACCCTCCGCCAACCTGGGGAGAGCAACGGACTTAACTCATGCTTCCTTCATGCCTGAGTGTCCAAGTTGCTCCTTTACACCTGACAGGGGGAGTTTCCCTGGTTGGACGTAGCGCGTGAAAGGAACACGTTATTCCAACCAGTTCCTTTCCCCTCCATCAGGTGCCCCGGCTAACCCAGGGGAGCTACACTTTCTGTTACAATGTGTACAAGAATAAAGACATCAGAGAATCATTCTTCCCTACATTTAAAGAAAAATATAAAGAATTATTTACCCGTGAGCTTGGAAAACTGGAAACCTCTTCTCAGGAACGCTGTCCAGCATCTCTTGCATCCCACAAACACAATACTCCATCACCATGTACGTGCACGCCAATACGTTAAGGAATATATACACACACACACACACACACACACACACACACACACACACACACACACACACACACACACACACACACACACACACACACACACACACACACACACACACACACACACACACACACACACACACAATACTCCATCACCATGTACGTGCACGCCAATACGTTAAGGAATATACACACACACACACACACACACACAATACTCCATCACCATGTCCGTGCACGCCAATACGTTAAGGAATACACACACACACACACACACACACACACACACACAATACTCCATCACCATGTACGTGCACGCCAATACGTTAAGGAATACACACACACACACACACACACACACACACACACACAATACTCCTTTGTTTCATACCATGTGAAAGCAGGGGAACATTACTCTATAAGACATATCTCCAGTGTGTCAAACTGAACAACCAATAATCATCATATTGATCATCATATTGATGAAAGCAGGGGAACATTACTCTATAAGCCATATCTCCAAAACTGGTGTGTGAAAAACGATGGGATGTTATTCATTCAATTCATACAAGCCTAAATGTTCACAACAAGTTACAACCACAGTTCCTTTGGTCTTTATAATGCTTATGATTATAGCTCAATGGTCTCGCACCTTCCTACCTACATGACTGCCTGCCTAAATATGTCCCAAACCGCCCCCTAAGGTCTTCCACTGCTGGCCTGCTCGCTTTGCCTAAAAAAATGGCAACTAAAAAATACGGGGAAGCAGCTTTTTGCTTCTACGGGCCGTCGGCATGGAACAAGCTCCCACTGTACCTTCGTCAGGCAGCCTCTGTAGACATTTTTAAAGCTCAGCTCAAGACCCACTTCTACAACATTGCTTTTAATTGATCTTTTATTTTTTATTTTTGTTATTCATGTCCTCACTGTATTGCATTACTGCTTGTTTTTTTAATGTTGTTGCCTTGCTTTTCTTTTATTCTCCATTTTTCTGTAAAGCACTTTGAGCTGCATTTCATGTCATGAAAGGTGCTATACAAATAAAGTTTTATTATTATTATTATTATATAGCTTTAGAAGGAGCTAGGTTATTATTACATGCTAGGCTTGCTAAGCAGTGACCACTTCACGCCAATATAACAATGATCGCGACATAGGCACTGTTTGTTTTTAATAATGCCGCATGCCTGCACCTTTTGTTAAGCATAAAGAAAGATAGAAAATAAAAATAAACATGACATCATGGGTGGCAAGAGCTACTGTAGTGACTGTCACCAAGCTGTGGTTAATATTGGGCAGAGTGAGGAGGGACTATGTCTAGAACGCTGCCACTGTAGCCCACACGTACAGTACAGTACAGTAGGCTATGTGATATGAAAACAACCGACGTACAGTAGGCTATGTGATATGAAAACAACCCTCGTACAGTAGGCTATGTGATATGAAAACAACCCACGTACAGTAGGCTATATGACATGAAAACAACCCACGTACAGTAGGTAAAAGAATGGATTAGTAGTACGTAGGTTGGAAAACTACCGATAAACAACAGAGCTCACAGCTGCATGTCTGCTGTAGATCATCATAAAAAATTATATTAGCGAATACTCAATTTTTGATTTACAGTGTCGACTACAGTTTGCTAGTCGAAAAAACATTTTTTATGTTAATGCCCTAACGCATACATACACGCACACACACACACACACACGCACACTCACACACACACTCACAGTAAGTAGTTAGTCGTCAACAACAGTGATTTTAGGCTCAGCGGATCATTTTGTAAACACTACTTATTACCCTGGGTGACCGCTGGGACCGTGTGGTCATGAACACACACACACACACACACACACACACACACACACACACACACACACACAATAAAGGATATATTTTCTGCTTCTCTTCGTTGTACAGCACGTCTACCAGCGTGATGACATTCTTGTGTTGGAGTCTCCTGAGCAGCTGGATCTCTCTAGATAGAACACAGAAACACATGTTTAACACATGTTAAACACATGTTAAACAGTCTCCTGAGCAGCTGGATCTCTCTAGATAGAACACAGAAACACATGTTAAACACATGTTAAACACATGTTAAACAGTCTCCTGAGCAGCTGGATCTCTCTGTTTAGAACACAGAAACACATGTTAAACACATGTTAAACACATTTAAACATGTTAAACACATGTTAGAACATGTAAACACATGTTAAACACATGTTAAAACATGTTCAACACATGTTAACCTCTTATGGCTGCCCTTAATAACATCTTATCGTGCATTGGGCCAGCTTTGGCGACTTTTTGAATGACAATAGAAAGATGTGCGATACGACCACAATGTCACGGAATGTCTCATTTTAAAGCTGCAAGTCTCTACTTTACACCGAAAAAATAATTATGTTTCTAGCATGTTCCATCGTTTACTTATAAGCATTTTAGTACACCTTGGTTTCAGTTTTCACTGTAAAGTGATAATAAAAGCACCCACTTCTTGACGTTGGCCTCTCCGTTGGGGATCCTCCTGAGCTTCTTCTTCTTGAGGATCTTGACGGCGCGTCGACACAGCGTCTCCGAGTCCAGCATCTCCTTCACCTTCCCGTACGACCCCTCCCCCAGCAGGTCCCCCATCAGGTAGCGGCCAACCAGCTTGGCCCGCTTCCGCCGCGGCTGGACCAATCACAGGACAGAGACCACGTTACTCTCACACACACACACACACAAACACAAACACACAAACACAAACTGCCTCCCCCTGGCCAGCCGGGGAGCCTGATGGAGGGGAAAGGAACTGGTTGGAATAACGTGTTCCTTCCACGCGCTACGTCCAACCAGGGAAACTCCCCCCTGTCAGGTGTAAAGGAGCAACTTGGACACTCAGACATGAAGGAAGCATGAGTTCAAGTCCGTTGCTCTCCCCAGGTTGGTGGAGGGTGTGTAGAGCCCAGGATCACATTAGATGATTGACTCAGGGGTGAAAAATGGGTTACAAAATCGTGGGATAAAAAAAAAAAAAAAAAAAAAAACACACAAACACAGCTGATACACCACCGCACACACGCACAAACGCATGCATGCACGATTGCTCGTGCACGCTAGGGCTGCAACTAACGATTATTTTCATAATCGATTCATCGGGCGATTATTTTAAACGATGAATCGATGAATCGGATTATGGCACCTTTTTGCAATCACTTAAGAAAATTAGCTTCAAGTTATTTTAGGCATGTTGTAACTAACAATAAAGACAATAAAAATTAATACTTCAAAATTAATATTTTACCCCAATTTTTTTATTCAATTTGATTTCATTGCCATTCCTTGTACGTAATCTGTAATGTTGACCGTGTATAGCTGACTGTCTTTCTTTCCATTTCTATCTCTGGGACCCCAATTTATTTTATTTTATTTCTATTGTAAAATAAATTTTGAGAGTCCATTTGGTTCCATTTTTGCACTCTCTGTCAAGCCCATCACACACCGTCTGCCGCGCGGCGCCGCCTGGAAAATAGAACTGTGTTCTATCGGCGCGCCGGGCGGCGCGGCGCGACGCGGCGGACGGAGCCGGTGTGCGATAGGTTCATTGAAAATAATGGAGGCGGCCGTGTCCACCGCGCGACACAGCCGGTGTGTGGTGGGCTTTACAGACCCTTTAGGGTCCACTTGGTTTACTTCCTAACTATCTATAATGTAGCTGGAACTCCCACTATGAGAACCACTGTCCTACACAGTCTGTGTACACACACACACACACACACACACAGTAACACACACACACACCTGGTAGACGACCTCCGTGGAGTCGATACGGTGGATGAAGGAAGTGTCGACGCCCATCAGCATCATCTCGTCGCCCTCAGAGAGGTAGTCCAGACGATGGAGGTCACCCGAGGTCATGATGTCTGTCTGTCTGTCTGTCTGTCTGCCTGTCTGCCTGTCTGTCTGTCTGCCTGTCTGCCTGTCTGTCTGTCTGTGGCAGCTCGATTAATTCACACACAGAAAAGTCACACAGATATCTGATCTGTTGCTGTTGGATTTCCTTCAGATAAAAGTTAAAATAAAGTATATCTGTCTCTGCCTCTCTTTCAAAGCTTGAGCGTTTTTTGTTTGTTTTTTTCTTCACAAAAGTCCGGGAGAAAAAAATAAAAATGCGGGTCGGGTTAGGAAAACACGAACCGGACTACAGGACAGGATCCCAAATTTGTAAACATTAAGGGTTGCTCGTTTTTACTGCAAATTAGTCCTTCTTACTGGGAAAAAAAACACCACATCCGTCGACTACAAACAGAACACGCCACGGTGCGCGGAAAATAAAACTAAAACTGCCAAAAAAAGAAAAGTCTTACAGGTTCTGCACACAGGATGCAAAAAAAACCTAAAACCAAACAATAACTATGCTCTTAAAACTGGAGGCGTTTAGAGAGCAGAGACACAGCAGGTCAGACAAGAAGAACCCGTTCCATGTCCTCCAATACAGTGCAGGAAACCTCCGTGTTTTGTGGGGTGGGAGAAAGAAAGTTCAGTTCAAGACATCATGTCTTTACGAAGGTCCGTCTGTCTGTCTGTCTGTCTGTCCGTCTGTCCGTCCGTCTGTCCGTCCGTCCGTCTCTATCCCGCCAAGCGAGCCGACGCCACAGGACGGTGAGATATCTGGAGAGGTCGACTGACCCGCTCTGCTTATTCTTAACCTGACTCTGCCAGATGGGGGCGGTATTGAGTAACCGCTGTGTAAAACAAATGTGTGTAGCAAGCTTTTATTGGATCTGGCAGCGTCAGGTTAGCTTATTCTGGCATCGTCCGTCTGGCAACCCACTTTGTCGAGACTCGCGATGCTGTTGTTGTTGCTGTGACGATGATGACGATGATGACGATGTCGACGATGACGCGTAGTTTGAAATGAGGACGCGAAACGGACCGACCGACCTCTGACTTTATGCAACGTCAATCTCTGTTGTCGTCTTCGTGGTCGTCAGGGGCTCGAACGGACGGACATGACCGCTGCATGGGGGGGGTGGTCCATCCCAAATTAAACGCTCCCCTCCCCCGCCCACGCAGTGACTCACTGGGTCCTAGAGTCCTCCTCCTCCTCCTAGGTGCCTGAGGAAAAAGAGATTCACAGCATTATTATAACCCATTCTGACCTGAGATCAGATTCTAAAAATGTTCTTCTACATCCTGACAGTTTTCTTGAAAAAGCTGTTTCTATGTCAGTCGTTCTTTGATTTTTCCAAAAATAGCAGACCTACAAGCTCGTAGCGCGCCACTCGGTGGCGCGCTATGAGCGCCACCGAGTGCGCCACCGCCACCGCCTCCGAGCGTGGTGCTATGGGCTATAGTTCCACACATTGGAACTATCCCATTGAGACAAAGCAGGGTGCTATGGGCTATAGTTCCACACATTGGAACTATCCCATTGAGACAAAGTGCTGTGCCTATGGGCTATAGTTCCACACATTGGAACTATCCCATTGAGACAAAGCGGGGTGCCTATGGGCTATAGTTCCACACATTGGAACTATCCCATTGAGACAAAGCAGGGTGCTATGGGCTATAGTTCCACACATTGGAACTATCCCATTGAGACAAAGCAGGGTGCCTATGGGCTATAGTTCCACACATTGGAACTATCCCATTGAGACAAAGCGGGGTGCCTATGGGCTATAGTTCCACACATTGGAACTATCCCATTGAGACAAAGCAGGGTGCCTATGGGCTATAGTTCCACACATTGGAACTATCCTATTGAGACAAAGCGGGGTGCCTATGGGCTATAGTTCCACACATTGGAACTATCCCATTGAGACAAAGCAGGGTTCTATGGGCTATAGTTCCACACATTGCTCCTATGGCTGGAACTATCCCATTGGGATAGAATGAGCACTTCCTCATTCCATTGTTACAGTGGGAGTCCACGCTATAGTGTCACCACTCTGTTACTAGATTACTCTGGAACAGAGATGTGAAGGTATTTCAGGTCAAAGATCATATAGGAGAACAAACCTCTAGGAGCATTATTTACAAAACAAACCTCTAGGAGCATTATTTACTAAACAAACCTCTAGGAGCATTATTTACTAAACAAACCTCTAGGAGCATTATTTACAAAACAAACCTCTAGGAGCATTATTTACTAAACAAACCTCTGGGAGCATTATTTACTAAACAAACCTCTGGGAGCGTTATTTACTAAACAAACCTCTGGGAGCGTTATTTACTAAACAAACCTCTGGGAGCATTATTTACTAAACAAACCTCTGGGAGCATTATTTACTAAACAAACCTCTGGGAGCGTTATTTACTAAACAAACCTCTGGGAGCATTATTTACTAAACAAACCTCTGGGAGCATTATTTACTAAACAAACCTCTGGGAGCATTATTTACTAAACAAACCTCTGGGAGCATTATTTACTAAACAAACCTCTGGGAGCGTTATTTACTAAACAAACCTCTGGGAGCATTATTTACTAAACAAACCTCTGGGAGCGTTATTTACTAAACAAACCTCTGAGAGCGTTATTTACTAAACAAACCTCTGGGAGCGTTATTTACTAAACAAACCAGAGCATTATTTACTAAACAAACCTCTGAGAGCATTATTTACTAAACAAACCTCTGAGAGCGTTATTTACTAAACAAACCTCTGAGAGCATTATTTACTAAACAAACCAGAGCATTATTTACTAAACAAACCTCTGGGAGCATTATTTACTAAACAAACCTCTGGGAGCATTATTTACTAAACAAACCTCTGGGAGCATTATTTACTAAACAAACCTCTGGGAGCATTATTTACTAAACAAACCTCTGGGAGCGTTATTTACTAAACAAACCAGAGCATTATTTACTAAACAAACCTCTGGGAGCATTATTTACTAAACAAACCTCTGGGAGCGTTATTTACTAAACAAACCAGAGCATTATTTACTAAACAAACCTCTGGGAGCGTTATTTACTAAACAAACCAGAGCATTATTTACTAAACAAACCTCTGGGAGCATTATTTACTAAACAAACCTCTGGGAGCATTATTTACTAAACAAACCTCTGGGAGCATTATTTACTAAACAAACCTCTGGGAGCATTATTTACTAAACAAACCTCTGGGAGCATTATTTACTAAACAAACCTCTGAGAGCGTTATTTACTAAACAAACCTCTGGGAGCATTATTTACTAAACAAACCTCTGAGAGCATTATTTACTAAACAAACCTCTGGGAGCATTATTTACTAAACAAACCTCTGGGAGCGTTATTTACTAAACAAACCTCTGGGAGCATTATTTACTAAACAAACCTCTGGGAGCATTATTTACTAAACAAACCTCTGGGAGCGTTATTTACTAAACAAACCTCTGGGAGCATTATTTACTAAACAAACCTCTGGGAGCATTATTTACTAAACAAACCTCTGGGAGCATTATTTACTAAACAAACCTCTGAGAGCATTATTTACTAAACAAACCTCTGGGAGCATTATTTACTAAACAAACCTCTGGGAGCATTATTTACTAAACAAACCTCTGAGAGCGTTATTTACTAAACAAACCTCTGAGAGCATTATTTACTAAACAAACCAGAGCATTATTTACTAAACAAACCTCTGGGAGCATTATTTGCTAAACAAACCTCTGAGAGCATTATTTACTAAACAAACCTCTGGGAGCATTATTTACTAAACAAACCTCTGGGAGCATTATTTACTAAACAAACCTCTGGGAGCATTATTTACTAAACAAACCACTGAGAGCATTATTTACTAAACAAACCAGAGCATTATTTACTAAACAAACCTCTGAGAGCATTATTTACTAAACAAACCTCTGGGAGCATTATTTACTAAACAAACCACTGAGAGCATTATTTACTAAACAAACCAGAGCATTATTTACTAAACAAACCTCTGGGAGCATTATTTACTAAACAAACCTCTGAGAGCATTATTTACTAAACAAACCAGAGCATTATTTACTAAACAAACCTCTGGGAGCATTATTTACTAAACAAACCTCTGGGAGCATTATTTACTAAACAAACCTCTGGGAGCATTATTTACTAAACAAACCACTGGGAGCATTATTTACTAAACAAACCTCTGGGAGCATTATTTACTAAACAAACCTCTGGGACATTATTTACTAAACAAACCACTGGGAGCATTATTTACTAAACAAACCTCTGGGAGCATTATTTACTAAACAAACCTCTGGGAGCATTATTTACTAAACAAACCTCTGAGAGCATTATTTACTAAACAAACCTCTGGGAGCATTATTTACTAAACAAACCAGAGCATTATTTACTAAACAAACCAGAGCATTATTTACTAAACAAACCAGAGCATTATTTACTAAACAAACCTCTGAGAGCATTATTTACTAAACAAACCTCTGAGAGCATTATTTACTAAACAAACCTCTGAGAGCATTATTTACTAAACAAACCTCTGGGAGCATTATTTACTAAACAAACCAGAGCATTATTTACTAAACAAACCAGAGCATTATTTACTAAACAAACCTCTGGGAGCATTATTTACTAAACAAACCAGAGCATTATTTACTAAACAAACCAGAGCATTATTTACTAAACAAACCTCTGAGAGCATTATTTACTAAACAAACCAGAGCATTATTTACTAAACAAACCTCTGAGAGCATTATTTACTAAACAAACCAGAGCATTATTTACTAAACAAACCTCTGGGAGCATTATTTACTAAACAAACCTCTGGGAGCATTATTTACTAAACAAACCTCTGGGAGCATTATTTACTAAACAAACCACTGGGAGCATTATTTACTAAACAAACCTCTGGGAGCATTATTTACTAAACAAACCTCTAGGAGCATTATTTACTAAACAAACCACTGGGAGCATTATTTACTAAACAAACCTCTGGGAGCATTATTTACTAAACAAACCTCTGGGAGCATTATTTACTAAACAAACCTCTGGGAGCGTTATTTACTAAACAAACCAGAGCATTATTTACTAAACAAACCAGAGCATTATTTACTAAACAAACCTCTGAGAGCATTATTTACTAAACAAACCAGAGCATTATTTACTAAACAAACCTCTGGGAGCATTATTTACTAAACAAACCTCTGGGAGCATTATTTACTAAACAAACCAGAGCATTATTTACTAAACAAACCCCTGAGAGCATTATTTACTAAACAAACCAGAGCATTATTTACTAAACAAACCTCTGGGAGCATTATTTACTAAACAAACCAGAGCATTATTTACTAAACAAACCTCTGGGAGCATTATTTACTAAACAAACCTCTGAGAGCATTATTTACTAAACAAACCAGAGCATTATTTACTAAACAAACCTCTGGGAGCATTATTTACTAAACAAACCTCTGGGAGCATTATTTACTAAACAAACCTCTGGGAGCATTATTTACTAAACAAACCTCTGGGAGCATTATTTACTAAACAAACCACTGGGAGCATTATTTACTAAACAAACCTCTGGGAGCATTATTTACTAAACAAACCTCTAGGAGCATTATTTACTAAACAAACCTCTAGGAGCATTATTTACTAAACAAACCTCTAGGAGCATTATTTACGAAACAAACCTCTGGGAGCATTATTTACTAAACAAACCAGAGCATTATTTACTAAACAAACCTCTGGGAGCATTATTTACTAAACAAACCTCTGGGAGCATTATTTACTAAACAAACCAGAGCATTATTTACTAAACAAACCTCTGGGAGCATTATTTACTAAACAAACCAGAGCATTATTTACTAAACAAACCTCTGGGAGCATTATTTACTAAACAAACCTCTGGGAGCATTATTTACTAAACAAACCTCTGGGAGCGTTATTTACTAAACAAACCTCTAGGAGCATTATTTACTAAACAAACCTCTGGGAGCATTATTTACTAAACAAACCTCTGAGAGCATTATTTACTAAACAAACCTCTGGGAGCATTATTTACAAAACAAACCACTGTGAGCATTATTTACTAAACAAACCAGAGCATTATTTACTAAACAAACCTCTGAGAGCATTATTTATTAAACAAACCACTGAGAGCATTATTTACTAAACAAACCAGAGCATTGTTTACTAAACAAACCTCTGGGAGCATTATTTATTAAACAAACCACTGAGAGCATTATTTACTAAACAATCCAGAGCATTATTTACTAAACAAACCTCTGAGAGCATTATTTATTAAACAAACCACTGAGAGCATTATTTACTAAACAAACCAGAGCATTATTTACTAAACAAACCTCTGGGAGCATTATTTATTAAACAAACCACTGAGAGCATTATTTACTAAACAAACCTCTGGGAGCATTATTTACTAAACAAACCTCTGGGAGCATTATTTACTAAACAAACCAGAGCATTATTTACTAAACAAACCACTGGGAGCATTATTTACTAAACAAACCTCTGGGAGCATTATTTACTAAACAAACCTCTGGGACATTATTTACTAAACAAACCAGAGCATTATTTACTAAACAAACCTCTGGGAGCGTTATTTACTAAACAAACCTCTGGGAGCATTATTTACTAAACAAACCAGAGCATTATTTACTAAACAAACCTCTGGGAGCATTATTTACTAAACAAACCTCTGGGAGCATTATTTACTAAACAAACCTCTGGGAGCATTATTTACTAAACAAACCTCAAGGAGCATTATTTACTAAACAAACCAGAGCATTATTTACTAAACAAACCTCTGGGAGCATTATTTACTAAACAAACCTCTAGGAGCATTATTTACTAAACAAACCTCTGAGAGCATTATTTACTAAACAAACCAGAGCATTATTTACTAAACAAACCTCTGGGAGCATTATTTACTAAACAAACCTCTAGGAGCATTATTTACTAAACAAACCAGAGCATTATTTACTAAACAAACCTCTGAGAGCATTATTTACTAAACAAACCTCTGAGAGCATTATTTACTAAACAAACCTCTGGGAGCATTATTTACTAAACAAACCTCTGAGAGCATTATTTACTAAACAAACCTCTGGGAGCATTATTTACTAAACAAACCTCTGGGAGCATTATTTACTAAACAAACCTCTAGGAGCATTATTTACTAAACAAACCAGAGCATTATTTACTAAACAAACCTCTGAGAGCATTATTTACTAAACAAACCTCTGAGAGCATTATTTACTAAACAAAC